>NC_079189.1:21197195-21530945 GCF_029499605.1 Hyla sarda
CACACTATATAAAAGAAGATAATATTTTATTAAATGAAAATGGAGACTGGATAACACCGCTATATATTATGAATTGGGTAGTAAGAATATACGAAGGAAATGAAATAATGTTAAGACCGGTTGTTGGAAGATTTGATGCATCTTTTCCAGAAGATAAACAGCTGGATATTAATCCCCAGATAATAACATGGAGACATAACTCAGTAGGTTATCATGAAGTCCTTTATCAGTATATAACATGTTTTCTAAAAGATCAACCACAGAAATATGTTTAGAAATGTATTGATTAACTAAAGGGCTGTAATAGAGGCTTTTCAGACACTTTATAATAATGTTAAAACATTGAAGAATGTCCCAAGCTCAGGGCTCCTTGTTTATTTGAGCCACCTTTACATTTAAAATCTACAATATTCCATAATAAGAGTGTTATGATTGTCTAAAGGTGTTGTCTATTGTTAAAATTATTGTTAAAAAGTATTTAGTCAGCCACCAATTGTGCAAGTTCTCCCACTTTAAAAGATGAGAGAGGCCTGTAATTTTCATCATAGGTACACTTCAACTTTGAGAGACAGAATGGGGGGGGGGGGGGGAAATACAGCAAATCACATTGTAGGATTTCTAATGAATTAATCGGTAAATTCATCGGAAAAATAAGTATTTGGTCACCTACAAATATGGAAGGTTTCTGGCTCTCACAGACCTGTAACTTTGTCTTTAAGAGTCTCCTCTGTCCTCCACTTGTTACCTGTATTAATGGCACCTGTTTGAACTTGTTATCAGTATAAAAGCCACCTGTCCAAAACCTCAAACAGTCACACTCCCCACTCCACTTTAGTCAAGACTAAAGAGCTGTCGAAGGACACCAGAAACAAAATTGTAGACCTGTACCAGGCTGGGAAGACTAAATCTGCAATAGTCAAGCAGCTTGGTGTGAAGAAATCAACTGTGGGAGCAATTATTAGAAAATGGAAGACATAAGACCACTGATAATCTCCCTCAATCTGGGGCTCCATGCAAGATCTCACCCCGTGGTGTCACAAGAATTGCAAGCAAAAATCCCAGAACCACACGGGGGGAACTAGTGAATGACATGCAGAGAGCTGGGACCAAAGTAACAAAGGCTACCATCAATAACACACTATGCCACCAGGGACTTAAATCATGCAGTGCCAGACATGTCCCCCTGCTTAAGCCAGTACATGTCTGGGCCTGTCTGAAGTTTGCTAGAGAGCATTTGCATGATCCAGAAGAGGATTGGTCAGATGAAACCAAAGTAGAGCTTTTTGGTATAAATTCAACTTGTCATGTTTGGAGGAGAAAGAATGCTGAGTTGCATCCAAAGAACACCATACCTACTGTGAAGCATGGGGGTTGAAACATCATGCTTTGGGGCTGTTTTTCTGCAAATGGACCAGGACGACTGATCTGTGAAAAGGAAAGAATGAATGGGGCCATGTATTGTGAGATTTTGAGTGAAAACCTCATTCCATCAGCAAGGGCATTGAAGATGAAACGTGGCTGGGTCTTTCAGCATGACAATGATCCCAAACACACCGTCCGGAAAATGAAGGAGGGACTTCATAAGAAGCATTTCAAGGTCCTGGAGTGGCCTAGCAAGTCTCCAGATCTCAACCCCATAGAGTTGAAAGTCTGTGTTGCCCAGCGACATCCCCAAAACATCACTGCTCTAGAGGAGATCTGCATGGAGGAATGGGCCAAAATATCAGCAACAGTGTGTGAGAACCATGTGAATACTTAGGACTCATTCACTCGGCTGTCTTCCTCCCTTAATAAATGTCCGTTATCCATTTGATAATTTTTCGAACGGGTTGCAAACGGCTGTAAAATAATCCCATTGATGTCAAAAGGATTTTTTTTACAATCCTTTATTACCCGTTTGCACCCGTTTGCTTCATGTTTTTTTGGACGACAGAAAAGACGGTGCATACAGTATTTTTTCTCCCATCAAAAATAACGGAATAGAAACAGATATTATAAATTTAACATTGAAGTCTATGGCAACCGAATGAGCCTTTAATGTCATCCGTTTGCACCTGGTTTATAATATCTATTATTACATCTGAGCATGCTCAGAAGAGGTGAAATCAGCAGACTCCTGCAGTGTTGTGGGACTACTACTGCTCCTATAATGGAGCATACTTGTTTTCATGATGGGGGTAGTTGTTCCCCCAGCTGCAGGAGTCTGTAGGGCTTGTACTACTACCCCCATCTACTACTACTACAACATTAGGGCTTGTACTACTACCCCCATCATAAACAGAGTCTGTTCCATGTTGGGGGTAGTAGTACAGGGGCTGAGGGATTGAACGCACTGGGTCTCACTTCTGAGACTCCATGCGATCAGATGTTATTAAGCAGGGGAGAGGGCAGCATGCTCCCCTCCTCTGCAATATATAGAGTGTTTTTACTTTCATTATTAAATCCCCCGCCAGAAGCCCTGAATAGCCGTTACTGGGGAGTCATCCAGGGCTCCCGTCATGGTTTTTAAAATGAACATTATGAGTGGCAGCTTAAAAGCACTGTGGGGAAGGGGCAAGATATATAGCACTGCAGGGGGGGCAGACGTATAGCACTATATATCTTGCCCCCCAGAGCATTTATAATGTGCCCCCCGGAGCACAGTTTTTAAAGATATTACCCCTGCCGGTGAATTTATAAATATATATACCCCCGCAGCACAGTTTTTAAATATATGACACCTGCCGATGCATTTAAAAATATATATCCCCCACCGGCGCATTTATAAATATATATCCCTCGCCGGTGCATTTATAAATATATACCCCCACAGCGCATTTATCATAATATGCCACTGCAGCGCTATGTGTAAAAACTATTCTATGAGCAGCACATCTTGCCAGCAGCCAGCCCGATGCACTGCTGATAGAATACTTTTCACACATAGCGCTGCGTGGGCATATGAATGTAGAAGCGCTGGGGGGGCAGATAATGCTATATGTCTGCCCCCCTAGCCAGGGCCGGTTTTAGACTAAGTGAGGCCCTAGGCAAAAATGATAAATGGGGCCCCCAGATTGCGTGATCAAAGATCACTATGTTGCGCCCCCTGAATTGTGCTGCTCAGCTAATGTGAGTAAATGAGATTGAGCTGAAAACCACAAATGGCTGTGACTACAACATGTGAAACGTAATAATTCCATCCAGGATGAATTTGTGGCTGTGGTAATTTGGGGGTGACAATGTGACACCATTTAGTGCAGATCAGCCCAGCTCCCCCCTTTGCAAGAACAAAGTGCACGGACACCTGTGGAGCAACAGCAACTTGTAAGGACAAGAAATCCAGCGCAAAACAGCATCATAAATTGTATGGTCACAGAAAACCACAGGGTCACAGAAAGCCATACATTTTATGATGCTGTTTTATGGGTTTAATAAACCACCTAAAGAGCAAGAACTGATTTGTGCTGGATTTCTCTGTGTGACCACATTTACTTACATTCGCTGAGATTCAGTACGATTCAAGGAGAACAACATGGCGATCTTTGACCGTACGACCCATTTTTGCCATCTAGCCCTAACCTTATATTGTAACCTTGTTCTTTATACATTAATAGTCACCGCACACAGATAAACAGTGATCTCAATGCTACCTATCAGTAATAGCGCCCACATATACTATAAGGCTTAGTTCACAGACAGAATGTCCACATGGAGAATCTCCGTGCAGATATTCCGCAAACTGCAGGACATTGACATAATATGCCGGCACTAGGACTGCACAGGAATGCAGCGTCTCATAGACAGCCATGAATTCTGTGCGGACACAGAAAATTGAATTTCCATGCCGGAAACATCTGTGGATCTGCCGGTGACCTGACCCATTTTATGCCTCCAGCTGTTGCCACCCCTTTCCCCCACCTCGCCCGCCCTTGGCCTGCTGAAAATGTTCTGAACACTGGGGCAGTGGACTTCCCCTTTAAGTAAGCAGCATAGTTCCCCCGCCCCATATATGGCAGCACAGTTCCCCCACATTAGGCTGGCAGTATAGTTCCCCCACATTAGGTTGGCTGTATAATTCCCCCACATTAGGTTGGCAGTATAGTTCCCCCATATTAGGCTGGCAGTATAGTTCCTCCACATTAGGTTGGCAGTATAGTTCCCCCACATTAGATTGTCAGTATAGTTCCCCCCACATTAGTTTGTAGTTCCCCCACATTAGGTTGACAGTATAGTTCCCTCACATTAGGTTGGCAGTATAGTTCCCCCACATTAGGTTGTAGTTCTCCCACATTAGGTTGGCAGTATAGTTCCCTCCACTTTAGGTCTGCAGTATAGTTCCCCCACATTAGGTTGGCAGTATAGTTCCCCCACATTAGGTTGTCAGTATGTTCCCCCACAGACATACAGCCTACAACCATATACAGTGTATGGCTGGAGGCTGTATGTCTATGTATTGCCCTGCTTCAGTGCTCTGACCACTGCTCCTCCTGGCTTATAGGCCATAGCAGTAGGTCCCGGGACCAGAGGAGCAGTGGTCTGAGCACTGAAGATGACTTGCTGCTGGTGACTTACCATGCTGGCCAGCGGGCGTCCTCCTGCTCGATGCTCTGCTCCTCCGTTCCTATGGGCGCATGCACGGGATGTCAGTGACATCCCGGCGTGCTCTATCTCTGGCGTGCACCCCTGTGTTTTTAAAGTTAATGCAGTGCCGCAGAGAGTTAATGCGGGCAACCTTGTGTCCCGAAAAGATCTTTCGGGACACAGGGATATCCTTAAAGGACATCTATAGTGCAAAATAACTTATCCCCTATCCGAAGGATAGGGATAAGTTATAGATCGCCGGGGGTCCGAGCGCTGGGGCCCCCCACGATCTTCGGTACGGGGCCGCGGCAATATACAGGAAAGGGGGCGTTCTGTCCCCGCATTACGCGGCGGCCGACACGCCCCCTCCATGAATCCCATAGGATAGGGGATAAGTTATTTTGCACTGGAGTACTCCTTTAATAGTGATAAGGGAAATTAATCCATCCGCCCCCCCCCCCCCCGATCCGCCAGTGATACTCACACTACCAATACTGCAAGGGCCATCTTTAACTTTGATTGGGCCCTGGGCAAGCAATTTTTTAGCCTCTGCCCCCCCCCCATTTTTGCCACCATAGGCAAAAGCTAATTTTTTTGACTCCCACCTTACTACTGGGGTGACACACAGTAACAAACCTCCTCCACATTTAATCACTTGGGCAGAGTAAGGGGTCTTGGGCAGAGTAAGGGGTCTTTACCCTCTTTAGGAATTACCATCACAAACTTTTCTAGGAAACAGGGAGGGAGGGAGGAATCTGGAGAGATCGTATTAAATGTCTGGAGTAGGGGGGCCAGTATTTCTGTCTTGAGTGTCTTATAAAATTTGAAAGTGTAGCCGTCAGGGCCAGGGCTTTTGCCAGATGGTAGCGCCATTATAGCTAGTTCCTCCTGGGAGAAAGGTGATTCGAGAGCAAGAACTGTCTCCTGGGGAAGGCGGGGCAGTGCAGTTGAGTATAGGTATTGGTGTAGGGATCAGTATCAGTTGAGGGGTTACAGAGTGCAGTCGGTTTGGGTAGATTGTAGAGGTCAGTGTAATATCTATTTAAAGCAGCGAGGATGTCGTGAGTGAGATGGGAGGTGGTATCAGGTGCTGTACGGATCTCTGGAATGAACATGGAGGACGTCATGTCTCTAAGAGCTGAGGCCAACAGATGACCCGCCTTATTGCTCCACTCATAATAGACTTTCCCCATGATTTGTTTATAATAACGATGCTTGGTATTTAAGAGGTCCAACAGTTCATGGCGGACTCTTATCAGTTCCCTGTATACCTGTTCTTGTAGCGATGGTTTGTGCTTGGTCTCTAGAGTGTGTAGCATCTGTGATAGGGAAAGGAATGTTGCTGCCTTCTCCCTTTTCAACCTGGACCCATGGCTCAACAATACTCCCCTAAGTACACACTTCAGGGCATCCCATTTCATAGATGGTGATGTGGGATCAGAGGCATGGTCTAGGTTGAATTGTTAGATAGACTGTTTAAGATCCTGGAGAGAGAGCGTGTCTAGGATTAACGACTCATAAAATTTCCTGGTGGCGTGAGGTTTGGTGAAGGCTGGGATGGAAACAGAACAGAACACCGGTGCGTGATCGGAGAGTGTGACCAATCCTATGGAGGTGGAGGAGACTGCATGGAAGAGGTGGTGTGGGAGGAAGATGTTGTCTATCCTACTGTACGACTGTCTGGGGTGGGAATAAAAGGTGTAATCCTTGCCCTGAGGATTAAGAGCCTGCCAAACGTCACTTAACTGCAGGGAGTATAGTTTACAACACAGGGCTTTCAGTTTATTATGAGATATAGTGGAGTGGCCCGTGGAGGTATCAAACGCAGGGAACATGGGGATATTAAAATCACCGCAAAGTATAATAGTCCCCGTTGCATAGGCCGAAAGAGCATCCAACGTGCATATCAAAAAAGGAACTTGGGAATGGTTCGGTGCATATATCGAAGCCACTGTAAGGCGTTGGTCAGCTATTGAACAGTTCACAAAGAGGAACCTAGCGTCCGGGTCCGACTTGGAGGAGGTTATAATGACAGGTAATCAAATGTGGAACGCAATTGACACACCCCTCGTCCTGGCCTCTGGGTTTGCACTATGGCACCAGTTTGAATAATATTGAGAGGTAAATGTTGGGAGGTGGCTTTCTTTGAATTGTTTTTCTTGCAGAGCAAGAATGTGTGTCTTTTGTTTATGAAAGGAATAGAGTGTCTGTGCACACTTTTCAGGAGTGTTGAAACCCAGCACGTTGAGTGAGGCAACTTTAAGGTCTACCGCCATGGTGTGTGTGACAATCAGATGGCAACTCACCACTGCACTTAGGAGTCAACAGGCCGCCCACCACATAGAGGCAAAGAAAAGATGACATCAGTGACCTAAAAAAGAAAGGGGAAGGTGAGGACGAAAGAAAGAGACAGAAAAGCCGGCTCACAGACACGTAGGCACAGGGACCACAAGAGGTGGCCATAAGGGCCGCGATAAGCGTCAGGACCAGCCTGGCTGCCGTCCTATTGGGGGTAACATAGAAGGTGCACGACACCTGAACGCACCACTATCCACCATAGGTACGTGTAAGGGTATCAATAGGCTAGGGCCTGGGCCTGAACATTGCTTAGGGGAAGCCACAGACACCAACACATATGTAGATGGCCTCTAATGAGAGGGCTATGACATACTTGGCGGGCACTGAGCCCCTAGGGAGCTAATAATTTGGGGGCTAAGACAAAACAGAGAAATTCCCATAAACAACAAAGAATTGTAGTTGACAAAACAACAAGCAGGCATAAAACACCAGTCTAGTGAATGGAGTCCTGAAGGAAGTCAAGTAGCTCTAGGCTCACAGGCTGGACCTCCAGGTAAACCAAAAGCATAATGATGGAACATCAACGGTTACAATAAGCCAGTCAGGTCTTCCTCTTCTGCCTTTGCGGGAGAGGGGCTGGTAGGAGTAAGTCATGTCCCTGCTGCGAGGGCGAAGGGTACACTCCTGGGGTAAAGGAGACATCATCCTGGAATAAAATGTCCCAATCTGGTAGTGCAACCGGAGGCCGCTTAAAGGCGTTCATGAAATGGCGAAGATCTCCTGGGTTCCTAAGGGTAGTGGAGCCGTATCTGGCTGTCAGGGAGAAAGGAAAGCCCCATCTGTATAAGATTTTGGCGTTTTGAAGCATTTGTAGCAAAGGTTTCAGCGCAGCTCTCAATTGAAGATGTGGAGGGAAAGATCCGGGTGAAGTTGCACCCTAACCCCGTTAAAGGTAAGGGTCTTGAGAGTACGGGAGCTTCTCATGATCTCATCTTTTTGCAGGAAATGGTGACCTCGACAGATGACATCGCGTGGTTTCCGGGTTCTTTGCTTTTTACGCCTGATGAACCCTGTCGAGTTCAATCTTGTTATCAGGGGGCTTTGAAGAATCTCATTAAAAAGTCTCTGGAGGGTGTCATGTAAGTCTTGAGGCTGTACTGTTTCAGGCAGTCCTTTAATTTGGATGTTGTTCCTCCGATATCAGTTGTCCATGTCATCAATGTGGTCTCTAGTCGCAGACTGTTGCAGAGACAACTTCCTTGTGGCATCTTGGAGTGACTGCAGCTATACATCGGTAGTTGAATGAAAGTTTTCAAGTTGTTGCACACGCGTCTGAAGCTGTGAGACCTCTGCCTTGACAGGTTGCAGGTCTTTTTGCCATGCAGATTTCAAATCTTTGGCTATGGACTGCAGGTCCGTTTTAGTCGGTAATAGATCTAGCAAAGCTTGAAGTTCAGGATGGCTCTTAAGGGTGTTAACGGCTACTTCTGGTGAAGGCAGGAATGGAGCCGGAGCGGCAGTAGCCAGCAAAATAAGCCTGTCACCTGAGCGGCGATGAGGTATACCCCTGGAAGATCTAGGTTCATCCACTACAGTATCTTGCGAGTCGTCAGAGGAGGATCTGCTAGACATGGAGGCCCCAAAGGCAGCTGCCTTCCGAGGGTCTTGAACAACTTCTTTTTAGCTGGTGGACTCTTACCCCAGTACTCCGGGGTGTCTGTGTCTTCAGAAGAACTCCCCAATTCTCTGTCGGATCTGGCCTCTGAGACCTCCATTTCGGCATACCAGTCCAGGACATTTTCAGGAGGTGGGCCTGGAACCTGGCGGTCACCGGGGTCAGATCTACAGGGCTGTCACCATAAGCAATCTGGGGGCCCACAGAATGGAGCCTGGCCCCAGTTCCCTGACCATTATTTTGAGGAGGAGAGGACCCTTGGACTGGGACAGGGGGCTGCTCTGAGGCCTTGGTGACCCTCATTGTGGAAAGCAGGTGAGGAACCCATAATAGAGGTGGTATGGGGCAGCATGGGAGCATGGAGTGGTGGGAAATCCTCTGTATTCCACCGAAGATGGGGCACACAGTTCATAGAAGAGTTCACAGGGTGCTTAATTAGGGCACTCCTCGCCAGGAGTGCAGTAGAGGCTACCTGAGTTGGCTGCTGCAGCGTCTGCGCCTGTGGGGTGAGGTGATTCCGGCACTGCAGAGATGGCGCAGCAGAGCCGAGCATAGGGGAGTTGGGAGGTACCTGGGTTCCCGGACCTACTTGCGGACCTTGGCAGTCAGCAGTTTCAGGATCGGAATGCTGCGAGCCTACTGATGCTCTCGGCGTCGGCCTGCCAGTCTGCGGGGGGTCCGGTGTGCTCTGAGTGAGAGAGAGCGCAGGTCCTCGTCTGCCCTTCACTTCCGGTCCTGTGCATATCGGCTCTGGCAGGTCTCACAGCCGGGAGCGCAGTAGAATGGGGCTGCTGGGGCTGGAAAAAGGCCGTAATCTGGTGTGCTGGGTCCTCAGGATGTTCAGAGGGCTGCTGATGTCTTTTGTTCATGCGTCTACCTCCCCCCATGACAGGTAAAATTAGCCCATAGACTGTCAGCCCAAGCAGGAGCGCTCAGTGGTCACGTCCATCCACCAGCGCGTCAAGCCACACCCCCCTAGTTTAATTAGCATTTATTTATTTGATACATCAGAAAAGCATAACTTAATATTAGGTACAGGCATCTTTGTTTGCAGTTACAGAGATGAAACATTTCCTGTAGTTCTTGACCAGGTTTCCACACACTCCATTAGGGATTTTGGCCCATTACTCCATACAGACCTTCATCAGATCCTTAAAGTTTCGGGACTGTCACTAAGCAATATGAAATTTTAGCTCCCTCTAAAGATTTTCTATTGGGTTCAGGTCTGGAGACTGGCTAGGCCACTCCAGGACCTTGAAATGCTTGGCCAAGATCTCGCATGCATGGCCCAATCCATCCTCTCTTCACTACGGTGCAGTTGTCCTTTCGTCTTTTCAGAAAAGCCGCAGAAAAAAATTATGTTTCCATCTCCATGCTTCATGGTTGAGAGGGTGTTCTTGGGGGTGTACTCATTCTTTTTCTTCCTCCAAACTCAGCGAGTGGAGTTTAGACCAAAAAGCTTTATTTTTGTCTCATCAGACCACATGACCTTCTCCCCTTTCTCCTCTGAATCATCCAGATGGTCATTGGAAAATTTCAGACAAGCCTGGACAAGTGCTGGCTTGAGCAGGGGGACCTTGTGTGTGCTGCATGCAAGGTCCCCCTGCTCCCCCAGCTCTCTTTAGGTCATTGACCAGGTCCTGCCATGTAGTTCTGGGGTGATCCCTTACCTTCTTCATGATCATTGATGACCCACAATGTGAAGCCCCAGACCGAGGGCGATTGACCGTCCTCTTAAACTTCTTCCATTTTCTAATAATTGTGGCAACACTTGTTGCCTTCTCACCAAGCTGCTTACCTATTGTCCTGAAGCCCATCCCAGCCTTGTGCAGGTCTACAATTTTATCCCTGGTGTCCTTACACAGCTTTCTGGTCTTGGCAATTGTGGAAAGGTTGGAGTCTGTTTTCCTGAGTGTGGGGACAGGTGTCTGTTATACAGGTAATGAGTTCAGTTAATACAGGTAATGAGTGGAGAACAGGAGGGCTTCTTAAAGAAAAAATAACAGGTGTGTAAGTGCTGGAATTGACTGGTTGGTAGGTGATCAAATACTTATTTCATGCAATAAAGTGCAAATAAATTTTTTCAAAATCATAAAATGTGATTTTTATTTTAGATTCCATCTCTCACTGTTGAACAGTACATATGATAAAAACTAGGTTAACACTGAGGGAGCTCCAGCGATAAAAACATTCCATCTGGATATTCTGAGTGCACCCAGTGCTGACTTGAATAATTTGGTGCCATGACAGCACGGACATTGCAATTCCCATAGACGGCAATATCTAGCCATAACCTTTTAGATGCCTTCGATCAATGTCTATCATTGCATCCATAGGGAAAATAGAGATGCCGGTGTGTTCATGGGGGCTTGTCAGACCCCTGCAGTGTGATTGCAGGGGTCAGATGAGTACAAATTGTTCCTCTGACATTCAGGATCTCCAATCTGCTTGTGTGGACTTCCTAGGAAGGTTGTACAAGATTGTCGATAGTATTGATTAGTACTATATCATTCCATAGTTCTGAACAGTACATTGGAAGCTAATGATTGCATATAAAGTTCCCCCTATGGGTGCTTAAAAAAGGTATAAAATAAATATTTAAAAAAGTTTAAAAAAAACGTTTAAAAGCCCTTCTAATAAAAAATGTAACCACCTCTTTTTTCTATATAAAAAAATATGTCTAAACTTTTAAAATATAATGTTTATGATCCTGCACACTAAACAGCATAAACATAAAAAAATACCAAACGCCAGAACTGATTTTCGGTATATGTCAGAAAAAAGATTTATCAAAAAAGAGAAAAGCGCCCCACATGACCCCAAAACAATACTGTGGAGTCCAAACCCTCCTCCCCTGATGAGAAACCTTGGTTCATATCCTCCTGTGACTGCCTCCTTGCTTCATATCAAACGTACATACCTGCCCGGCTTACATCTATTCACGCCTGACGGCCCATTGACCCCCATATTCCACAATTCTCGTTTCGCACCTGCTTTTGCTGGTTCCTCCTTCCTTGGACTTCAAAAACATACTGGTCCCACATTTCAAAACCTTTTGACTGCATCCTCTCTGAAGCCGCTATCAGACATAATGGAGGGAAACACACCAACCTTCATACATTCGTTCCAATACCACCAACTGCAACACTTCTACGCTGCCAACATCGACACCTTGCGGCTGCACCGCCCACTTTCTTCCTTTGAAAAGCTGTGTACCTCTAACACAGCTTCTTTTAGACCGGTTAGTTTGGTATATACCTTACTACTAGATACCCTACGATCTGATCCCCTCCCTTTTAGGGATGGCTGGGAAAGGGAACTGAGATGGAACTGTATGATGGAGACTGGGCGGTGCGCTGGTGACATAAACTCTCGATCTCAACTAGAGCTCAAGAAACCAACTACAAGTTGCTCTCCAGATGGTACCGTGTCCCCTCCCTGTTGACCAAACTTTCTCCAGGAACCCCCGACGTTTGCTGGAGATGCGGTGAGCCGGGTGGTACGCTCTCACATATATGGGTGACATGCCCCAGTTTAGACCTCTTTTGGTCCCAGGTTCTGGACACGATACACAGACTCACGAACATTAGCCTCCCCAAAGCTCCAGCTCCACTACTGTTGACAGTACTCCCCGCAGGCCTTCCTAAATGGCCTCTAAGACTAGCAAGATTTATGATCCAGGCGGCGCGTACGGTGATACCAAGGCTCTGGAAATCATCCTCCCCGCCTTCAATTACGTCTTGGTTTCAGGAGATATCCCACCTACATACAATTGAGGAATTAATTGCTGACTCCAGACATCAGGTAGAGAAACACCACCTTATTTGGGGCCCCTGGGTTGCCTTCACAGACACCGCTGACTTTAGGTCCATACACCCAGAACTGACTCTCGGATGATTTGTTACTGCCTCCACTCATATCGGCTACGCCTGGGGACCCACTCCGCTCGCCTCTCCTGAAGGTCAGTTCACCTGCGAGTATTGTGATTGCAGCATACTACTTGTAGACATAGCTCTCTGCACTTGCCCTCTTGTCTGGTAATTCTCCTCCTTCTCTCTCGTTTCCCTCTTTTTCTTTAGACCTTCCTCCCCTCTCCTCACCTTTCTCTCCCCCTCTCAGTCTTTCCTTCCCTCTTCTACGCCTCTTCTCCCCCCCCTTTTTTCCTTCCCCCCGTCCCTCATCCCCAAATGTATGCATTACTGATCCTACAGTTTTTTTTTCATGCTTTACATGCCTATGTTCGCTGCAGACCCCAAAAGGGGATCTGTAGGAGTTGGATATTGGATATTACATTGCCTTACGTTGTTCCTGAGATACAGATGTCAATACCTGCCTTCCTTCTGAGGATTGGCAAGAGCTCTGATATGATATATTGTTCTGTTTACCATTTCTGCTTGTCAGAAGCCTCTGTAGGCATGCCTCATCCATACTGTGTCCTGAGGAATTTACCTACTTACCGTGCAAGTCTCGTCATAATTACATGCTGTTTCTTGTTTTGTTTATCTTACAAATTTCAATAAACCTTTAATACAAAAAAAAAAAAAGAGAAAAGCGATTTATAATCGTTGCTTTGCTAAGCAAGTTCTGGAGGCATTTTTTTTCTTGCTTTTGGTTTTGCTTATGTGTGACATATTTATCATCCTGTCACAGGGGGTTGATAAATTTGGCTTACGTAAGCAAAAACCAATAAATGACTGCAGAGCAACACCTTGTCACCCCACCTGAAGTCGCAGCTGTAAAAAAAATGTGCAATATAATATATATATATATATATATATATATATATATATATATATATATATATGTGTGTGTGTGTGTGTGTGTGTTTATTACATTTTTTCCCCAACTTTTTCCCCCCTGAATGTACTAACCTATTTTTTGATTGTTTTTCTTTCTTCTCATTGCAGATCTGTGTATCCTGTGGACTTCTTCAGATTCGGTGGACTATGGTGAACCACGTCTTTGGGGTTTAATATTAATAAAATATTTAATGAGGGCTTGTGGGGGAGTGTTTTTTGGAATAAAAGTTTTTGTTGTGTTTTTTTTAATTTACTTTACAGGCTTAGTAGTGGAAGTTGTCTTATAGATGGAGTCCATTACTAAACTGGCTTAGCATTAGGCCCAAAAACAGTGCTAACCCCCAAATATTCCCCCGGTCACCACTGCCACAGGAATGCCAGCAAGAACAGCAAGGAATGCCACAGGAATGCCAGCAAGAACCAGCAAGAACAGAGCATCAAAAATGGCACTCCTGTGCCTAGGCGGTAACAGGCTGGCATTATTTAGGCTGGGGAGGGCCAGTAACAATGGTTCTCACCCACCCTGATGACCTCAGGCTGTTGCTGCTTGGTTGGTATCTTGCTGATACTGAAAATACAGGGAACCTCCTTTTTTATTATTTTATTTTTTGAAAAAAAAACAACAACAAAAAAAAAACGCATAGGGTTCCCTCTATTTTCAGTATCAACTAGATACCAACCAAGCAGCAACAGCCTGACGTTACCAGGGTGGACGTTACTGTCCCTTCCCAGCCTAAATAACGCCAGCCTATTACCGCCTAGGGAAAAGAAAGGATGGGCCGCACTCACCATTAAAGTGCAAAAAGTGTTCGGTTTCTTTATTTGCAGAGGTACATCAAATCATCCAGCAGGACGTCTTGGAAGAGCTTCAGCTTGAACTATTACCGCCTAGGCCCCGGAGCGCCATATTTTATGCTACGGGCCTGTTGGTAGCGACTCTTCCCGGCACCATTGTGGCGTTGGGTACCAGGGTAATAATTGTGGGTTAGCGCTAGCTGTTTTTGGGGCTAACATTAAGCTACGGCTTAGTAATGGATTCCGTCTACTTCCACTAATAAGGCTGTTATGGAAGGGAAAAAAAATAACAACACTTTTTCATAACAAACTATTATTCCAAAAAACACTCCCCCACAAACACTTGTTAGCCATTTTATTAATATTTACAAAAAAGAGAAAAAAAACACTGGTCATCGACGTAATCCACCAAATCCGAAGAAGTCCTCTGTATTCACGGATCTGAAATGAGAACAAAAAAACACGGAAATTGGTTTGTAGGTTTATGGCCCCCTTCCTTTTGGGAAAACATCCATAAACCAGCGTTTCCAAACAAAAGGCCTCTAGCTGTTACTAAACTACAACCTCCATCATTTCTAATTTAGCAACAGCGAGCCTCCAGTTTAGCAACAGCTGGAGTCTTGCTGTTTATACACTACAACTCCCATGATTGGAGTTGTAGTTTGGCAACAGCTGGAGGCACCCTCTAGCTAAACTACTACTCCTGTGATGGGAGTTGTAGTTTACCAACAGCTGGAGGCCCCCTGTAGCTAAGCTACTACTTCCGTGATGGGATTTGAAGTTTAGTAACAGCTGGAGGCACCCCCCGCCCAACCCCTAGCTCATTCCCCCCCAGCTCATCTCTCCTTCCCCTACCCCTAGCTCATCACTCTTCCCCCCCCACCCCAAGCTCATCACTCCTCCCCCAGCTCATCTCCCCACCCTCCAGCTCATCTCACGTGCTTAGGCGCACGTGCGACTTTTGTAAGCAAAAAAACTGCTCTAAATCCCCTGATAAATCTCCCACTATATTCTTAAAAACTAAAATGAATATATATTTTATCAAAAAAAGTATTTTTTTTTTTTAAAGTAGCACAGTATTTTAACCTCTTTAAGGACCAGGCCCATTTTGGCCTTAAGGACCAGGCCAATTTTATTTTTGCATTTTCGTTTTTTCCTCCTCGCATTCTAAAAATCATAACTCTATTATATTTCCATCTACAGACCCATATAAGGGCTTGTGTTTTGCGTCACCAATTGTACTTTGTAATGACATCACTTTTTTTTACCATAAAATGTGTGGCGCAACCAAACAAATATTATTTATGTGGGAAAATTGAAAAGAAAACCGCAATTTAGCAAAATTTGGAAGGTTTTGTTTTCACGCTGTACACTTTCCAGTAAAAATGACATGTTTTTTTTGTTCTGTGGGTAAATACCATTAAAATCATACCCATGTTATATGCTTTTCTATAATTGTACTGCTTAAAAAAAATCTCAAACCGTTTAAAAAAAATTGTATGTTTGAAATTGCTCTATTTTGACCACCTATAACTTTCAAATTTTTCTGTATATGAGGCAATATGAGAGCTAATTGTTTATGCCATGATCTGTAGTTTTTATCAATACCACTTTTGCTTAGGTTTTACTTTTAATACATTTTTTATGAAATTTTTTGGGAATAAAATGTGACAAAAAAGCAGCAACTTTGGACTTTATTTTTTTATGTTTACGCCGTTCACTGTACGGGATGATTAACAATATATTTTAATAGTTCAGACTTTTACGCACACGGCAATACCAAATATGTGTATTCATTATTTTTTTAAGCTTTTTTTTTTGGGGGGGGGGGGTAAAATGGGAAAAACTGACATTTTCCTTTTTTATCACATTTTTTTACTTTTTATTTTAAATTTTTTTACTTTATTTTTTACACTTTTTATGTCCCCATAGGGGACTATTCATAGCAACCATTTGATTGCTAATACTGTTCAGCGCTATGTATAGGACATCGCACTGATCAGTATTATCGGTGATCTTCTGCTCTGGCCTGCTCGATCTCAGACCAGAGCAGAAGACCCCAGGAGACGGCCGGAGCAAGGTGAGGGGACCTCCGGCTTCCATGCTGGATGATTGGATCCCCCGGCAGCACTGCGGGCTATCCAATCATCCATTCAAAGTACCGCACTGCCACAGATGCCGTGATCTGTATTGATCACGGCATCTGAGGGGTTAATGGCAGACATCCACACGATCGCGGACGTCCGCCATTACCCGCGGGTCCCTGGCTGCTGATAGCAGCCGGGACCTGCCACGCATGACGCGTGCACCTGCCCGGTGCTCGCGGTCATGGCGGCGCGTAAATGTACGTCATGTTGCGTTAAGTACCACGTCACCATGATGTACATTTACGTCCATTGTTGTTAAGGGGTTAAAAACTATGTAAATTTAGGTATTATTTAATTGTGTTAACCCACACAGTAAATTAGTTAAAATTGAATCCCTAAATTCGATAAATTGTAGGTTTTAATTCACATTTCTTTATTTACTTGTAGATTCCTAAAGGTCGGTGTAATGACCTCTGTCCATCAGGGACCCGAAAAGTCCTCAGAGAAGGATATCACATCTGCTGTTATGACTGTATCCCATGTCCAGAAGGAGAATTTACAAACCATTCTGGTATTTATATATTTATATTTACCTTTTATATACATTTTATTTAGAGAAATTTTAGGCAGGGAGCCCTCAACTTTGCAAGTAAAGGGTGTTAAGTGATGAAGTATAGTAGGTAATGGGTGTGTCTGAACCTGGTTCTTGAAACAATTTAACCTCTTCTCTGTTCAGCTGGGGCATCACCTGTTGCTTCTCAGGGCATTCAGGGGGTGTGGAAGACGGGAGGAGAAGCCAATGCCATTTAGTCCTGGCATCCATGCCATCCACGATACTGGATATTGAAACATCAGTCTACCTCTACACATTTGGGGCATATTTATGAAATCCTGTATAGAGGAAGAGTGGTGCAGTGGTGGAGATCATTGCTTCTTTCATTTTTCTCAGGCCACTTTTAAAATGTAAGAAGCGATCTGATAGGTTGCTATGGGCCATTGCACCACTCTTCCTCTACACAGGTTTTGATACATTTTGTATATTGGCCCTTATTTACTAAGAGTGTTGTGTAGGTTTCTTTGTGGGTTTTAATTCCCTACAATTTATTTTCCACGGTATTTACTAAGGTTTCCTACATTTTCCACTTTCCCTACACTTTGCTTTTCTTTATACCTGTTCTGATCTGTTGGGTTTTCCTCACCTCAAATACACCACATTTTATGTGGAAACCTTAGTAAATATGTTGGGTTTTTGTGAAAATGTTGGGAACAAGCCCTTTTCGGAAACCACGCCCCTTTTCCTGGCGACTAGCCCCCTTTTTCGGGTTTTCTTAGCAAAATGGAGAGTTAATCAGGGTTTTTTCAATTCTGACGCAAATGCTGGCGCAAAATCTGTTGCAGACAGAATTTCTGGCACAATGCGACAGAATCTGGCGCGCAACCCGACAAAACATGTCGGCTTTGCAATAGTAAATGAGGGCCATTGTCTGTTATAGAGGTTTTCCCTTTCACTGGTTCTGGATCTACTGTGTTACTGTGAATTCTCTTTTACTTTCTAATTCTGTACCTTACCGCTATCTTAATTTTGACTTGGCTTGTCTGAGTTCTCTTAATCTGTTTATTCATTCCCTGTGTTTTTTTTTTTTTACTGTTCTCTAGGCTGTGCCTGTTTAACCTATTATGGCCCGACCTGCTCTGACTACTGTACCGTTACAAAAGGGGGAGGGCTGCCAGTTTTTAAGAGATCCCTAAATCCCTGAAATTGGAATTTATTCAGAATTTTTATCTTGGTTTGAATACAGTTGGTAGGAACTAGCCAATTTTCCATGCAGTCAGAGTCAGCCGAAGTCAGTTAGAAGAGATACTAACAACTAATATGTAAACTAAAAGATAGGCAGTCCTTAGGAGTACCTGGATGGAATTATGGGTAGAGATGAGCGAATCGAAGCTGGCGAACGCAAATTCATTACGAATTTCAAGAAATATGCGATTCACAACAAATGGGAATATCGCCGCGATTCTATTGCACAAATTGCTCCATTAAACTCCATTTACGGCGGTCCAGGCTCCAGGGAATCTAAAATGGCAGATTCACATGTCAGTACATGGGACAAGGAATGCTGGGAAGGGAAGTAGACGAAATGACCCTGAATCACATGCAGGATGCAGCCTATCAGCAGCCAGTCACCCCTGTGATATCACAGCCCTATATATTCGGCAGCCATTTGGCAGCTCATCATATTCATTACACTGCATACATAAAAGACAGACATCGCAGTGTGTGTGTGTTACACAGAAAAGCTCATTCCAGCAGCGGTTCACATCCTAGTCACATCAGCGTTCTGGTGGACAGAGAACAGTGTTTTTTTTTACATTTCAACAAGCTTCCTCAACTTCATAAAGTTCCACAACAAATCATCTGCTGGTTATAATAGTCTGTAGATGGTATAATAACCAGCAGTCCATTCCAAATAGTCTTTGATTGAGTGAAAATTTGTGTTTAGTACACAGCTTTTTTGTGCTGCAGCACTGTTGTGTTCTGCTGGTGTTGTGAAAAAAATATATTTTTTAAGCATACTGTATTTTTCTGGCCTCATAAGTGCATACCACATACGTACATCTAAGTGGTGTACTGTTTATGCCTGTTAATCTATCAAGGGCCTACATACTGTGAAAGTCCAGGCAAAAGTAATCACCAGCTGGTGTTTTACTCAAATAATTTTTGAAGCGTACAGTAGTGCATTTTTCTGCCCTCATAAGTGCATACCACATACCTACATCTAAGTAGTGTACTATTTTGTACCTGTTAATCTGTCAAGGGCCTAGATACTGTGAAAGTCCCGGCAAAAGTACTCACCGCTTGGTGTGGTACTCAGATACTTTTTCAAGTGTACTGTAGCACATTTTTCTGCCCTCATTATTGCATACCACATACCTACATCTAAGTAGTGTACTATTTTAAACCTGTTAATCTGTCAAGGGCCTAGATACTGTGAAAGGACAGCCAATAGTACACACCTGCTGCTGTTCTAGACAAATACTGTTTTACGCTCAGTGAAGCGTATTGTACTCTGCTCATATACGCAATAAGTATGTCAGGCAGAGTAGTGCCAGGACGTGCACAGAGGAGCGGCAGAGGCCTAAATTCATCAGGTGCAGGCAGAGGTTGCAGCAGAGTTGGGGTGTGTGGCAGCCGGAGTCGCAGCGAGAGGTCTGAGATCCCGGTGTCAGTAAGCAGTCGTGTCGCAGCAGTGATTGATCGGTTCACTCGGTCATCCACTTCATCCCAAGTGACATCCGACACCCCCAGTCAACAGTCGGTGGGTTCCTCAGACTCAACCCTCAGTTGGCATGGCCCTCCTGCTGCTGCCACCTCCAGGCTATGTCATTGTGCTGCTCTATGGTCTCCTCATGCTAATGCTACCACCTCTAGGCTCTGTCATTGTGCTGCTCTATGGTCTCCTCATGCTAATGCTACCACCTCCTTGCTCTGTCATTGTGCCACCATATGGTCTCCTCCTGCTGATGCTACCACCTCCAGACTCTGTCATTGTGCCACCATATGGTCTCCTCATGCTGATGCTGCCACCTCCAAGCTCTCTTATTGTGCTGCTCTACGGTCTCCTCATGCTGCTGCTGCCACCTCAAGGCTTTGTCATTGTGACGCCATATGTAGAGATGAGCGAATCAAAGCTGACGAACCTGAATTCCTTACGAATTTCATGAAATATTCAATTTGCAACAAATGTGAGTATCGCCACGATTCTATAGCGCAAATTGCTTCATTAACTTCCCTTTTGCAGCATTCCAGACAAAAGGAGACCTAAAATGGCGGATCCACATATGAATACATGGGGCAGGGGATTATGGGAGGGCGGGAAAATATAGCAGGAAAAGAGGTAGGCGGGAGGACCCTGTTTCACATGCAAGATGCAGCCTATCAGCATTCATTGACCCCTGTGATGTCACAGCCCTATATAATCGGCAGCCATCTTGTGGCTGCTCATTTTATGCCATATACCCTGCATACATAGGACATACTCAGTGTCTGTGTGCTGAAGCCACAGCGTTCCACTGACAACTGCTATTTCCATCAGCGTTGTGGACAGAGAGAAGGGAATTGCATTGCTTGTTCTGAATGAGAGGGATTTTTACGCCATACCCCCTGGTCACGTTCTTCAGCATTTTATCAGAGAGGGGCAGATAGCCAGATAGCTTTTCGTTGCCTCATACATGTCAACAAGCTTCCTCATCTTCATGAACGGAGGCAGGAATTATATTACAGGAGGCAGGAAAGATTTTTCAGCACAATTCTGTCAATTTTTTCCACAAAAAATCATCTGCTGCTTATACTAATCTTATGAGGGTATAAAAACCAGTTCACACCATTCTTAACAGTCTGTGACAGAGGGCATTTTGGGGTTTAATCCCCGTTTTTTTTTTTATTTATTTGAGGTGCCGCCCTGTTGTGTCCTGCTGCTGTGCAAAAAATGTGTTTTTTCAGCGGACTATAGTGCATTTGTCTGCCCTCATACTTGCATACCACATACCTACATCAACACAGTCTACTATTTTGTATCTGTAACAAGTGTAGATGCTGGGAAAGTCCTGGCAAAAGTAATCACCGGCTGGTGTTTTACTAAAATAGAGTTTTCTGGTGTATTGTTGCACATTTTTTTGCCCTCATACGTACATACCACATACGTACATCTAATAAGTGTACCATTTTGTACCTGTAACTCTGTCAAGGGCCTACATACTGTGAAAGTCCAAACAAAAGTACTCACCGGCTGGTGTTTTACAAAAATACTGAGTTTTTAGGCTCATTATATTGCATTTTTCTGCCCTCATAAGTGCATACCACATACCTACATCAAAGCAGCCTACTATTTTGGATCTTTAACAAGTCTAGATACTGGGAAAGTCCAGGCAAAAGTAATCACCGGCTGGTGTTTTACGAAAATATGTTATCCAAGTGTACTATAGCGCATTTTTCCCCCTCATTCATGCCTACTACATATGTACATCTAAGTAGTGTACCATTTTTTACCTGTTAATCTGTCAAGGGCCTACATACTGTGAAAGTACAGCCAAAAGTAATCACCTGCTGCTGTTCTAGACAAATACTGTTTAAAGAGAAGTGAAGCGTATTGTAATACCCTCATATTCGCACTAAGTATGTAAGGCAAAGAAGTGCCAGGGCGTGCACAGAGGAGTGGCAGAGGCCTAAATACTTTAGGCAGAGGTCGCAGCAGACTTGGGGTGAGTGGCAGCAGGAGTCACAGCAAGAGACCTTAGCTCCTGTTATCAGCAAGCGGTCGTGTCTCGACCAGCAACCAATCTGCCGTCGTTGATTGGTTAACACACTCATCCACTTCCTCACAAGGGACATCTGACACAACCCTCAGTTGGCATGGCCCTGTCCTCCCATTGCCTCTGTCCTATGCTGTTCCCTCTCCTACATAAGTATCTTATGCTGTGGGTTCAGCTCCACTATTCACTGAGGACGATCTAATAGAGGACAGTCAGCTGCTACTGCCCAGCCAAGAAGGGGAGGAGACATGCACCGCTTGCTCCGCTAGGCAGCAAAGTAGTGATGAGGAGAGTGACATGGGAGGCGGTGTTGCCATGGTTCAGGTCCTGAAGCAGACACTGTTGGGGAACCTGAGGAGGACATCAGTGATAAGCAGACACTTGTTGTTGATGATGAAGCCGATCACAATTGGGAGCCGGGTGCAGAAGGGGCTTCATCATCATCAGAAGAGAGTTGCAGGTTGCCCTTGGGGCAGCAGCGGAGCCAGCAAGGCGGTAGCATGTTTGGCAGTCAGCATGGTGGCAGAAGTGGAAATTCTGGAGCCAAACGTGCCCGGGGGAGACCACCTGCTTCACGGCAGCCTACCTTTCCGGAAGGTAGTGGAACAGAGGTTCCTGGAGACGGCGCCAGTAGCAGTCAATTAGTGCGGACTGTAGGTGGGAAAATCAGTTGTGGCAGTTTTTCATCAGGCATCCGGAGGAGATTCACGTAGCCACATACAAGATATGTCGGCAGAAGGTGAAGCGTTGCCAGGGTCCCAATGTCGGCACCACGGCCCTGCGTCAACACATGCTTCTCCACCATAAAGCGGCCTGGGAGAATCGTGGCTCTGATGTAGTGGTCAAGCCTGCTGCATCACCCAGTAGCCATCCACTCCCTCCTTCATCCAGCCAAGGCTCCAACACCTCAGCCGAAGGGAGCTGTGTGTCAAACCCTCCTTCTGTCGCTCCAGATGCTCCTGCTTCACCGGCTTTTAGTCAGCCATTCCACCAACAATCCATCGGCGAAGCCATGTCCAAGAGACAACAGTATGTGCCCATGGTGTCACGCTGTTCTTCACATGGTTTGCCTTGGCGAACGGAGTCACACAGGGGTGAAACTGCTAAAATTAATTTGTCAAGAAATCTGAGTATGGCTTACTCCACAAAATCTGGAAATGGGAACCATGGTGACCGACAATGGGAAGAACATCGTGTCCGCGCTGCGACAAGGAAGTGTGAAACATGCGCCCTGCATGGCACACGTGTTGAATCTGGTTGTCAAACACTTCCTAAAGTCTTCACCCCATTTGTAAAACATCCTGATAATGGCAAGGAAACTGTGCATGCACTTCAGCCACTTGTACACCGCAAAGCACACCCTCCTTGAGCTGCAGCATCAGAACGGTATCCCACAAAATAGTCTTATTTGTGATGTTGCCACACGTTGGAATTCCACCATCCAGACTATAAGAACAAAGTTGGACACACTATAAGAACAAAGAAAAGCCATCACCGATTTCTTGATGATCCAAGCAGATAGGAGTACTCCCCTGTGTAACTTCAATGTGAACCAGTGGCAGCCCATACGTGACACCTGCCATTTGTTAGGGCCCTTTGAGGAAGCCACATTATTTGTAAGTCACCTGGATTACGGCATGAACGACGTAATTCCACTCCTACATTACCTACAACAAATGATTGAAACGATTGCTGGTCACGGCAATGGAGACGTTGCGCCTACATCTTAAGGCTACATGAGCCCTGTGGGGGCTGAACTGGAGGAGGAGGATGAGGGGCAGAGTGGAGCACAGTTTAGGTTGGATGAGATGGCCGGTGTTTCTAGTCATCGCACAGGAGAGGAGGAGCAGCCAGAGGAGCTAGAGGGTTATGAGGAAGGCGAGACAGAGGACCCAGACACACCATGGCAGTATGCAGTGGAGATGGAGGCAGGTAGTCCCTCCGAGTCACTGGCGCAAATGGCATGATGCATGCTCAGTTGCTTGCGTAGTGACCCCCGAATTGTCAAAATTTGTCAGCGGGATGACTTCTGGCTCTCCACCTGATTGGACCCTCGCTACTGTCCCAGAAAGGGGGCCTTTATGACACCCACTGAGAGGGAGGACAAACTGATCTACTACAGAGTGAGTATTAGTCAGTTGGCTGATGCCTATCGACGACATGGTCCATCCACTCGCAGGTCTGACTCGGGGGCCCTCTGCGCGCACCTTCCACTGCCATGGCTGCTGGGGAGGGTAAGGGTGGCAGGAGCAGTACCAACTCCATCAGCAGCCCGAGTCTACAGTCGCTGATGAGTAGCTTTCTTCACCCGCATAGTGAAGCAACTCATCAGCAGCAGGTAGACATGGAGCAGGACCTGAACCAGCAGGTGGTGGCATACCTTGACCTGGCCATGCCAACAAACATTGAAGATCCGCTGGACTTCTGGCAGCCAAACTTGATTTATGTCCGCAACTAGCAGAGTTTGCCCTGGAAAAGCTGTCCTGCCCGGCCAGTAGTGTGCCATCAGAGCGGGTGTTTAGTGCAGCTGGGGCCATAGTCACCCTAGGGCGAACTCGTCTGTCCACTAAAAATTTGGAGAGACTGACCTTTGTGAAGATGAATCAGGGATGGATCAGCCAGGATTTCCAGCCACCAATGCCAGATGCCTCAGAGTAGATTGACCATGCTGCTACACCAACACTTTACAATTATGGTTATGAAACCCTCTTGGGTTATCAATTAGGGTTTTGAAACCCTTTTGGCTACTGCGAATGCCTGCTCCTGACTCATCCTGTGTCTTTCAGGAACTACTTGCCTCACGGATGCTCTGGGCCTTGGGCCTTTATTTTCCGGATGTTTAGCAGTAGCTAAATACATGTTAAATGCAAATTTCACCATTAATCTTTAAATGTAAGGGGTTATGAAACCCTCTTGGGTACTGTGAATGCCTGCTCCTGACTCATCCTGTGTCTCTTTCAGGAACAACTTGCATCACTGATGCTTCTGGCCTTGTGCCTTTAATTTTTGGAAGTTTAGCAGTAGCTAAATACATGCTTATTTGAAATTTCAACATTGATCTTTAAATGTAAGGGGTTATGAACCCCTCTTGGGTACTGTGAATGCCTGCTCCTGACTCATTCTGTGTCTCTTTCAGGAACTACTTGCCTCACTGATGCTTCGGGCCTGGGGCCTTTAATATTTGGATGTTTAGCAGTAGCTAAATACATGCTTAATGCAAATTTCAACATTGATCTTGCAATGTAAAGGGGTTATGAAACCCTTGGGTGTAGTACTGCTGATGCCTGCTCCTGTGTCTTTCAGGAATGACTGGCTTACTGATGCTTCTGGACTTGGGCCTTCAATTTTTGGATGTTTAGCATGAGATAAATACATGCTTAATAGAAATTTCAACTTTGTTCTTTCAATGTAAGGGGTCATGAAACCCTCTTGTGTACTGCTGATGCCTGCTCTTGACTGTGTGTTTCAGGAACTACTTGGCTTATTGATGCTTCTGGGCTTGGGCCTTAAATTTGGATGTTTTTCACTAGCTTACATACATGCCTAATTGAGATTTCAGCATTGATCTTTCAATCTTAGGTGTTATGAAATCTTCTTGTGTACTGCTGATGCCTTTTCCTGACTGTGTCTTTTAGGAACTACTTGGATTACTGATGCTTTTGGGCTTGGGTATTACATTTTTGGATTTTTGGACTAGATACATGCATGCTTAATTAAAATTTCAAAATTTATGGTGCAATGTATGGGGTTATTAAAACCTCTTGGGTTCTGTTTTTTTTTTTTTTTTTTTTCAAATTTTCTGATAATTTTCTCAGAAGTAAACTTGAATTTTCCAGAGTACTAACCATGACACCATGGAAGGCTTGTTGTTTGTGATTTTTTAATTAAAAGTTTCCCAAAATAACACGGTGAGGGATGAACTCTGCTTCTTTATGTCAGAACACATTACTTTAGAGAAAAATGTCTTTTTGTGGTCCACCGCCCTGCATTATAAAGTCTTCTGGACTCCAACACAAAGGTATTTTGTCAGACAACATACCTTAAACAACTTTAATATTTTCTTCTGACTGAGAGAACTATTGAATTCTTCTAGTACACCATTTAATAAACACTGAAGTTAGCCTTTTTTTATTCAGTCTATTCTTTATTGTGGGAATCTCAATTTTGTGCAAGCCTTTATTTGATGGAACTGGGCTACAGCTGACTGCTGTGTCATGTGACTCAACACTGTTATCCACTTTTAATGAGAGTGTCTAAAGGTTGTCATTTTTACTTTCTATTAAAATTGGAGTGTCTGTCTGAATTTCTGAGATAGAATCTGCTATCTGGTGATCTCAAGTTAAAGAATTAAAATCCTTGAAGGATTTACTTTTTTCTTCTTTGGATGTACCTATTGCCGTGCATAGCAACGACGCAGGGAACGCACGCCGGAGGCCTGCAGCAGCGCGGATCCGACCCAGGTAATTATGCCACCGGGGATGGGGGGAGGCAATGGGGCAGCGGCACCGGCAATGGGTGCCGCTGCCCCTTCTCTCCCCCTGGCTATCGGTGCCGGCAGTGGGGCGCCGGCACCGATAGTCAGGGGGACAGAACGGGCAGCGGCGCCGATAGCTAGGGGGAGAGAAGGGCCGGCAGCAGGGCTCTAGACCCCCAGGAAAGGCAGGGGGAGAGAAGCGGGCAGCGACGGCCTCTCTCCCCCTGCCTTTCCTGGGGGTGTATCGGCGTATAACACGCACATAGACTTTAGGCTAAAAATTTTATCCTAAAAAGTGCGTGTTACACGCCGATAAATACGGTACTTGTTGCTTCTTTGGATGTACCTATTTCCTATGTGTGTGAGCCATAATGGCTTCCCATTGCTTCAGCCACCTCAAGAATGTGACATTCAGACACCGTATAGTCTAGAATCTGCTATCAGGTGATCTTGAGTTAAATAATTAAAATCATCAAATTAATTGATATTTATTGATCTTATTGCTTATTAAATCCCCTTGTGTACTGCAGATGCCGTTTCCTGACTGTATTTTTTTCCGGAACTAATTGACTTAATGCTGCTTCTGGCCTTGGCCCTCACATTTTGTGATATTTAGCACTAGCTTAATTGAAATTTCAACATTGATCTTGCAATGTAAAGGGGTTATGACACCCTTGGGTGTACTGCAGATTCCTGTGCCTGTGTCTTTCAGGAATTACTTGGCTTACTGATGCTTCTGGGCTTGGGCCTTAAATTTTTGGATGGTAGCACTACCTAACATGGATCGTCAATAGAGATTTCATTTTACTGATGCCGCTGCTGGGCCCGGGTCTGAGAATTCTAATTTTATCATAGAAAGCACCCGCTATCCAAATCTTCTTCAAAAATTGTTGTGTTTTATTTTAGGGATTGTGAAGCCCGGGTGTGTACTCATGCATCAGCCAACTCCAGGCTGTGTCATTCAGGCAATATATGGTTTACTGACGCCGCTGCTGGGCCTGGGTCTGGGAAATACAAATTTTATTATAGGTAGCACACACTATCCAAAATCTTCGTAAAAAATTAAAAAAATTGTTGTGTTTTATTTTAGGGATTGTGAAGCCCTGGTGTGTACTCATGCATCAGCCAACTCCAGGCTGTGTCATTCAGGCAATATATTGTTTACTGATGCCCCTGCTGGGCCTGGGAAATTCAAATTTTCTTATAGGTAGCACCCGCTATCCAAAATCTTCGGTTTAAATTTATAAATTCATCTTTTAATCTTAGGGATTGTGAAGGCCTAGTGCCTACTCATGCTGCCAACACCTCCATGCTGTGTCATTCAGCCACTATATGGTCTCCCCATGCTGGCAACATATCCACGCTGTGCTATTCAGCCACTATATGGTGTCCTCATGCTGTCAACACCTCCACGCTTTGTCATTCAGCCACTTTATGGTCTCCTTATGCTGCCAACACCTCCACGCTGTGTCATTCAGCCACTATATGGTCTCCTCATGCTGCCAGCACCTCCACACTGTGCCATTCAGCCACTTTATGGTCTCCTCATGCTGCCAATACCTCCACGCTATGTCATTCAGCCTCTATATGGTCTCCTCATGCTGCCAACACCTCCACGCTGTGTCATTCAGCCACTATATAGGGGCTCCTCATGCTGTCAATAGTGTTGCTTGCGAATATTCGCAATGCAAATTTTATTTGCGAATATTCGCGAATATAGCACTATATATTCGCAATTACGAATATTCATTTTTTTTTCACACAGTACACATCACAGTGATCATCCCTCTCTGCTTCCAGCTTGTGTGGTTTAAAGAAGGCTCTAATACTACTGTATGAGACTGACGTACGAATTTTCGCATATGCAAATTTTTGCTTATGCTAATTTTCGCATATGCGAAAATAAAGTGCGAATATTACGAATATGCAAATGTTACGAATATATGACGAATATTCGTCCATATATTTGCAAAATATCGTGAACTCAAATATGGCCTATGCCGTTCAACACTAGCTGCCAACACCTCCACCCTGTGCCATTCAGCCACAATGTGGTCTCCTTATGCTGCCAACACCTCCACGCTGTGCCATTCAGCCACTATATGGTCTCCTCATGCTGCCAACACCTCCATGCTTTGTCATTCAGCCACTACATGGTCTCCTCATGCTGATTCCACCTCCAGGCTCTGTCATTGTGCCGCTCTGCAGCAGTGATTCTAAAAGCAATGCTGGTAATCTGCATGTTATTCTGAATATCAGTATTATTTCACTACCCCAACACTCCATATGCATGTTAGAACACAGCAAAGCATTCTATACCTCTATTGAGGCTCTCTGTAGGCCAGAAATAGCCATTTTTAATATAGTTTTGCCGCAAATAAATTCAAATCGAAACCAATTTTGGGGGAAAATTCGGCGAATCGGCCGAATCGAGTTTTTGAAAAGTTCGCTCATCTCTAGGCATATGGTCTCCTCCTGCTGATTCTGCCACCTCCAGGCTCTCTCATTCTGCTGCTCTATGGTCTCGTCATGCTAATGCTACCACCTCCACGCTCTGTCATTGTGCCACCATATGGTCTCCTCATGCTGATGCTACCACCTCCAGGCTCTCTAATTGTGCTGCTCTATGGTTTGCTCATGCTGATGCTTCCACCTTCAGGCTCACTCATTGTGCTGCAATGGATACTGCAAAACATAATTAAGGTGCTGGTCCCCAGTTTCAGAAATTGCTTGCATTAGAGTCACTTTAATGACGCTTCATGCTTCAGCCAACTCCAGGCTGTGCCATTCAGCAACTATATGATATCCTCATGCTTCAGCTACCTCTAGGCTGTGCCATTGAGACACTATATTGTCTTCCTATGCTGCCACAAACTCCAGGCAGTCATTCAGCCACTACATGGTCTCCTCATACTGATGCCACCTCCAGGCTCTGTCATTGTGTGGCCATGTGACGCATGACTCCTTGTTAGATTTGTTTTTTTGTACCCACATGCTGGGGCAGGGACACTAAAACTTGGGAGTTAAAATTTCTATTTCAAAATCCTCAATTTCAATTTCAAGATCTTAAATTTCAATTTCAAAATCTTAAATTTTAATGGTCTCCTTATGCTTCTGCCAACTCCAGGCTGTGCCTTTCAGACACTACCTGGTCTCCTGATGCTTCAGTCAACTCCAGGCTGTGTCATTCAGCCAATATATGGTTTTCTGATGCTTGGGCCTGGGTCTGGGCCTAAAATGTTTTATAGGTAGCACTAGCTACCCTAAATCTTCAATTTAAATTTCAAATTTTGCCTTTTAATCTTAGGGATTGTGAAGCCCGATTGTCTACTCATGCTGCTGCCAACTCAAGGCTGTGCCATTTGGACATAATATGGTCTCCTCATGCTGCCAACACCTTCACTCAGTGTCATTCAGCCACTATATGGTCTCCTCATGCTGCCAACACCTCCACGCTGTGTCATTCAGCCACTATATGGTCTCCTCGTGTGCTTCAGCTACATCCAAGCTCTGTCATTCAGCCTCTATATGGTCTCCTCATGCTGCCAACACCTCCGCGCTGCGTCCTTCTGCCACTATATGGTCTCCTCATGCTGCCAACACCTCCATGCTGTGTCATTCAGCCACTATATGTTTCCTCATGCTGCCAACACCTCCACGCTGTGCCATTTAGACACTATATGGTCTCCTCATGCTTCAGCCACATCCAAGCTGTGTCATTTAGCCACTATATGGTCTCCTCATGCCGCCAACACCTCCAGGCTGTGTCATTCAGCCACTGTATGGTCTCCTCTTGCTGCCAACACCTCCATGCTGTGTCATTCAGCCACTGCATGGTCTCCTCATGCATCAGCCACATCCAAGCTTTGTCATTTAGCCACTATATGGTGTTCTCATGCTGCCAACACATCCATGCTGTGTCATTCAGCCACTATTTGGTCTCCCCATACTGATGCCTCCTCCAGGCTCTGTCATTGTGCCACTCTGCGGCAGTGATTCTAAAAGCGATGCCTGTAATCTGCATGTCCTTCTGAATAACAGTATTGTTTCACTACCTCAGCACACTCCATGTGCGTGTTAGAACAATGCAAAGTGTTCTAAACCCCTATTGAGGCTCTGTGTAGTCCAGAAATAGCCGATTTTAATATAGATTTTCCACGAATAAATTCAGATCAAACCAAATTTTTTCGAAAAATTCGGCGAATCGGTCGATTTGTATTTTTCAAAAGTTTGCTGGCTCATCTCTAATTATGGGGATAAATTAAATGTGGTGAACAAGGAAGAAATTATAAAAAAATGTATAGATGTAGAATACTCAAAGATGGGAAGAAAAAAAATAATAAAAATGCAAATCAATCAATATAATGTAAAAATATATACAAGTGTATAACCAGTCCTCAAGGGATTACAAAGAGTAGAAGAAGAAAAAGGAAAAAAAGAGGATGGGGAGGGAAGGTGTGGGATGTTTGATGTGGTGTGTGGTGTAAATGTAGAATAAATGTGAATAAAGGATCAGAATGATCAGCAAAATAAATCTATACTTAATGGGTGATGGTGGATGTATACAAATTAGGCTGATGTAATGGCGCAAATAATACTAACAATCTATCTGCATAGAAAATCCACCCACACCTGCACAAGGGGCATGTATGGATGGATATATATGCATACAGAAAATACAACAAATAAATAGAAATAAGAACCTGAGAATAAATATTTAGAACATTTATTATAAATGAATAAATAATCATGGATACCTGGGCAGGGCCCTTGCTCCAGGTATACCATGGATAAATGAATAAAAGGATGACTCATATGATAAAGCATACAATTGAAATTAATAGTCCATCTTGATACTTGCGATATAATAGCAGAAAAATGGATATAAAATTGCTCTACGTTCTGTTCTTGAAGAGAAATGGTGTAGCAAATATTGGTTTATCACGAGGAGAGTAACTTGCAAGCTTCCACAAAGTGTTGCCAGTAGTGTTACCGAGGTTAGATGCAGTAAGTCCCCTTCAGAGTTGCGTGCTCCGCAGGATACAGGGATCGTTGCTGGCACGGTCGTGTGCCCGGCCCTGACACAGTACTGGATGACAGGAGGCAAATGGTGATAATAGCGCGGCACAGCGTCCGGCCCTTGGGTGGTGAATGGTAATTGCAATGTCAGCGATATTTTGGCTACTGAGGAATACGCAAGGCAGCCGTGAAACACGTATAGCCTATATAATACATCAAAGACTATTTGATCCATCTTTACTTGCTTTTAACCTACTTTGACAGCGCTGGAGTACCACATCTGAATCCCACTGTGCTGTTCGCGCGCAACAGCCACGAGGGAAGCTGTCCGTTCACTTTACTTTGTTACCCACAGCACTATTCTTCTATAGATGACTGCAAGCCCCCGTCACAATTAAACACAGAGACGAGGAGACCACAACTATCGCTGACATTACGATTACCATTCACCACCCAAGGGCCGGACGCTGTGCAGCGCTATTATCACCTTTTGCCTCCTGTCATCCAGTACCGTGTAAGGGCCAGGCACAGGACCGTGCCAGCAACGATCCCTGTATCCTGCAGAGCACGCCACTCTGAAGGGGACTTACTGCATCTAACCCCGGTAACACTATCGGGGCATCTGTAAACAAGGTACTATCATTCTTTACTATTTAAAAACCTCAGTGCACTGTAGGCAACATTACTGGCAACACTTTGTGGAAGCTTGCAAGTTACTCTCCTTGTGATAAACTAATATTTGCTACACTATTTCTCTTCAAGAACAGAACGTAGAACAATTTTATATCAATTTTTCTGCTATTATATCGCAAGTATCAAGATGGACTATTAATTTCAATTTTATGCTTTCCTTTATCATTTGAGTCATCCTTTTATTAATTTATCCGTGGTATACCTGGAGCAAGGGCCCTGCCCAGGTATCCATGATTATTTGTTCATTTGTAATACATTTTCTATATATTTATTCTCAGGTTCTTATTTCTATTTATTTGTTGTATTTTCTGTATGCATATATATCCATCCATACATGCCCCTTGTGCAGGTGTGGGTGGATTTTCTATGCAGATAGATTGTTAATATTATTTGCGCCATTACATCAACCTACCGTGTTTATCGGCGTATAACACGCACTTTTTAGGCTAAAATTTTTAGCCTAAAGTCTGTGTGCGTGTTATACGCCGATACACCCCCAGAAAAGGCAGGGGGAGAGAGGCCGTCGCTGCCCGCTTCTCTCCCCCTGCCTTTCCTGGGGTCTAGAGCGCTGCTGTCGGCCCTTTTCACCCCCTGGTTATCGACAGCCAGGGGGAGAGAAGGGGCAGCGGCACCCATTGCCGGCACCGCTGCCCCGTTGCCTCCCCCCATCCCCGGTGGCATAATTACCTGAGTCTGGTCCGCGCTGCTCCACTGCTCCAGGCCTCCGTCGTGCGTCCCCGGCGTCATTGCTATGCGCTGAACGGCGCGGCGCATGACGTCAGAGCGCCGCGCCGTGCATAGCAACGATGCTGGGGACGCACGACGGAGGCCTGGAGCAGCGCGGACCCGACTCAGGTAATTATGCCACCGGGGATGGGGGGAGGCAACGGGGCAGCGGCGCCGGCAATGGGTGCCGCTGCCCCTTCTCTCCCCCTGGCTGTCGGCGCCGCTTCTCTCCCCCTGGCTATCGGCGCCGGCACCGATAGTCAGGGGGACAGAACGGGCAGCGGCGCCGATAACCAGGGGATGAGAAGGGCCGACAGCAGCGCTCTAGACCCCAGGAAAGGCAGGGGGAGAGAAGCGGGCAGCGACGGCCTCTCTCCCCCTGCCTTTCCTGGGGGTATATCGGGGTATACACGCGCACACACGCACCCTCATTTTTTCATGGATATTTGGGTAAAAAACTTTTTTTACCCAAATATCCGTGGTAAAATGAGGGTGCGTGTTATAGGCCGGTGCGTGGTATACCCCGATAAATACGGTAATGTGTATACATCCACCATCACCCATTAAGTACAGATTTATTTTGCTGATCATTCTGATCCTTTATTCACATTTATTCTACATTTACACCACACACCACATCCCACACCTTCCCTCCCCATCCTCTTTTTTCTTTTTTCTTCTTCTAATCTTTGTAATCCCTTGAGGACTGGTTATACACTTGTTGTATATATTTTTGGTCACATTATTGTCAGTCTTTTGGGATTTTTAGACTTCCCAGTTAACCTCGGGATTGCAGCTGAGTGAGCTACACTACCCCTCTATTTATTTTTTATAATGTATAAATAGTCTAGTCAAAATCAACACATATCACATAATTATATACAATATTTATTGTATAAACAACATAGGGTCCGATATGAAGAGGTTGGTTAACCCCTTAAGGACCGGGCTTTTTTTGATTTTTCTCTTTCGTGTTTTCCTCCTTACCTTTAAAAAAGAATAACTCTTAAAATTTTGCACCTAAAAATCTGTATTATAGCTTATTTTTTTGCGCCACTAATTCTTCTTTGTAATGATATCAGTCATTTTACCCAAAAATCTATGGCGAAATGGGAAAAAAAATCATTATGCGACAAAATTGAAAAAATACAACCATTTTGTAAATTTTGGGGGCTTCCGTTTCTACGTAGTACATTTTTAGGTAAAAATGACACCTTATCTTTATTCTCTAGGTCCATACGGTTAAAATGATACCCTACTTGTTGTCACGATTCGGCAGGCTGGAGGTGGATCCTCTGTGCCAGAGAGGGATTGGCGTGGACCTTGTCGGTGGACCGGTTCTAAGTTGCTACTGGTATTCACCAGAGCCAGCCGCAAAGCGGGATGGTCTTGCAGCGGCGGTAGTAACCAGGTCGTATCCACTGGCAACGGCTCAACCTCTCTGTAGACAAGAGCAAGGTCAGACGTAGCAGAAGGTCGGGGCAGGCGGCAAGGTTCGTAGTCAATGGTGATAGCAGAAGGTCAGGAACACAGTAGTGGTAAACACAGAGTAGCTTTCTCTAGGAACAAGGCAACAAGATCCGTCAAGGAAGTGCAGGGGAAGTAAGGTCATATAGCCAGGGAGCAGGTGGAAACTAATTAGGGTGATTGGGCCAGGCACCATCATTGGTGCACTGGCCCTTTAAATCTCAGAGAGCTGGCGCGCGCGCGCCCTAGAGAGCGGAGCCGCGCGCACCAGAGCATGACAGCCGGGGACCGCGACAGGTGAGTGACTTGGGTTGCGATTCGCGAGCGGGCGTGTCCGGCTATGCGTAGCGCATCTCCGTCGGCAAAGTCAGTGCAGCGCTCCCGGTCAGCGGGTCTGACCGGGGCGCTGCAGGGAGAGAAACGCTGCGGGGAGGAGCAGGGACCCGGAGCGCTCGGCGTAACAGTACCCCCCCCCCTTTAGGTCTCCCCCTCTTTTTGTCGGGATGTCGCTCCACATAGGACGAGGACATAGGGAGCGATTGTAGAGTCTCCTTCTGGGGGACAGTGAAGTCCTGGGTATGCTCATGCACGGCAGACAGTTCAGAAGGAGTGGGAATGGGGAGGGGGGCAGAGGGTGAGGCTTGGCACGGGGCAGAGTGTCACCAGGACGGGGGCTATGAGGAGGCACGGCACAGTCCTGATAGGCCTTGGGGAGATCAGGCACAGGAGGAGACACTGAGGCTCGACAGACGGGGCTGGGAGCAGAAGTGAGGCATTTCTTGAGGCAAGCAGGACCCCAATTCTTGATCTCCCCGGTGGTCCAGTCAAGGGTGGGAGAATGATGCTGGAGCCATGGCAGACCGAGGAGGACTTCAGAGGTGCAGTTGGGCAAAACCAAAAATTCAATTTTCTCGAGATGCGGTCCAATGTTCATAAGCAGGGGCTCTGTGCGGTAACGCACAGTGCAGTGCAACTTGACTCCGTTGACCGAAGAAATGTAGAGCGGCTTGATGAGACGGGTCACCGGGATGCAGTACCTATCAAGCAAAGAGGCCAGAATAAAATTTCCAGAAGAACCAGAGTCCAAGACGGCCACGGCAGAGAAGGAGGAGTTGGCAGAAGGAGAAATCCGTACGGGCACAGTGAGACATGGAGAAGCAGACTCCGTACCCAGAGACGCCAGACCCACGTGAGCTGGTTGCGTGCATGATTTTTCCAGACGTGGAAGACGAATAGGGCAATCCACCAAGAAATGTTCGGTACTAGCGCAGTACAGACATAGATTTTTATCCCTACGGCGAGACCTCTCTTCAAGAGTCAGGCGAGACCGATCCACTTGCATAGGCTCCTCGGCGGGAGGCACAGGGGTAGATTGCAAGGGATACCGTGAGAGAGGTGCCCAGGGATTAAGGTCTTTTTCCTGGCGGAGTTCCTGGTGTCTTTCAGAAAAACGCATGTCAATGCGGGTGGCCAAATGGATAAGTTCATGCAGGTTGGCAGGAATCTCTCGTGCGGCCAGCACATCTTTGATGTTACTGGATAGGCCTTTTTTAAAGGTCGTGCAGAGAGCCTCGTTGTTCCAAGATAATTCGGAAGCGAGAGTACGAAATCGGATGGCGTACTCGCCTACTGAAGAATTACCCTGGACCAGGTTCAGCAGGGCAGTCTCGGCAGAAGAAGCTCGGGCTGGTTCCTCGAAGACACTACGAACCTCAGAGAAGAAGGAGTGTACCGTGGCGGTGACAGGATCATCGCAGTCCCAGAACGGTGTGGCCCAAGACAAAGCCTTCCCAGACAGGAGACTAACCACGAAAGCCACTTTCGACCGTTCTGTAGGAAATTGGTCCGACAACATCTCCAAATGTTGGGAACATTGTGACAGGAAACCTCGGCAGAGTCTAGAGTCCCCATCAAATTTGTCCGGCAGGGACAAGCGGAGGTTAGGAGCGGCCACTCGCTGAGGAGGAGGTGCAGGAGATGGTGGCTGCTGTTGCAGCTGCTGTAGCTGCGACTGAAGTTGCTGTACCATGGTGGACACTTGCGACAGCTGGTGACTTAGATGGGCGATCTGTCGGGATTGCTGGGCGACCACCGTGGTGAGGTCAGCGACAACTGGCAGGGGGACCTCAGCGGGATCCATGGCCGGATCTACTGTCACGATTCGGCAGGCTGGAGGTGGATCCTCTGTGCCAGAGAGGGATTGGCGTGGACCGTGTCGGTGGACCGATTCTAAGTTGCTACTGGTATTCACCAGAGCCCGCCGCAAAGCGGGATGGTCTTGCAGCGCCGGTAGCAACCAGGTCGTATCCACTGGCAACGGCTCAACCTCTCTGACTGCTGAGATAAGCGAGGTACAAGGGAGTAGACAAGAGCAAGGTCAGACGTAGCAGAAGGTCGGGGCAGGCGGCAAGGTTCGTAGTCAATGGTGATAGCAGAAGGTCAGGAACACAGTAGTGGTAAACACAGAGTAGCTTTCTCTAGGCACAAGGCAACAAGATCCGGCAAGGAAGTGCAGGGGAAGTGAGGTCATATAGCCAGGGAGCAGGTGGAAACTAATTAGGGTGATTGGGCCAGGCACCATCATTGGTGCACTGGCCCTTTAAATCTCAGAGAGCTGGCGCGCGCGCGCCCTAGAGAGCGGAGCCGCGCGCGCCAGAGCATGACAGCTGGGGACCGGGACAGGTGAGTGACTTGGGATACGATTCGCGAGCGGGCGCATCCCGCTATGCGAATCGCATCCCCGCCGGCAATGTCAGTGCAGCGCTCCCGGTCAGCGGGTCTGACCGGGGCGCTGCAGGGAGAGAAACGCCGCGAGCGCTTCGGGGAGGAGCAGGGACCCGGAGCGCTCGGCGTAACACTTGTATAGGTTTGATTTTGTATTGCTTCAGAAAAAAATCATAGCTACATGCAGGAAAATGTATAGGTTTAAAATTGTCATCTTCTGACCCCTATAACTTTTTATTTTTCCGTGTTCAGGGCCCTATGAGGGTTAATTTTTTGCGCAGTGATCTGAAGTTTTTGTCGGTACCATTTTTGCATTGATCTGACTTTTTGATCGCTTTTTATTCATCTTTTCATGATATAAAAAGGGAACAAAAATATGCTTTTTTGGACTTTGGAATTTTTTTGCGCGTACGCCATTGACCGTGTGGTTTAATTAGTGGTATATTTTTTTAAATCAGACATTTCCGCATGCGGCGATACCACATATGTTTATTTTTGTTTTTATTTACACAGTTTTTTTTTTTATTATTGGAAAAGCCGGGTGATTCAAACTTTTATTAGGGGAAGGGATAATTCAAAGGGTTAATGATTTTTTTTACACTTTTCTTTTGCAATATTATAGCCCCCATAGGGGCTATAACATTGCATTTGCTGATCTTTAACTGTGTTCAATGCATCTCCATATGGATGCATTGATCAGGGTTTTCAGCGATTGATTGCTCAAGCCTGGATCTCAGGCTTGAAGCATTCAATCGGCGATCGGACTGCAGGAAGGAAGGTAAGAGACCTTCCTCCTGTAGTATAGCTGTTCGGGAAGCCGCGATTTCACCGCGGCGATCCCGAACAGCTCCCTGAGCTAGCCAGGCACTTTTATTTTCACTTTTAGCCGTGTGGCTCAGCTTTGAGCGCGCGGCTAAAGGTTTAATAGCATGCGGCACCGCGATCAGTGCCATGCGCTATTAGAGGCTGGTCCCAGCTTCACTATGATGCCGGGCCCACCATGATATGATGCGGGGTCACCGTGGGACCCAGTGTTATATTACGGGAGTGGGACCAAGAACGTACTCATACGTCCTTGGTCCTTAAGGGGGGAGGTATGGATGCCCTTAATAATTTCACATAGGCTACCCTGAAGGATTTTGGATTAAATGAAGTTGGTGTGTCTTTTCAGAGGCTCGTCAGAAGGCCGTGGACTTCTTTACAGCCTATAAAGTGGGATGGCTTCTGACCGATCCTGGTCTCCTTTTCTTTTCTTTTTACAAGTCTGTTTTTACTTCCCTTCATGTGAAAATATTCTATTCCAGTATCATGCTTACATCTTATACCCCTCATGTGTACATACATGTATATGAAATGCCCTTGATGTGCATACATATGTATAACTATGTGGTATATATTTGGGATTTTGGCATACTTTAGGGACTAAAGCAGCAATTGGATATTTGATAAATTACAAATTCATATACACATTGTAAAGGGTTTCACTCTGGGATCGTCCTTTGCCGTAGCCAAAGGACACGTTTTTCCACAATAAACTGGCAAACAGCGAGTCCTTTCTGCAATTCTGGCTCCTCACCAGGTTTATTAAACGGGGTGCAGGATAAATAAAATAAACAAAACATAAAAATAACTCCTAGGCCGTCTAGCCACTCACTACACATGTAGCATGCCCTGACTAATAACTGATGGGCTTTTCCCTGTCAGTTTAAACACAATAAGTCCTGCAGCCTTATAAGAGACAGTTCACATTTGAACATAAAGTCCCATTCGTACAGCCACCTGCTATATGTTACAGGAGCCGCGTCTCTCGCTCCAGGGAGTCCACGCTTGTGTCCTCAGCAGCCTTTGCTGTGCCCGCCTGGCACTGGACACTGTGTCTCCCCCCTCTAACAGCCACTTCTGTCTAGGGGAGAGCCTGGATTATTCTGTTTCTCTTGCTTTTAAGGACCCTTCCCCTTTCTGCTGCCTCATTGATTAGTCCACAGGTGGAGATTTCTGCAGGATCAGTGTGGGAAATGCACCCTTTCCTTGACACACTGTCACATATCCCCCCCTCTGCTCAGACCACCGGGGATGAGCACTTGTCTTCAAAAGACAGTGCACACACGACCATGCATCTGTCCTTCTCTTTGGTCGAGTTAGCTGAAGTTGGTCCACTTTCTTCAACCTTTTGAGGTGGCAGTCCAGTAGAATGGTTGCTTTAGTAACACTGTCCTTTGTGCCCAGTAATACTAAGGGGACCATTCCCTCGTCTTGGGAGCTCTTCTTATTACTCTCAACTCTCACTCTAACAACCGCTGACTGGTTGACAACCTTCTGAATGTGCCTTCCTTTCTTCCCAATGACTTTTCCCACCAAGTTTCGGGGAACCCACATTACCACCTCAGCCAACTCCAGGTAACTTCTTGCCTTTTTCACAGCATCTTGGTTCTCACCATACACATGACACGTACATGTATCTTTATCAAGAATAACAGCAGTCACCCCAGGGATTCTCCTTGCTTGTTGTATATTTGTGCCACGAGTGCCGATTACTGAGCACATCAAGTCTTTTCGTACATCAAACTGCACATGGAATCTAGACACTTACAGACATAAGCTTTCCAGATTCTTTCTGGCTTCTTTGATTCTCGATATCACAGACAATTTTGTACGAAGATTTTGGAAATGGATGTTACCCAACATGTTCACCCTCTTAATGGTAACTTCATTGTCAGACAAGATGACCAGCTGAGCATTCTCGGAGTCATAAGACACCGAAAAGGCTTCCACTGCCTTTGAAAAGTCTTTATGAGCCGATTCCTTTACGCACATCTGCTGTAAGTCTTCAGGAACTTTCAGCTTCACTTTATAGAAACTGTTCTTCACAACTGGTGTTCAAAAGTCTTCCTTGGAGCCTCCTACCTTCTTCATGTTGCTCAAGGCAACGCCCTGGACACTGGCTGCAAACAAGGTAGTCCTTTCAGGCCTCTGCCTTCTCTCATCAAAGGCTGGACTGTAGTGTGAGCTTCGCTGGCGCCGACCATCCAAGTCTGTACCGCCTTTATTTTTCTGATCGCGTACTCTGCATCCAGACTCCGGAGCTTCTTGTGAGACTTGCTTCAGCTGCTTTGTTTCTTGAGCCCTTCGTTCAGACTCTGACACTTTTACAGGAGGCATCTCCATCTCCAGCAGCTTTTTCTGCAGACTCTCGGTTTTCATTCTGAGTTCTTCATACAACTGAGCAATTTGCGCTTCAAGTCTCCCAATGGCAAGTTTCTCTTTGTGCAGTTCTGCTGCAGCCTGGTCACTGCCTTCTTTTAGGACCTTCATGTCCCCTTCCAGCTTTAAGTTTTTCTGCTGCTCACTCTTGAGTTTAGAGGAGTTCACCTTCTCTCTTTCTAGCAATTCTGTCAAGTTATTGACAGTATCTTCCAAGGACAGCAGTTGTTGTCTCATCTGCTCATTGTCTTTACTCAGTAGCTCCATCTCGGACACTTTCTGCTCATAGACTTTTAGCTGAGCCTCTTGTTTGGAGATCTGCCTTCCCAGCGAATCCAAGGTAGCTGCATGAGACTCAATGTGCATTTCGTTCAGCGCCTCCAGGCTCTGCACCTTATGAGCCATTACCACTTTCTCCTTCTCGAGCTCTTCCATGGCTACCAACCTAGCCTGGTGATCACTTTGTAGAGCCTGATATGCCTCAGACAGAACATTCACTTCTTCCTCCTTGAGTGACAACTGCTGGACCAGACTCTCCAATTCGCTCTCCTTGCTGGTCACATGACCCTGGGAGCGGAACAGCTCATCCTGCAGAGCCACAAGCTCACTTTGGTGGATCTCCATATCTGTCTGCATCTGCAGCTTCGCTTCTTTCTCTTTCTTCAAGTCTACAAGCGATTTTTCTTTGTCCTCCATCAGGCAATACACCTCTTCTTCTTTTTGTGCCAATTTTGAAGAAACCATCTGTAAGGTTTCTTCAAGATTCTGGTTCTGCTCTCTTTTCTTACAAAGTCCAGCTCGGTTTTTCTGAGATCTCTTACTTACAGTGGTCTCTTCACTCTCGCTGCAGGAACTTGAGACATTCTCTTGTCTTCTGACAGTCACCTGTTCTTGGCCTGTCTCTTCCTTTGAGCACACTTGATCCAGCTCTTCTCCTCCTTTAGGAATTGTCTTCCCGTTTGCAAGGGACTTGGTCCCATGGGCCTTTGGGTGGTTCCTGGACAGTTTCTCGCTGTCTCTCTGCTCACTCGCAGACTTCTTTTTCACTTCAACATTATCTCTCTGCTGTCCAGCAGAGACATCAAGGGCCTTGGGGTCTGCAACAACATCTGGTTTAATGGTTCTACCTTCCCAGTCAGGATCCATCTCTGGTCCAGATGTCACATTTCCTTCACTCAGGACTCTGTCAGTGACAGTAAGCGCAGCACCCAGCTCCACATGTACTTTCTTCAGCACTTTTGCTTTATCCACAGCCATCACTGTAGCTTCCTTTTCGGCCACCATCTTCCCTTCTAGATGACCATGCAATTTCAGCCCCCCTTTTGGCTCATCTTTAACTTGAGGATGGAACCTATGTTCCAGAACCTGCTCCGTTTCTGGTTTTACTGAAGACTCTGTTTCAGTCAGAGGCACACTCTTCACTTGAGTCTCCGGATCCTCTTGGACTTGACTCACACTCTGTTCTTCAGCTCTCTCAGCAATCTGGCAGACCCCTACCTGACATGTGTCTAGTGACTGCTGATACTCCCCGTCCTCAGCCTCTGCTGAGTGACTTTCAACTAGTGTGTGATGCAAGTCAAGTGTTGTGGGCCTATCAGGTGTACCTGCTCTAGTCACCTGACAGTCTTCCCATAATTGCTGGAAAAATTGAAAATTTGTCCCCAGTACTACATCATTCTCCAAGGAGGGCGCTATTGCAACCTTGTGACTCACTGTACCATAGGGAGTAGAAAAACAGACATCAACAGTTTTATAACCCCAAAAATCAGCCTGTATAGACAGTGGGGGATATTTATCAAAGTTGTCTATGTCCCGCATCAATATAGACCAAACTACAGAGGGTTAGTCTGGTCTATTGTGCACCTAATTTATCAAATGGCGCACAGCTCTTGATAAATTCTGTGCACAGACTGCATGATCTATGCTTTAGTCTATATTTAAACCTGCTCCAACATGGTCTGACATTTCGGTGTACTTTCAGCCTATGCGACTTGTCGCTGAAAAGTCGCTTTTGATAAATTCAGCACCAATGCATTTTTCAATGCATTTCAGTCTAAAATTGCATGCATCATGTTCTAAAAATCCTCTAGAGCAAAAGTCGCAGAAAAGTCGCACAGATTTAGACTGCTACTTTCTGTGCGACAAATTTAGACAAGAAAAACCAGTCTAAATCCTTTGATAAATCTCCCCCATTATGTCTGGATCTGGCTTTCTGCTACTGGTCTTTACCAGACTTATTGCCATTCTTGGGTCTAGAATAGCCGCCATCTTTTTACCATCTACAACCAACTCACACAAGTTTTCTTTTGTCCTGTCTGAGTTGGTAGCAGTACACATTACTTCAGATGACATAGGCATGCATGTTTCACACAATACAATATCACATTGCACATGTTCAGAATTGACAGGACAGTTCATATCTACATGACCTAACTCATGCAAATTGCCTTTTGCAATATTTTCTCCCAGTCCTGCATTCAATCTTTTTTGTTCACTAGACTTTTTTAGTCCAACCTGCAGAGTGTGAACAGTCTCATCAGTCTTCATGAGGTGCGCCCCACCCTCACATGATTTTGCACTTAGACACAGGTTGGAGACATCTTGGACAGAGTTCATACAGTCATCTAGCGAGACAACGCCAACCTTTACCTCAGGAACCTTTGCGTGCGATTTCTCTGGCACATTCTCCCCATTCCACAAAGGCCAAAAATATGGGAAGAGTCTGCCCAGTATAAACTCCACATTAAGCTCTGCACACACCTCCATAACATGGCTTACTGTCCCATAACAAGTTTCAAAGTCAATCAGAACAGTCTTACCAGTCTCTGGTCGGGTCTTCAAAAAGGGTAGTGTGTCCCGCATGACTCTGGATACAGCCTGGCGACAATCCAGTTCCACAAACAGCGGGATACCACCTTCTATCATCTCACGAGTCCTCACGTCCATCTTTTCTGACCTCCTGGCCAGAGACGTATCAGGTGTGAAGACATCTTCTTGCTGAGCTGCCGCTGATCTCTTTAAGGTGCTCACCACTCCATGCCTCTTGGCGATATCCGGTTGCCGTCCTTGTCGGTTGCTCCTAGCAACGGCCTTGCGACATCGACCCATCTTTGCACAAAATCTTGCACAGCTCACCGCTGCTTTGACACACTTGTCAGACACTCCTGCTGCACCAACAGTCACTTGTCGGCAGGATCGTTGCCCCTAGCAACAATTCCAACGTGTTGCGATCCGTTGCCCCTAGCAACGCCTTCACCACAGGCTCAGTCCTGCTCCACTTGTAACATGCACAGTTGGTTGCTCCGGCAACAACTCCACTGCAACTTGACCACTGGTTGCTCCTAGCAACGTGTGCCCGCATCCTCCACCAATTGTAAAGGGTTTCACTCTGGGATCGTTCTTTGCTGTAGCCAAAGGACTCATTTTTCCACAATAAACCGGCAAACAGCGAGTCCTTTCTGCAATTCTGGCTCCTCACCAGGTTTATTAAACGGGGTGCAGGATAAATAAAATAAACAAAACATAAAAATAACTCCTAGGCCGTCTAGCCACTCACTACACATGTAGCATGCCCTGACTAATAACTGATGGGCTTTTCCCTGTCAGTTTAAACACAATAAGTCCTTCAGCCTTATAAGACACAGTTCACATTTGAACATAAAGTCCCATTCGTACAGCCACCTGCTATATGTTACAGGAGCCGCGTCTCTCACTCCGGGAGTCCACGCTTGTGTCCTCAGCAGCCTTTGCTGTGCCCGCCTGGCACTGGACACTGTGTCTCCCCCCTCTAACAGCCACTTCTGTCTAGGGGAGAGCCCAGATTATTCTGTTTCTCTTGCTTTTAAGGACCCTTCCCCTTTCTGCTGCCTCATTGATTAGTCCACAGGTAGAGATTTCTGCAGGATCAGTGTGGGAAATGCACCCTTTCCTTGCCACACTGTCACAACAGTTATGAATATATTGTTTTGTCCTGGCAGGTGTGTGCGGTCATGATCCACAACGATCAATACTGTATTATAGTATATTTATGTTTTTCTTACCTTACTTGTATCTTATTTATTTCGTGTTACTCTACATTTTAGATTTATACTAGCTGAGTACCCAGTGTTGCCCGGTTTTTCCTTGCTAATCCCTGTTGGGGAGGAAAATAAACAAAGGAGGAAGCTTTTGACTTCATATCCCGTCCTCATATATTGTTGTCATATCCCAACCCCATATCCCGTCCTCATATCCCGATCTCCTATCCCGACCTCCTATCCCGTCATCATATCTCGACCTTCTATCCTGACCTCCTATCCCGCCCTCATATCCCGACCTCCTATCCTGTCCTCCTATCCCGTCCTCCTATTCTGACCTCCTATCCCGTCCTCCTATCTCGACCTCCTATCACGACCTCCTATCCCGACCTCCTATCCCGACCTCCTATCCCGTCATCCTATCCCGTCCTCCTATCCTGTCCTCCTATCTCGACCTCTTATCCCGACCTCCTATCCCGACCTCCCATCCCGTCCTCCTATCCAGTCCATCTATCCCGACATCCTATCCCGACCTCCTATCTCGACGTCCTATCCTGACCTCCTATCCCGTCCTCCTATCTCGACCTCCTATCCCGACCCCCTATCCTGCCCTCCTATTTCGACCTCCTATCACGACCTCCTATCCCGACCTCCTATCCCGACCTCCTATCCCGTCATCCTATCCCGTCCTCCTATCCTGTCCTCCTATCTCGACCTCTTATCCCGACCTCCTATCCCGACCTCCCATCCCGTCCTCCTATCCAGTCCATCTATCCCGACATCCTATCCCGACCTCCTATCTCGACGTCCTATCCCGACCTCCTATCCCGTCCTCCTATCCCATCCTCCTATCCCGACCTCCTATGTCGATCTCCTATCTCAACCTCCTATCTCGACCTCCTATCCCGTCCCCCTATCCAGTCCATCTATCCCGACCTCCTATCTCGACCTCCTATCCCAACCTCCTATCCCGTCCTCCTATCCCGTCCTCCTATCCCATCCTCCTATCCCGTCCTCCTATCTCGAGCTCCTATCCTGACCTCCTATCCTGACCTCCTATCTCGACCTCCTATCCCGACCTCCTATCTCTTCCTCCTATCCCATCCTCCTGTTTCGACCTCCTATCTAGACCTCCTATCCCGACCTCCTATCCCGTCCTCCTATTTCGACCTCCGATCCCGTCCTCCTATTTCAACCTCCTATCCCGACCTCCTATGCCGACCTCCTATCTCGACCTCCTATCCCGACCTCCTATCCCGACCTTATATCCCGACCCGTAATATGTGTACCAGGAATGGAAATATCTCGAGCCGTACGGAAGTTATGTGGGATCATACATTTCCCATTGATTTGCATAGGACTTTAAACAAAAACCCTGACCCTCACAAATGGGGGTAGTTAAGGGTTAAATTAACTATCCTATATTTTAAGTGGACATATAAGTAACATGTGAACAAGTATTATCGAAATATTACCAGCTGTTTGGAAGTTATGCAGTTACATATATTTCCCATAGATTTGTATGGGACTTTAAACATAAACCCCGCCCCTGGCAAATGGGGGTGAGTAAGGGTTAAATCACCTATCCTATGTTTGTTGTTGACATATAAGTAACATGTGTGCCAAGTTTCATGTTAATATCTTTAGCGGTTTGGACGTGATGCTGGAACATACACAAATACATACATACACACACACACACACATTGGGGGAGATTTATCAATACCTGTCCAGAGGAAAAGTTGCTGAGTTGCCCATAGCAACCAATCAGATCGCTTCTTTCATTTTTGAAAAGACCTCTGAAAAATGAAAGAAGCAATCTGATTGGTTGCTATGGGCAACTCAGCAACTTTTCCTCTGGACAGTTTTGATGAATCTCCCCCATTGAGTTTTATATATATATACTACCGGGCATTGCCCTGTTTTTCCTTCCTAATTCTTGTTGCGGAGTAAAATAAACAAAGGAGGAAGCTTTTCACTTCATATCCCATCCTCATATATTGTTGCCATATCCTGACCTCCTATCCCGACCTCCTATCCCTTCCTCATTTCCCTTCCTCCTATCCCGTCCTCCTATCTCTTCCTCCTATCCCTTCCTCCTATCCCGTCCTCCTATCCTGTCCTCCTATCTCTACCTCCTATCCCGACCTATTATCCCGACCTCCTATCCCGACCTCCTATCCCGTCCTCCTATCCTGACCTCCTATGCCGACCTCCTATCCCATCCTCCTATCCCTTCCTCATATCCCGTCCTCCTATCCTGACCTCCTATCTGACCTCCTATCCCTTCCTCATATCTCGACCTCCTATCTCGCGCTCCTATCTTGACCTCCTATCCCGACCTCCTATCCCGACCTCCTATCTCGACCTCCTATCTCGACCTCCTATCCCGTCCTCCTATCCCGACCTCCTATCCCGACCTCCTATCCCGTCCTACTATCCTGTCCTCCTATCCCGTCCTCCTATCCCGTCCTCATATCCCGTTCTCCTATCTTGACCTCCTATCTCAAACTCCCATCTCGAACTCCCATCTCAAACTCCTATCCCGAACCGTAATATGTGTACCAGGTATTGAAATATCTCCAGCCGTACGAAAGTTATGTAGGAACATACATTTCCCATTGATTTGAATGGGAGTTTAAACAAAAACCCTGGAGTCTGAAGCTCAATGTCCTCCTATCCCGTCCTCCTATCCCTTCCTCCTATCTCGACCTCCTATCTCGACCTCCTATCCTGTCCTCCTATCCTGACCTCCTATCTCGACCTACTATCTCTACCTCCTATATCGACCTCCTATCCCGACTTCCTATACTGACCTCCTATCCCGTCCTCCTATCCCGACCTCCGATCACGACCTTCTATCCCGACCTCCTATCCTGTCTTCATATCCCGTCCTCATATCCCGTTCTCCTATCTCGACCTCCTATCTCGAACTCCTATCCCGACCCGTAATATGTGTACCAGGTATTGAAATATGTCCAGCCGTACGGAAGTTATGTGGGAACATACATTTCCCATTGATTTGCATGGGACTTGGGGGTAGTTAAGGGTTAAATTAACTATCCTATATTTTAAGTGGACATATAAGTAACATGTGACCAAGTATTATTGAAATATCTCCAGCCGTTTGGAAGTCATGCAGTAACATATATTTCCCATAGACTTGTATGGAACTTTAAACAAAAACTCTGCCCCTGGAAAATGGGGGAAAGTATGGGTTAAATCACCTATCCTATGTTTGTTGTTGACATATAAGTAACATGTGTGCCAAGTTTCATGTTAATATCTTTAGCCGTTTGGATGTGATGCTGGAACATATACACATACATACATACATACACACATTGGGGGAGATTTATCAAAACCAGTGCAGAGGAAAAGTTGCCCAGTTGCCCATAGCAACCAATCAGATCGCTTCTTTCATTTTTCAGAGGCCTTGTTAAAAATTAAAGCAGCGAGCTGATTGGTTGCAATGGGCAACTGGGCAACTTTTCCCCTGCACAGGTTTTGATAAATCTCCCCCATTGAGTTTTATATATATTCTAGCTGAGTACCCGGCGTTGCCCAGTATTCCCTTCCTAATCCTTGTTGGGGAGGAAAATAAACAAAGGAGGAAGCTTTTGACTTCATATCCCGTCCTCATATATTGTTGTCACATCCCGACCTCCTATCCCGTCATCATATCCCGTACTCCTATCCCGTCCTCCTATCACGTCCTCCTATCCCGTCCTCTTATCTCGACCTCCTTTCCCGTCCTCCTTTCCAGTCCTCCTTTCCTGACCTCCTTTCCCGTCCTCCTATCTCGACCTTCTTTCACGTCCTCCTATCCCTTCCTCCTTTCCCGTTCTCCTATCCCGTCTTCCGTATCCTGTCCTCCTTTCCTGTCCTCATATCCCGTCCTCCTATCCCGTCCTCCTATCCTGTCTTCCTATCCCGTCCTCCTATCCCGTCCTCCTATCCCGTCCTCCTATCCCGACCTCCTATCCCGACCTCCTATCCCGACCTCCTATCCCGACCTCCTATCACGACCTCCTATCCCGTCATCCTATCACGACCTCCTATCCCGTCCTCATATCTAGACCTCCTATCCTGTCCTCCTATCACGACCTCCTATCCCGTCCACCTATCTCAACCTCCTATCCCGTCCTCATATCTCAACCTCCTATCCAGTCCTCATATCTCAACCTCCTATCCAGTCCTCCTATCTCGACCTCCTATACCGTCCTCCTATCCTGACCTCCTATCCCGTCCTCCTATCCCATCCTCCTATCCCGTCCTCCTATCCCGTCCTGCTATCCCGTCCTGCTATCCCGTCCTCCTATCCCGTCCTCCTATCACGACCTCCTATGCCGTCCTCCTATCTCGACCTCCTATCCCGAACTCCTATCCAGTCCTCTTATCGCGTCATCCTATCCCGACCTCCTATCCCAACCTCCTATCCCGACCTCCTATCCCAGTCCTCCTATCCCGGTCCTCCTCTCCCGTCCTCCTATCCAGTCCTCTTATCGCGTCCTCCTATCCCGACCTCCTATCCCGACCTCCTATCCCGGTCCTCCTATCCCGGTCCTCCTATCCCGACCTCCTATCCAGTCCTCTTATCGCGTCCTCCTATCCCGTCCTCCTATCCCGACCTCCTATCCCGACGTCCTATCCCGACCCGTAATATGTGTACCAGTTATTGAAATATCTCCAGCTTTACGGAAGTTATGTGGGAACATACGTTTCCCATTGATTTGCATGGGACTTCAAACAAAAACCCCAACCCTCACAAATGGGGGTAGTTAAGGGTTAAATTAACTATCCTATATTTTAAGTGGACATATAAGTAACATGTGACCAAATGTCGAAATATCTCAAGCCGTTTAGAAGTTATGCAATAACATATATTTCCCATTGACTTTTATGGGACTTTAAACATAAACCCCGCCCCTGGCAAATGGGGGTGAGTAAGGGTTAAATCACCTATCCTATGTTTGTTGTTGACATATAAGTAACATGTGTGCCAAGTTTCATGTTAATATCTTTAGCCGTTTGGACGTGATACTGTAACATACACACATACATACAAACACACACACTCACACACACACACGTTGAGTTTTATATCTATAGACTAGCTGAGTACCCGGCGTTGCCCGGTTTTTCCTTCCTAATCCTTTTTGGGGAGGAAAATAAACAAAGGAGGAAGCTTTTGACTTCATATGCAGTCCTCATATATTGTTGTCATATCCCGACCCCACATCCCGACCTCCTATCCCGACCTCCTATCTCGACCTCCTGTCCCGACCTCCTATACCATCCTCCTATCCCGTCCTCCTTTCCCGACCTCCTTTTCTGTCCTCCTATCCCGTCCTCCTATCCCGTCCTCGACCTCCTATCCCGACCTCCTATCCTGACCTCCTATCCCGACCTTCTATTCCATCCTCCAATCCTGTCCTCCTATCTCGACCTCCTATCTCAACCTCCTATCCTGTCCTCCTATCCCGACCTCCTATCCCGACCTCCTTTCCCGTCCTCATATCTCAACCTCATATCTTAACCTCATATCTTGACCTCCTATCCCATCCTCCTATCTCGACCTCCTATCCTGACCTCCTATCCTGACCTCCTATCCCGACCTCCTATCCCGACCTCCTATCCCGTCCTCCTCTCTCGACCTCCTATCTCAACCTCCTATCCTGTCCTCCTATCCCGACCTCCTATCCCGACCTCCTTTCCCTTCCTCATATCTTGACCTCCTACCTTGACCTCCTATCCAGACCTCCTAACCCGTCCTCCTATCCCGACCTCCTTTCCAGTCCTCATATCTTGAGCTCCTATCTTGACCTCCTATCCCGTCCTCCTATCTCGACATCCTATCCCAACTTCCTATCCAGACCTCCTATCCCGTCCTCATATCCTGTCCTCCTATCTTGTTCTCCTATCTCGACCTCCTATCCTGACATCCTATCCCGACCTCCTATCCCGACCTCCTTTCCCGTCCTCATATCTCGACCTCCTATCTTGACCTCCTATCCCATCCTCCTATTTCAGCCTCCTATCCTGACCTCCTATCCAGACCTCCTATCCCGTCCTCCTATCTCGACCTCCTATCCTAACCTCCTATCCAGACCTCCTATCCCGTCCTCCTATCATGTCCTCCTATCCCGAACTGCACAGCATATCGAGACAGGCAGCCTCCCACCATAACTGCAGTTTTATCGGCTTTACAGTCACCCCGATAGAAGAGATTTCTGCATCCACAAACAGAAGATACACGCAGCTATGCAGGAGGGAAAATTACTGGATATTTAAAATGGAAACTTTGACCCCCATGGGATTCAATGAATACATTAAACACACTGTGTAATCTTCATTTCACCTATTATGTTCATATGAACAGTAGGCACAACTGTGATTGGTCCACAGACCATCACACAATCCAATCCTATTGGCTTACCGGACACCCTAACCACGCCCCGAACTCTGTTTCTGCAAAAATCAGTCGGCATTCTTCTGTTTGGTCCAAAAGACATCACATACTCACAGCCTGATTGGCCGCTACTCTATTTCATATCTCCCGCGACTCCCGAATAGAAGAACATCGGCTCTATTCTGCATCACTAGGACAAGCACGGCCGGGCACGTCCTACATACAATAGCAGATGACGTAACTGCTCTCTGGCCTCCCATTAGTCGCCACCTCATCACACTGACAGCAGTTCTCCCTTACAACTAATGACGCAATGAGGGATATTTATTCTATTGTTTGCTTCTCATCTCAGATGTAACAGCGACAATTACCAAATCATTTTTTGCCTAACACACTAAACTAATATTCTTATGCACCTCTAGCATAGGTCATGTAACACCAGCTATGCATATTGGGGATATATATATTTTTGTTACACAATAATATGTTATTTTAAAGTGTGTCATTCTGGCTCCGCCCAAATGTAACCCTGACCTCTGTCCAGCGGTTTTGGCGCCTAAAACACACATATATGTTTCTATCACTGTATGTCTCTGTAGCAATTGATAAAGAAGGAACTATCCTTCAAAACGCGTCTTGCACACCATGTAAAAAGGTTAAATGTGTTTAATAAATACATTGTTACTTTTTTACACCGTCTCCTCCGTCACTGTGATATCCACAAGGCAGCGCCATAAGCAGAACTATTTTTCCTGTATTAATCCTGCTCGACTTTTGCCGATTCCCGATGGGAGACTGGCCGTCTCTGCGGGCTGCAGCCAGCGGTACCACATCTCCACCACATCCTACCCCCTGTGAGGGTTGATATGCTTGATACCAAGACTTACCAACGGTGAGCATCATTTCAAAGGGCACTCAGGTTTTCAGCCCACAGTATTACGCGAGGCACCGTCCTCTCTTTTTTTCTGTCTCCTATATCTTTAACCTCCTATCCCGTCCTCCTATCCCGACCTCCTATGCCGACCTCCTATCCCGTCCTCCTATCCCGACCTCCTATCCCGACCTGTAACATGTGAACCAGGTATTGAAATGTCTCCAGCTGTACGGAAGTTATGTGGGAACATATATTTCCCATTGATTTGCATGGGACTTTAAACAAAAGCCCTGACCCTCACAAATGGGGGTAGTTAAGGGTTAAATTAACTATCCTATATTTTAAGTGGACATATAAGTAACATGTGACCAAGTATTATGGAAATATCTCCAGCCGTTTGGAAGTTATGCAGTAACATATATTTCCCATTGACTTGTATGGGACTTTAAACATAAACCCCGCCCCTGGCAAATCCAGGTGGGTAAGGGTTAAATCACATATCCTATGTTTGTTGTTGACATATAAATAACATGTGTGCCAAGTTTCATGTTAATATCTTAAGTCATTTGGACGTGATGCTGGAACATACACACATACATACACACACACACACGTTGAGTTTCATATATATATATATATATATATATATATATATATATATATATATATATATTAGGGATTGGAAAAAAAAACTATAGCGCTGCGTTTATTATTATTTTTTTTCAATAGTAAAGTTTATTAAAGATTTTAAATATACAAAGTAGTAAATGTGCAAGTGACCAAGGGGCCAAAATATGTGGTGCACATGCGCCCAAAAGAAATAGACAGGTAGTATGGCAAACAAGTCATATTAGGAGCAGTAACACTAGTCTTTTAGGACTCCAACATGACAACAATAAACACTTAGGCATACATGGCAGACAATAAAATATCAGCACCTAGTCTGGCACAAGTGTTCCTACAAGAAAAAGAGAAGAGCAAGAATAAATGAGAAAGGGAGAAGGTTCCCAGGTAGACCGGAAGGAAGACAGGAGGAGTTGGAAGGAGACAGAAAAACACAGGCAGAGAGAGAGAGAGAGAGACAATAAAGAGGACTAACCTTTCAGCACGGTGCACTGGCGAGAACCCCAACTTCGGACAGACTGACATCATATGTAAGGGCACACGCTCAAGGCATCAGTCAGTAGACATTTCTTGAGAGTTCAAGTGGAGAGTTCTGTATGTGTCAGAGGAGAGAAAGGATATCCACGGTCCCCATATGAGATAGTGTCTCTCCACTTGCCCTCTGGAGTCTGCCAGCAACTCCTCCATCCTATGTAGATAGGAGAGTTCCTGGATCCAAGAAGTGAATGTGGGAGCAGAGGAAGATTTCCACAATCGGGGGATGACCGTACGAGCCGCCAGAAGCATAAAGCTAACTAGTCGGGCGGACCACTTTAGCAAAGAGGGTGGGAGCATGTAGAGAAGAAGGGGGCCTGGGGACACAGGTAAACGGATAGACGTCAATTGGTGAATTACATCCAGTACTTGGGACCAAAAAGGAGTCAGTTTCGGGCATAATAACCATATATGGGACATTGACCCTCCTGGCTTACCACATCTCCAACAGGCATCAGAAACACCTGGGTAAAATTTGGATAAAAGGGTTGGTACCCGGTACCATCTCGTTAGAATTTTGTAGTTAGTTTCCTAGCGCTGCGTTTATTATTAAATATACTATTCTTATTATTTATTAGGTATATATTTTTTTTTCTTTGTAGGTTCCTGGACCACAATTTATCGCATTTTCTCCACCTTGGACATTCTCTTTTGATTTTTCCCAATTTACTTCTTTCTTTACACACTACATACCTTTCACACTTACATATTTATTCACATAGCAGTTTATAATTTTCATTAGTTTATTTGGTATTTTTTTTAGATTCCCATTATGCTTGTTACGTACACACATAGATGTTTGTTTATGTGTGTGCATTAATCAGCATATACTTATATGCAATTGTATTTAATATTTAACCGCCTAAAGACACAGGGTTTTTTCATTTTTGCACTTTAGTTTTTTCCTCCTCACCTTTTAAAAATCATAACACTTATAATTTTTCACCTACAGACCCATATAAGGGCTTGTTTTTTTGCGCCACCAATTTTATGACATCAGTCATTTAACCACAACATTTATGGCACAACCAAAAAACAATTATTTTGGGGGGCAAAATTGAAAAACACAAAAGGCCATTTTGAAACTTTTGGGCGAAAATGACACCTTATCTTCATTCTTTAGGGTCATACAGTAACAACGATACCCAAAATGTTTATTTTTTTGTTTTACTTCTTTTAAAAAATGTTTACTTTTAGTATGAAAATTAGTATGTATACAATTGTCCTCTTCTGATCCTGCAATTTTTTTTTCCATATACTGGGTTGTGTGAGGGCTGAATTTTTTTACCATGATCTGTAGTGTCTAATGGTACCATTTTTGTACCATATTTAGCCTTTTTACAGCTATTCTTAGTGTGTTTCCCTATTTCAGGGGAATTTGCACTACACTTGGATGCGTGATTCTGAGTGAGCTCTTACAGATCAAGTACTTACCGACCTGCACACTTAGGTCGGGTTCACACTTTGAGATTCCTTATTCGGATTTAACATTCTGCTCGGAAATTCCGGAACAGCGGAGTCCCATTGCTGGCAATGGGATTCCGCTGCACAGTGCACACTGCAGAGTTTTAAAGACAGATTTTCCACCCAGAAAATCTCCTCAAAATATGTGCCAGAACATTGAACTTGTTCCGGCTTGATTTTGTCCACCCAGAGATTCCAAAGTGTGAGCTCAGCCTTAAGGGTGTACTCCACTGGAAAACATTTTCTTTTAAATCAACTGGTGCCAGAAAGTTAAACAGATTTGTAAAGTACTTTTATTACAACATCCAAATCCTTCCAGTACTTATCAGCCACTGTATACTACAGAGGAAGTTTTTTACTTTTTTGAATTTCCTTTCTGTCTGACCACAGTGCACTCTGCTGTCACCTCTGTCCATTTAAGGAACTGTCCAGAGTAGGAGAAAATCCCCATAGCAAACCTCCTGCTCTGTACAGTTCCTGACATGGACAGAGGTGTCAGGAGAGAGCAGTGTGGTCAGGCAGAAAGGCAATTCAAAAAGATAAGAACCTCCTCTGTAGTATATAGCAGCTTATAAGTACTGGAAGGGTTGTGATTTTTTTAATAGAAGTAATTTACAAATCTGTGTAACTTTCTGGCACTGGTGGATATAAAAGAAAATGTTTTCCAGTGAAGTACCCCATTAACCAGTTAACCAACATGGACGTCTATTCCCGTCCATGTGCCTTTAACCGGCTATAGCGTGGGCTCCCAAATTGAGCCCACATCATACCGGTCGGCCCCAAGCTGATTCCTGTAGCTGGGGGCCGGCGTTAATAGCCGACATGCGGCGATCGCCGTGGGCGGCTATTAACCCTTTAGATCCATGCTGTCAAAGCTGGCAGCGGCATCTAAAGGTGCATTTATCCAGTCCCTGGAGGTCCAGTGGGGTGGATCACCCCCCGCAGTACGATCATGCGAGGGGCGGGCGATCCACTGCTGAGGTTGCCTGAGGGCTTACCTCTCCTTCCACGGTGGCTCCTCTGCAGAGGATAAATAAACATAATAAAAATAAACATATGTGGTATCGCCACGTGTGTAAATGTCCGAACTATAAAAATATATTGTTAATTAAACCACACGGTCAATGGCGTACGCGCAAAAATGTTCCAAAGTCCAAAATAGCATATTTTAGTCACTTTTTATACCATAAAAAAATGAATAAAAAGCAATCAAAAAGTCTCATCAAAACATATCGGTACATATGGTACCGATAAAACTTCAGATCACGGTGAAAAATATGAGCCCTCATACAGCCCCGTACGTGAAAAAATAAAAAGGTTATAGGGGTCAGAAGAGGACAATTTTAAATGTACAAAATCAAACCTATATAATTAGGGTACCATTTTAATCATATGGACCTACAGAATAAAGATAAGGTGTAATTTTTATCAAAAAATGTACTGTGTACACAAAAATGTACTGCGCACACAATGATTTTTTTTTTCCATTTTGCCGTAGATTTTCGGGTAAAATGACTGATGTCATTGCAAAGTAGAATTGGTTGCGCAAAAAATAAGCCATCATATGTTTTTTAGGTGCAAAATTGAAAGGCTTATGATTTTTAAAAGGTAAGGAGGAAAAAAAGAAAGTTTGTTACTATCCTCAGTATTGCAAAAGCTCTATTGTGTGTATTGCTTAAGGATCACATGAGTTAACATCGAGAGCGGCGATCACATGATCTGCCGCAGACCACATGACTCAATATCTAGGGTGACAAAGACATGATCGGGCGCAGAATGTCACAGGATGTGACGCTAATGCGCTCTCTGCATGCTAGCAGATCTGGTGTCATGTGAGGGGCGTTCGCCAGATCAGTGGTCAGCATGCACACCTGCCAGGTATCATCATTAGTTGGCTTTAGATGTGTATATAGAACGATAATTGTAACAGGCCCCTGTTTCCACCCCTGAGCAATTCATGTGGTCACTTTTCCATCCAATTTATATGATGTCACTTTCTGTACTCCTGTCTTTATCCTGCCTCGTCTAATTTCTGGCAGAGAGCATATATATTGGTATTCCTTATTTGTTTATTAATAGTATTATACAGTATTTGTTAAACTATTGGGATTATTCACCATTATATATAGCTATTGTTGTATTATGGGATTTTAGTGGGACTGTGGACATTCTAGGCCACTGCACTGTCTATTCAGGGGAGCATATATTTCAATCTTTTATCATCTGCTGTAAGTTATTACAAGATACTGGAAACACTTTCTTCCTGTTATACATTTTTTTTGCATGTATTTTTTATCTAATTAATACAAATATTAATTATTTCCAACTTTTTGGGTGTGCAAGCTGAATATGAGGTGTCTGCTGTTTTATTGTTTGTATTGAACCCTTAAAGAGAAAGTACGATGTGCACATGCCCGACCCCTACAGGGTGCACCAGAAACAACAGTACAGGAAGTCAGAGGCCGAGGTAAGCAACTGGACATGCTGTGCGCCGGTGGCTGTCAGCCACCTATGTTAAAGGAGTACTCCACCCCTAGACATCTTATCCCCTATACAAAGGATAGGGGATAAGATGTCAGATCCCTGCGGTGCCGCTGCTGGGGAGCTCTGGGATCCCCGTTGCGGCACTGAGCTATCATTACAGCACAGAGTGAGTTCGCTCTGTGCGTAATGACGGGCGATACAGGGGACGGAGCCGCGTGACGTCATGGCTCCACCCCTCATGACATCACGGCCCGTCCCCTTAATGCAAGTCTATGGCAGGGGGCGTGACGACCTCCGCACCCCCTCCCATAGACTTGTATTGAAAGGGGCGGGCCGTGACATCACGAGGAGCGGAGCCATGACGTAACGATGCTCCGGCCCCTGTATTGCGCGTCATTACATGCAGAGCGAACTCGCTCTGTGCTGTAATGATAGCGCAGTGCCGCAGCGGGGATCCCGGGGATCCCCAGCAGCGGCACCGTGGCAATCTGACATCTTATCCCCTATCCTTTGGATAGGGGATAAGATGTCTAGGGGTGGAGAACCCCTTTAAGTACACAAGCTATTATAGGAAAAAAATTTATGTAGCACAGATCATATTTATATTCGCATATAATATATACATTTATGTTTTTATAGATGATATATGTTTAATGAGATCTTCTTATTTTTATTCATAGACAGTGAAAATTGCCAGAGATGTCCTGAAGATGAATGGCCGAATGAGAAAAAGAACAAATGTGTTTTGAGGGACTATGAGTTTCTCTCATATGAATCTGATGTTCTTTCTATAGTTTTCTCCATCTTCTCCATATTATTCTCTCTTATAACTGTATTTATAATCGGAATATTCACTTTATTCCGGAAATCTCCCATTGTCAGAGCCAATAACCAGAACCTAAGCTTCATTCTCCTGACCTCTCTCATGTTCAGCTTACTCTGTGTGTTTCTATTCATCGGTCGTCCAGTGGATATAACCTGCATGCTGAGACAAATCTTCTTTGGGATCTTCTTCACAGTAGCCGTGTCTTCTGTCCTGGCCAAGACCATCATAGTCTGCATAGCATTCAAGGCCACCAGACCAGAAAGCTCCTGGAGAAAGTGTGTGGGGGTTAAGCTTCCTTATTCTGTAGTGTTGGTCTGTTCATCTCTTCAGATCCTGAATGCAGTTATCTGGTTGTCATTGTCTCCTCCATATCAAGAGCTTAACCTGGATTATCCTGGGAAGATCATCATTCAGTGTAATGAAGGGTCTGTCTTGGCCTTTTACCTCATGTTGGGTTATATGGGGTTTCTGGCGGCTGTGAGTTTTGTTCTAGCTTTCATGGTGAGGACATTACCTGATATCTATAATGAAGCCAAGTACATCACCTTCAGCATGCTGGTGTTCTGCAGTGTCTGGATCGCTGCCATCCCGGCCTATCTGAGCAGTACAGGGAAACACATGGTCACTGTAGAGATATTTGCTATATTGGCCTCAGGGGGAGGAATATTGATCTGCATGTTTCTTCCTAAATGTTACAATATCCTGATGGATCCTGAAGTGAACAGTAAAGGACACTTGTCCCAGAGACGCGTTATGTGAATGATTCTCTGAGTTGAATTTCTTAGATGTTTTTGTCACTGTCCAGTTTGTATATTATCGGGATTTATCAGGAAAGATATGAAGTCCATATATTATTCTGCAAATATATCTGATTCTGTGTCATATCTTATTCTAATGATATAATTTCTATGGTACAACTATATATTTTGAAGGTTTTCTTCTCTATTGTAATGTGTTGGGCTGTGTTTAGTATCAATTTACTGTTTAGGGCCTCTATAGATTGTTTATTGCTGGTATCTATAAATATAAGAATAGGTATTACTTATTTCTACTTCACCCACTATTACTGGGACGACAAGAAATACTGTGGATTATTAGCACAACTAGTATTGTAAGGCACATAAAGTTCCTTCCTAGGAAATTTGGGGAATATTTATCATTGTTGTCTTTAAAAAGTGAGTTTTGAAGTAATTTTTTTCTGCTTTACTATCACAGGGAGTTGAATAATTTGGCTCACACCTTGGTAAAATAGTTCAAAGATGCATTTTTGGAGAATAATTACATTACTGGTTATAGATACTAGATTTATAGGGACAAAATGTTGATCCAGGGATTTATTCTGATGCCATATTTGGAGTCGGGAAGGAATTTTTACCTCTAGTATGAGGGTTTTTTTCCTTCCTCTGGATCAACTCAGTAGGGACTCATTAGGGCTATAGGTTGAACTTGATAGACTCTGGTCTTTTATAAGCCTTATGAACTATGTTACTATGTGATTATCGAGCAAGGAGGGATGGAGTAGAGTTCACTTACTGTTAGCAGTATGGATGTTCTTCTTGAAGATAAGTTGAATGAGGAAGTTGGACCGAGGAGTATTTGGAGGTGGAATCTGTAAAGGGATAGGGGACGAGCAACCTACTTAAGGTGGCAGTAATGATGATGGATGGTGGCCAGCCTTGGCAAATCGAGGAAAGGCAGAACCAGCTGGCCCTCAGAAAAGCTGGCAAGGATGGCAAACTGTATGCCTTCTTCCTTTTGCACTGACAGATGTATTGTGCTCTTGAAGGAGAGAGATGAGTACTGACTAGTGTTGAGCGGCATAGGCCATATTCGAATTCGCGAATATTCGCGAATATATGGACGAATATTCGTCATATATTCGCGAATATTCGCATATTCGTTATCCCCTCGTTTTATTTTCGCATATGCGAAAATTCGCATATGCGAAAATTCACATATGTGAAAATTTGCATATACAACATTAGCATACGCGAAAATTCACATATGCGAAAATTCGCATGTGCTAATTTTCGCATATGCGCATTTTCGCACGGCAGTCTCACACAGTAGTATTACAGCCTTCTTTACACCACACAAGCTGGAAGCAGAGAGGGATGATCACTGTGATGTGTACTGTGAAGAAACAAATAAAAAAAAAAAACAAAAAAAAAAAAAAAAAAGAATATTCGTAATTACGAATATATAGCGCTATATTCGCGAAATTCGCGAATTCGCGAATATGCGATATTCGCGAATAATATTCGAATTGCGAATATTCGCGAGCAACACTAGTACTGACTAACCACACTCTTAGACCCTCGGTATAAAGCCAGAATGGGGGAATTTTTTTCATCTTCCAAGAAGCAACTCCACTTCCTCTGCAAGAGGCAGCAGCACCTTCACATTGGAGTACATGATAAAAAAAAGTTTATACGTTTGGTATTTCAACCTGATATGGAAACTTTACCAAAGGGATGCGCACGAATAACTGAACAATCGATATTGGTGTACATCCCTATTGGGGCGCAGAGCAGCCGATGCTTCAAGGCTCTGTACAGGACGATCCTGAGGATGTCATTGTACATCACAGAAATGCGTCAGAAAATGCTGGATTACTGCCACTCTACACCACCTAGGTTTTCTACATTCTATAATATGTATGTTCGGTATGACCAGTAACTGATAACTGGCATTTTATTGGTGTGGGTTCACTACACATTTATTTTTGGTGAGTCTTTTTAGTAATCTTCATGAAAATTTATGTTTTTAAGCATTTAATCTTACACCTTTATGTATAACCAGGTTGATGCCTACTTAAGCAATGCCCTTTCTCTGACAGACACCATGAGCCCTGACCCAATGGACTTCTGGGTCACCAGAATAGACCATTAACAGAACCTGCCCAGTTTATCATTGATTTTTTGTCTTGTGCCACCTACAGTGTAGTTACTGTGAAAGTGTTTAGCAAAGCAGGAGTCAACATCACCCCTAAACAAATAAGATTGTCTGCCACCATCAACGTGGAAAAACTCACCTTTTTTAAAATGAAAAAGCCATGGATAAGTGAAGAATTTAACCCTCCTGTACCAGATAACCCTGATTAGACACAACTACCACCACCACTGCCTGCTGTCCACTGGCTAGAACTACCACTAGTCCACCATCCTTGTTGCTTTTAGTTACTATTGGTTACCACATGTTGCACAAACATTAATTTTGACATTAACTTTGTTCTAAAACCACTTATTAACTATTTAAAAACATTCCTATGGTATTATATAGGGCTTTAAAGCTCTTTTTGAATGAGTTCTATGGGCCAGGTCAACCAAAGTTTTCAAAAGCTTACTCATCTCGACTCAAAACCACTCAATTGTCAATGAGGAGATCCTGTAGGTTCATTGAGGACAGTTGTAACCTAACACAGTTGTAAAAGTGGTGCAAACGTGAGTGCCCTATCCAAAGAGAACTAAGTGATGTTGCCCCTCAGATGATACTCTAGGTCATCATTAGAAGATCAGGTGCTGAAACTGGAGTCAGCACCACATGGACAATAAAAAAGACCATAGGATTGATTGTCGATTGGTATTGATTTTACAAAAGGCACCATACATTTGTAAACCGTTAGGTGGAGTCCATTTTTATGGTGATTTGTAGAGATGAGTGAATCGAAGTTGACGAACCCGAATTCGTTACGAATTTCATGAAAAATTTGATTTGCAACGAATGCGAATATCACCGCGATTTGATCGCGCAAATTGCTTCATTAAACTTCAGTGTTTTTTTTTGCTCCAGAAATAATGTGCTGCTCAGAATTGTGTGACAGTGCAATTTAGGGTTTAATCCCTGTAATTTTTTATTTTTTTTATATTGTCTTTATTCAACCTTTTTTAAGGTAAACAAAAAATTGCCAGTTATAATGATATGTTTGGACAATGACAAACATAAGTGGTGTATACATTAACACTTGAAGGAGTACAGCTCCCCACATGTAAACATAATGCACATAGAAATCACATCCTCCCCAGTCCATAGATGAGCAATTGCACTCAAGCAATCTGTGGGTAAAACTATCAGAATGTAACATACAAAACTTTCATCTTGTGATAAATCCGTACTGGGTGGATCGGATAGTGTTGGGGTTTAAACTCCCTCTTTTACTCAGCATATAAAATAGTGTATAAAACATTAACTGCATCTTAAGTCAAATAAAAATGAAAAGGAAAAGGTAATATAGAGGAAAAGGGGGTAGTAGGGTGATGGGGATGAAAAGGAAGGGAAGGCAGGGAAGGGGGTAGGGTACTTCAAGAGTGGAAATAAAGGGTGGGGTGAGTGAGAAAAGGGAAAATGGAAGAAAATGACGAGGAAAAATAGGGTAGGAGAAGGGATAGGCTATTTAATGAGCGGTAGGAAAGGAATAGGGTGCCCGTACCTCACAGGCTGATCCACTCCCACGGCATGCTCTCCTCAATTCTCCAGGTGGCTGCTCTCAAACTCAGGTGAGGCCACGTAAGTCAGCCAGGGGGCCCATGTGGCGTAAAATTTGGAATATTGATGCCTAGAATTGGCTAGAAGTTCCTCCATTCTACATACATGAGAACCTTCATTGAGCCAGGAGGAGTATGTGGGAGGTGTTGTTTCCTTCCAAAGTCTGGGGATAACCGTTCTGGCTGACATCAGCAAGAAATGTGTCAGCTTTGCTGTTAATTTAGGAGTGCCTTTCGGTAAAATGGATAGTAATAAAGTTGATGGTTTTTTGGGGAGGGATAGGGAGGTGAGAGTATGTATTGTGTCAAGGACTGATGACCAGTATCTATTTAGTAGTGGATAAGTCAACCATGTGTGGGACATGGTGCCTCCTGGGTTTCCACACCACCAGCATAAATCAGGGACAGATGGGTAAATACGGGAAAGAAGGGCAGGCACCCTGTACCATCGGGATATGATTTTGTAATTTGTTTCATGTGCTTTACTAGAGATTGAGGATTTATGGCACAGGGTTAAGGGCCTCCTCCAGTTCTCCTCTGTAATTTGGCAACCGATTTCCCGTTCCCACGCTAAGCAAAACAATAAAGGCTTTGAAGATCCTATATCTAACAGCACGGCGTATACTGCACTTATGGCATGAGGAGTCGCCGCACTTGCAGTACATAGGTTCTCAAATGTAGTTAATGGGCGGTGTAGATTGAGGCGGTTTTTGTGTGAGTTATAAAAGTGCCTAAGTGAATGTATTGAAAAGAGTGTAGGATAGAGTGAGGGGCATCTCCTAATATATCTGGGAGGGGTTTTAAAGTATGATTAGATATTAAGGAATGGAAGGTAATTCCACTCCCACGAGGAATGGAGAGAAAGGTGGGTGAGGAAAGAGCAGGAGGGAAAGCTGTGTTACCAAAGATAGGAGTCAATGGACCTTCAGACTTCAATAGAGGCAGATGTTTCAGATATGTAAAATATGTTTTCGCCATTGAATCCATCACCGGTGGTAGGGGTGCTGAGAGGTGAGCAGCAGAGAGCAACCCTAACAACCACAACAGGTTTTTAGGATGACGTCCACTGGATCGACTTTCAAGTTTGACCCATTGTTTATCCAGCTCCTCGTGAAACCTGTCTAAAACTCGGACAAGGACTGCTGCCAAGTAATAGGAGAGGCAATCCGGCATGGCCAAGCCTCCCTCCGCCTGTCATCTGAACAGAACACCCCTAGCTATGCGTGGTCTCCTACGGGCCTAGATGAAGCTTGACTGGAGCGCAGAGACCTCTCTAAAGAAATAGCATGGAATATGTGTTGGAATTCCAAATAGATAAAGGAGTCTGGGAAGGACATTCATCTTAAAGATGTTGATCCGACCCAACCGTGAAAAGTCTCTGCGCTCCCATCTTGCCAAATCTGATGGCAGGGTGTGTAGCAGAGGAGGGAAATTCACCTTAAAGGCATCCGAAAGATTAGAGGGGACTTGGATTCCCAAGTATTTTAAGGTCGCTGGTTGCCATTTGAAGGGATATAGGGATTTAAGTGTTTGTACTACAGATGATTGGAGAGTTATGTTCAGAGCCTCACTTTTTGAAGCATTCAGCTTATAATTACTATATTTTGAGAAGCTAGTTAATGTGGCCATGAGGGATGGTAGAGATTAGAGATGAGCGAACTTACAGTAAATTCGATTCGTCACGAACTTCTCGGCTCGGCAGTTGAAGACTTTTCCTGCGTAAATTAGTTCAGCCTTCAGGTGCTACGGTGGGGTGGAAAAGGTGGATACAGTCCTAGGAAAGAGTCTCCTAGGACTGTATCCACCTTTTCCAGCCCACCGGAGCACCGGAAAGCTGAACTAATTTATGCAAGAAAAGTAATCAACTGCCGAGCGGAGAAGTTCGTGATGAATCGAATTTACTGTAAGTTCGCTCATCTCTAGTAGAGATGTTAGTGGAGAGGAGATATATAGGAGTAAATCATCAGCAAACGCCGAACATTTATAGTGGTCACGAGACAATGGCAACCCCTTAATATCTGGATTGCGGCGTATTGCATTGAGCAAGTGTTCCATGCAGAGAACATACAATAACGGTGAAAGGGGGCACCCCTGTCTCGTGCTGTTAAAAATTTCAAACAGTGTAGATAGCTGACCATTAATGCAGATTTGTGCAAGGGGGGGTCTATAGAGAGCCATGATCTTTTGTCTCATATTGGGCCCAAGGCCTATCTGGGTCAAACATGAATTCCCAATCCATCCGGTCAAAAGCCTTCTCTGCGTCAAGTGAGAGGAGAAACATCGGTGTTAGAGAATGACGGGCATGGTGGATCGCAGAGAAGGCTCGAAGTGTGCTGTCTCTAGCCAGCTAATCTATTTGCTAATAGTCTAGCGAAAAGTTTGGCATCTGAATTTATCTGGGAAATGGGTTTGTAGCTGGGGCATTGTAGGGGATCTTTTCCTTCCTTAGGTATCACTGTTATATAAGCCCTCAAAAATGATTGGGGTATAGATGAATCATCCGAGATGACATTGAAAGCTTCCAAGAGTGGAGAGGTCAGTTCCGCTCTGAGTACCTTGTAAAATTTTCCGGTATAACCATCTGGTCCAGGGCTCTTGCCCGCCGGCATTGAGGAAATCGCTAAATCCAATTCTTCAGTGGTGAACTGGGTCTCCAAGGAAGCAATAACCTCTGAGGAGGGACATGGTAAGGCTGTATCTGCAATGTATTGTTTCAGTACATTGGAAGAAATAAGGGCCGGGGGTTTGGGTAATGTATAAAGATCCGTGTAATATCTGCAGAACGCTTCTAACATATCCCGTGTTAGGTTGGTGATCGGGCCATTTTTAGGTTGGATAGCAGGGATATAAAGGGACGATTTTTTCTCTCTCAGCGCATTTGCCAGGAGGCAACCCGATTTGTTGCTCCACTCGTAGAATAGTTTACTGGTAATTTGTCTATAGTATCGATGTTTGGTGTTTAGTAGTGACAAGAGTTCCTGATGTACTCTTATCAAGTCCCTGTAGATGAAGTCCTGTTGTGACTGTTTATGACGAGATTCAAGCTTGTGGAGTTGTTGGAAAAGGGAGGACAACCTATCAGATGCTGCCCTCTTGAGCCGAGCCCCATGTCTCACTAGAATGCCACACAGTACACATTTGAGTGCTTCCCATTTAATTAATAGGGAGGAGTTATCGTGAGCATGATCTAGAGCAAAGTTGGATATTGTCTGCTTAAGATCTTGTAAACACAAATCATCCAGGAGCAGGGATTCATTTAACCTCCAGGAGGCATGAGGCTTGGCGAAGGAAGGCAGTGAGAAGGAACAGGTGACAGGGGCATGATCCAACAGATTAGTTATTCCAATCTCAGCCGATTTGAATGTGGGTAAGAGGGAATGTGAGCAGAAGACGTAAACAATTCTGCTTTATGATTTCCTTGGGTGTGAGTAGAAGGTGTAATCACGGTCCTGAGGTCTCAGCGTTCTCCAGACATCCATTGGCTGTAGGAGATGGAGCTCCCGCCTCAGGGCCCTGAGTTTACTGTGTGGGATGTATGAGTGACCAGTGGAGGTGTCAATTGAAGGAAAGGGGGGGAGATTAAGGTCTCTGCAGAGGACTATGGGGCCTGTTGCGAACTGTGCTAATGAATCTAATGTTTTGATGAGAAAGGGAATTTGGTTATGGTTGGGGGCATAAATTGATGCTATAGTAATGGTTTTGTCCAATAGGGAGCAATTAGCGAATACATAGCGGGCATGTGGGTCAATAGAAGAGGAGAGGATTTTGAGGGGAAGGGATTTGTGGAAGGCCAGAGATGTCCCCTTTGTTCTTGACTCAGTATTTACTATAATACTTGTTGGTGAATGTGGGAAGATGGCCCTCTTTAAAATTAGTCTCCTGTAAGGCTATTATGTGTACTCTTTTTTATGAAGGGAATACAGGGTCTGGGCCCTCTTTTCAGGTGTGTTAAAACCCTTAACATTAAGGGAAGTGACTTTGATATCAGATGCCATGTGTGTATCTAATATTTGAAACTAACTCACCCGAATTTGAGGGAGCCGAGGAGTCGATCAGCCCGGAAGCACGACACCACTTGAAATCAGGTAGCCTGTCAAGAAAAAGAGAGACACGAGGGTGTAAGGACAGTGAAAAGGTAATAAGCAGTATCTGCATAGACACAGACACACAGGAACTAGGAGAGGAGGTCCTAAGGACCTTAGACCTAATCGGAACCAGTCCGACGTCTACACTAAAGTGGGCAATGTAGAAGACATACCAGAACATTAGGTACACAGACATAAACAGCATCATACAAACCATAGTATGAACGGTGGGCAACTAAAGGGGTCCCTTAACTAGCTTAAGGCTGGGGACGCTTATGTAAAACAGGCTAAGGAAACTCTGAGGGTCAGAGACATACTGTAATCTAATAGTCGGGAGGCAGAGAAGTATCATAACTTCATAAAATAGGAATTACTATTCAGGCCAAAGCAGTAATAGAATCTTAGGTGATTTTTATAACTATCTAGTGTTGCTCACGAATATTCGCAATGCAAATTTTATTCGCGAATATCGCATATTCGCGAATTTGCGAATATTCACGAATATAGCACTATATATTCGAAATTACGAATATTATTATTATTATTTTTTTTTTTCACAATACACATCACAGTGATAATCCCTCTCTGCTTCCAGCTTGTGTGGTGTAAAGAAGGCTCTAATACTACTGTGTGAGACTGGCGTACGAATTTTTGCATATGGTCTCAGCAGTTAGAACTCCTACTTAAGAGTACCCCACTCTGTCACAGGTGACAATAGTTCAGTCTTAAGAGCAAAAGTCAAGTAACACGCTTCTACCATTGCGGTAAAGGATTCGGGGTTGTTCCGTTTCTTCTGGTCGAGGGAAAATAAGAGTTAGGTGGTGTCTGTGGAGGTGTGATAAACGTCTTGTTCCAGTCCAGCAGCTGTATCGGGGGGAGCTTGAACATAGACAAGAAACCAGGCAGGTCAGCTGGGCATCTCAGTGTGGCAGATGAATGCAAGGAAGAAGCGGCGCTTCTTCCTTGCATTCTTCAGTTACTTGGGATCTTGAGTTGGACCCTAGGAGCCTGTGCACCCACTTTGGACAATAAGTCCTCCACTGTGCCTTACCTATTTTTTCTTTGTTCCTCAGTGTGGCAGATGTTGTCCCGTGTTTCGCTGATAGGGAAAAAAACATTTGTATACAATGTGTGTGTTTTGAAGAACTTGAAAGAGGGGTTTCAGTGAGGCTCGTAGCCTCAGGGTCCGTAATGACAAGTCAGGATATAATTGGAGTTGAGTCCCATTGTAAGTTATATTGCGGAGAGTGCAGGCCTTGCGCATAATTTCATCCTTTTGAAGGGAGTGATGCACCCTACAGATCACATCCCTCGGTTTTTTAGGGTCGGGTTTTTTGGCTTTTAAAGCTCTATGAGCTCTATGGAGTTCAATTGGAGAGTCCGCTGGTTTCTGGAGGATTTCATTGAAGAGCTTCTGTAGTGTACCAAGGAGGTCTTGGGATGATACTGTTTCTGGCAAACCTTTAAGTCTGATGTTATTCCTGCGATTTCTATTGTCCATATCATCAATATGATCCACTGTTAGGGCATTCTGTATGGTCAAGTTTGTTGTAGTCTCCTGTAGTTGTTGTATTTGAGAAGTTGTCACTGAGTGCAATTCTTCCAGCTTGTGAACTCTTTCCTGAAGATTTTAACATCCTTTTTGGCAGGTTTAAGATCTTGGGTCCATGCTGACTTAAGATCAGAGGCAAGGGCGTGCATGTCCGCCTTGGTTGGCAGCAAGGCTAATAGAGCTTGTAATTCAGGGTAGTTCTTAAGTGTGTTCACTGCCATTTCAGGGGAGGGCAAAGTAGCAATGGACGTGGCATAAGGTGTCGCAGGATGAGTGGGCGTGGCTGCACTTTTATTTTTTTTTGGTGGCGAGTTGTTCATCTGGAGAACCCCCCTGTGGAGTATGGGAGCCATCAGAGGACGAGCAATCAGAAGTGCGACGTCTGAGTTGTCGCATTTTCATTGGAGTTTTAAATAATTTTTTCTTTGCAGGCGGACTTTCGCCCCAATAATCCGCAGCATCACTTTCTGCAGAAGAGTCATGTGATCCCCTTTCTGAATTAGAAGCATCTGAGGCCATTTCGCCTGACCAGTCTGTGACATTTCTTGCTAGTGGACCCGGGACTGGGGCTGTGGGACCCTGACCTGTAGGTAAAGAGGCAGGACCATAGCTCATCTTATGGGTATGGGGAGATTTGGTCTTAGAGTTTCTTGTGACCGTTTGCCATTGATCACTTTTGGTATGTTTAGTAGCAGTATAGGTAGCTGGATAATTCTGTGCTACTGATTGTGAGAGCTCTTTATTAGTAAGGTCTGCAGAGACATCTGGTAGAACAGTCTGTTTCATTTCCACAGAAGTGTTCAGTGCATTGGTGGAGGTATTTGGGGTGGAATGGCCTGGGATAGTATGTTGTTTTACTTTCATTTCAGCTGCTGCATCAGCATATGTGTTATCTCCTGCCTGCAGCGTGGAGGAGACTGCATGGGGAAGGGGCCGCTGTGTCTGTGTGAGAGCAAAGCTAGATTTGCTGACAGGACGTAACTCAGGGAAGTCAGTGAGAGACTCGGGCAGTGTTTCTCTTACTTGGGCCACCTAAGGTGGCAATGAGGATGTCTCCTGAGGCAGTCCTGGCTGGGAGGGAGCCAGAGGGAGGCTGCTCTCCCTTCCTCCAGATGTAACAGCTGCTGCCATTGTAGGTGTCTCTGGGCTGGAGCTCGGGCTGGCCACGTGGGGCGGCACTTGCAGAGATGAGAGAGAGCAGTGCATTGTGTTTACAGGGTCCTGTAGAGCTGATTTCTGCCTGAAAAAGTAAGTTATTGAGCTCAGGGGATAGTCAGATGTTTCTTGTGTCCTTTTCTTCTTTTTGTTGCGAGATCTGCTTCCCATAACATAGTTACATAGTTACATAGTTAGTTCGGTCGAAAAAAGACATATGTCCATCAAGTTCAACCAGGGAATTAAGGGGTAGGGGTGTGGCGCGATATTGGGGAAGGGATGAGATTTTATATTTCTTCATAAGCATTAATGTTATTTTGTTCCAGGAATGTATCTAATCCTGTTTTAAAGCTGTTAATTGTTCCTGCTGTGACCAGTTCCTGAGGTAGACCGTTCCATAAATTCACAGTCCTCACGGTAAAGAAGGCGTGTCGCCCCTTGAGACTAAACTTTTTCTTCTCCAGACGGAGGGAGTGCCCCCTCGTCCTTTGGGGGGGTTTAACCTGGAACAGTTTTTCTCCATATTTTTTGTATGGGCCATTAATATACTTATATACGTTTATCATATCCCCCCTTAAACATCTCTTCTCAAGACTAAACAATTGTAACTCCTTTAATCGCTCCTCATAGCTAAGATGCTCCATGCCCCAAATTAGTTTAGTCGCGCGTCTCTGCACCCTTTTCAACTCCGCAGTGTACCTTTTATGGACAGGTGCCCAAAACTGAACAGCATATTCCAGGTAAGGCCGTACCAATGATTTATAAAGGGGGAGTATTATGTCCCTGTCCCTTGAGTCCATGCCTCTTTTGATATATGACAATATCCTGCCGGCTTTGGAAGCAGCAGCCTGACATTGCATGCTATTCTGTAGTCTGTGATCTACAAGTACACCCAGATCCTTCTCTATCAGTGACTCTGCCAGTTTAATCCCCCCTAAGACATACGATGCATGCAGGTTATTAGTACCCAGATGCATAACTTTACATTTATCCACATTGAACCTCATTTGCCAAGTGGATGCCCAGACACTTAGTCTATCCAAGTCATCTTGTAACTTATGCACATCCTCTATAGACTGTACTGTGCTACAAAGCTTGGTGTCATCTGCAAAGATAGAAACAGAGCTGTTAATACCATCCTCTATATCATTGATAAATAAATTAAACAACAGCGGTCCCAGTACTGAACCTTGGGGTACACCACTAATAACCGGGGACCAATCAGAATACGAATCATTGACCACCACTCTCTGGGTACGATCCATGAGCCAGTGTTCAATCCAGTTACAAACTAAAATTTCCAAACCCAAAGACCTTAACTTACCTGTCAGACGTCTATGAGGGACAGTATCAAACGCTTTAGCAAAATCCAGAAACACTATATCCACAGCCATTCCTCTGTCAAGGCTTCTACTCACCTCTTCATAACTGTCACGATTCGGCAGGCTGGAGGTGGATCCTCTGTGCCAGAGAGGGATTGGCGTGGACCGTGCTAGTGGACCGGTTCTAAGCTGCTACCGGTTTTCACCAGAGCCCGCCGCAAAGCGGGATGGTCTTGCAGCGGCGGTAGCAACCAGGTCGTATCCACTAGCAATGGCTCAACCTCTCTGACTGCTGAAGATAGGCGCGGTACAAGGGAGTAGACAAGAGCAAGGTCGGACGTAGCAGAAGGTCGGGGCAGGCAGCAGGAATCGTAGTCAATATGGCGATAGCAGGAGGTCAAGTACACAGTATGGACAAACACAGTAAACGCTTTCTCTAGGCACTAAGGCAACAAGATCCGGCAGGGGAGTGCAGGGGCAGTGATCAGATATAGTCTGGGAGCAGGTGGAAGCCAATTAAGCTAATTGGGCCAGGCACCAATCATTGGTGCACTGGCCCTTTAAATCTCAGAGAGCTGGCGCGCGCGCGCCCTAGAGAGCGGAGCCGCGCGCGCCAGCACATGACAGCAGGGGACCGGGACGGGTAAGTGACCTGGGATGCGATTCGCGAGCGGGCGCGTCCCGCTGTGCGAATCGCATCCCCGACGGCCATGACAGTGCAGCGCTCCCGGTCAGCGGGACTGACCGGGGCGCTGCGGAGAGAGAGGCGCCGTGAGTGCTCCGGGGAGGAGCGGGGACCCGGAGCGCTAGGCGTAACAGTACCCCCCCCCCCTTAGGTCTCCCCTTTTCTTTGTCCGGTAACTGCCTCCCCTGGGATGAGGACACCGGGAAAGAATGGAGGGTTTCCTCAACGGCAGGCAGTACAGCAGGAATGGGAATGGGGAGGGAGGGCAGAGGGCGAAGCCTGGCACGGGGCAGTGTGACAACAGGACGGGGGCCATGAGGAGGCACTGAGGCGTGCCTGACGGGACTGGGAGGGGGGAGAGGCACTTCCCATGGCAGGCAGAGTCCCAGTTCTTGATCTCTCCTGTGGACCAATCAAGGGTTGGGGAATGGCGTTGAAGCCATGGTAGTCCAAGGAGAATTTCGGAAGTGCAATTGGAGAGGACCAAAAACTCAATTTTTTCGTGATGAGGTCCGATGCACATTAGGAGGGGCTCCGTGCGGTAACGCACGGTGCAATCCAACCTGACTCCGTTGACCGCGGAAATGTAGAGTGGCTTGACGAGACGGGTCACAGGGATGCGGAATTTATTCACCAAGGAATCCAGAATAAAATTCCCAGAGGCACCAGAGTCCAAGCAGGCCACGGCTGAGAGGGAGGATTTGGGTGAAGGAGAAATCCACACGGGCACCGTGAGACGTGGAGAAGCCGACTTAGAATCAAGAGACGCCACACCCACGAGAGCTGGGTGCGAGCGTGCGTTTCCCAGACGTGGAGGACGGATAGGGCAATCCACCAAGAAATGTTCGGTACTGGCACAGTACAGACAAAGATTTTCTTCCCTACGGCGATTCCTCTCTTCCTGGGTCAGGCGAGACCGATCCACTTGCATGGCCTCCTCGGCGGGAGGCCTAGGCGTAGATTGCAACGGAGACTGTGGGAGAGGTGCCCAGAGATCTAAGTCTTTTTCCTGGCGGAGCTCTTGATGTCTCTCAGAAAAACGCATGTCAATGCGAGTGGCTAGATGAATGAGTTCATGCAGGTTAGCAGGAATTTCTCGTGCGGCCAGAACATCTTTAATGTTGCTGGATAGGCCTTTTTTAAAGGTCGCGCAGAGGGCCTCATTATTCCAGGATAGTTCAGAAGCAAGAGTACGGAATTGTATGGCGTACTCGCCAACGGAAGAATTACCCTGGACCAGGTTCAGCAGGGCAGTCTCAGCAGAAGAGGCTCGGGCAGGTTCCTCAAAGACACTTCGAATTTCCGAGAAGAAGGAGTGTACAGAGGCAGTGACGGGGTCATTGCGGTCCCAGAGCGGTGTGGCCCATGACAGAGCTTTCCCAGACAGAAGGCTGACTACGAAAGCCACCTTAGACCTTTCAGTAGGAAACTGGTCCGACATCATCTCCAAGTGCAGGGAACATTGTGAAAGAAAGCCACGGCAAAACTTAGAGTCCCCATCAAATTTGTCCGGCAGGGACAAGCGGAGGCTAGGAGTGGCCACTCGCTGCGGAAGAGGTGCAGGAGCTGGCGGAGGAGATGGTTGCTGCTGTAGCAGAGGCAGAAGTTGCGACTGAAGTTGCTGCACCATGGTGGACACTTCCGACAGCTGGTGAGTTAGATGGGCGATCTGTCGGGATTGCTGGGAGACCACCGTGGTGAGGTCAGAGATAGCTGGCAGGGGAACCTCAGCGGGATCCATGGCCGGATCTACTGTCACGATTCGGCAGGCTGGAGGTGGATCCTCTGTGCCAGAGAGGGATTGGCGTGGACCGTGCTAGTGGACCGGTTCTAAGCTGCTACCGGTTTTCACCAGAGCCCGCCGCAAAGCGGGATGGTCTTGCAGCGGCGGTAGCAACCAGGTCGTATCCACTAGCAACGGCTCAACCTCTCTGACTGCTGAAGATAGGCGCGGTACAAGGGAGTAGACAAGAGCAAGGTCGGACGTAGCAGAAGGTCGGGGCAGGCAGCAGGAATCGTAGTCAATATGGCAATAGCAGGAGGTCAAGTACACAGTATGGACAAACACAGTAAACGCTTTCTCTAGGCACTAAGGCAACAAGATCCGGCAGGGGAGTGCAGGGGCAGTGATCAGATATAGTCTGGGAGCAGGTGGAAGCCAATTAAGCTAATTGGGCCAGGCACCAATCATTGGTGCACTGGCCCTTTAAATCTCAGAGAGCTGGCGCGCGCGCGCCCTAGAGAGCGGAGCCGCGCGCGCCAGCACATGACAGCAGGGGACCGGGACGGGTAACTGACCTGGGATGCGATTCGCGAGCGGGCGCGTCCCGCTGTGCGAATCGCATCCCCGACGGCCATGACAGTGCAGCGCTCCCGGTCAGCGGGACTGACCAGGGCGCTGCGGAGAGAGAGGCGCCGTGAGCGCTCCGGGGAGGAGCGGGGACCCGGAGCGCTATGCGTAACAATAACCTTGTGTTTTGCCTGTTAAAAGACCGGTCTGTACAGAGCTCTCACAAAAGTAGTAGAGAGTCGGCACTCGTATAGGTGGTGGTGCACGTGGACCAAAGGTACAAATAGTAGGTAGAAGAGATCCCGGCACTCACTAGGTATGCTGAATCATAATGGTTTATTAATCCATATGCAGGAAAAAGTAGCGACTCGCAGGACGCGTTTCGGCCAGGTGGCCTTTGTCAACTGATCTACCAAATAGACATCACAGGTGTACATATATAGGAAGAGGAAGCCCTCCCCTTCCGGCTCATAGGTGTAAACACCTGACGGCTGAGTGATAAAATGCCTACACAATATCTCAGGTAATACATGGTTGGTAACTATAGATGTGGTTAGCCTCTACACGTCTATTGAGCACGAAAAGGGAATGGAGTCCACCAGATGGCTACTAGAATCTAGTGACTTCAGCCCACAACAGAAGGATTTTTTGTTGGGACTATTGAGGCTGGTCCTGTTTGAGAAATATTTCATGTACGGTGACAACTTTTTCTTACAGCAACGTGGATCGGCGATGGGCGCAAACATGGCCCCTCCCTATGCAAACGCTTATATGGCTCACTTTGAGTATCTCTTTATCTATACCAATAATTTTTTTTAGATGTTGGAAACGTTATATAGATGATATTTTTTGCATTTGGGAGGGGCCACGTCCTACCCTTGATCTCTTTTTGGACTTCATGAATAGTATCAGGAGTGAATCACAGTTCACCATGTCATGCAGCCAGGAAAGTATTAACTTTCTGGACACACTGGTTGTTAAAAATGGAAAGGGCGATCTTGAGACTGATCTCTATAGAAAGCCCATTGATCGGAATAGTCTACTCCACTTCTCCAGCTCACACCCCAGTTCGGTAAAAAAATCCCTCCCGAGAGCACAACGACAAAGAGTAGAGAGGATTGTACATGACCCACAAAAGAGGGATGTGAGACTGCGGGAATTGGAGAACAAATTCCGTGAGAGAGGTTACCCAGAAACTGTCCTGGAGGCAGCCAAAATACCTTCTACTAGTATTTCCTCAACCAACCCTAGGATCCCCTTTGTAAGAAATTTTCATCCCCTCTCTTATAAAGTGGACAATGTGATCAAAAAATATTGGTACCTTCTTAATAGATCTTACCCTCAGATTGACGAATTTAACCCCTTAAGGACTGAGCCCTTTTTCGCCTTAAGGACTCGGCCATTTTTTGCAAATCTGACCACTGTAACTTTAAACATTAATAACTCTGGAATGCTTTTAGTTATCATTCTGATTTCAAGATTGTTTTTTCGTGACATATTCTACTTTAACATAGTGGTAAAATTTTGTGGTAACTTGCATCCTTTCTTGGTGAAAAATCCCAAAATTTTATGAAAAATTTGAAAATTTTGCATTTTTCTAACTTTGAAGCTCTCTGCTTGTAAGGAAAATGGATATTCCAAATAATTTATTGTTTTATTCACATATACAATATGTCTACTTTATGTTTGCATCATAAAATTGATGAGCTTTTACTTTTGGAAGACACCAGAGGGCTTCAAAGTTCAGCAGCAATTTTCCAATTTTTCACAAAATTTTGAAACTCGCTTTTTTTCAGGGACCAGTTCAGGTTTGAAGTGGATTTGAAGGGTCTTCATATTATAAATACCCCATAAATTACCAAATTATAAAAACTGCACCCCCCAAAGTATTCAAAATGACATTCAGTAAACGTTTTAACCCTTTAGGGGTGTCACAGGAATAGCAGCAAAGTGAAGGAGAAAATTCACAACCTTCATTTTTTACACTCGCATGTTCTTGTAGACCCAATTTTTGAATTTTTACAAGGGGTAAAAAGGAGAAAATTTTTACTTGTATTTGAAACCCAATTTTTCTCGAATTTTTGGGGGGCATGTCACCTTTAGGAAGCCCCTATGGTGCCAGAACAGCAAAAAACCCCACATGGCATACCATTTTGGAAACTAGACCCCTCAGGGGAACATAACAAGGGGAAAAGTAAACCTTAATACCCCACAGGTGATTCACGACTTTTGCATATGTAAAAAAAAAAAATTTTACCTAAAATGCTAGGTTTCCCAAAAGTTTTACATTTTTAAAAAGGGTAATAGCAAAAAATACCCCCCAAAATTTGAAGCCCAATTTCTCCCGATTCAGAAAACACCCCATATGGGGGTGAAAAGTGCTCTGCTGGCGCACTACAGGTCTCAGAAGAGAAGGAGTCACATTTGGCTTTTTTGAAGGAAATTTTGCTCTGGGGGCATGCCACATTTAGGAAGCCCCTATTGTGCCAGGACAGCAAAAAAAAAAACACATGGCATACCATTTTGGAAACTAGACCCCTCAGGGAACGTAACAAGGGGTAAAGTGAACCTTAATACCCTACAGGTGTTTCACGACTTTTGCATATGTAAAAAAAAAATAAAAAATTTACATAAAATGCTTGGTTTCCCAAAAAATTTACATTTTTACAAAGGGTTAAAGCAGAAAATACCCCCCAAAATTTGAAGCCCAATTTCTCCCGATTCAGAAAACACCCCACATGGGGGTGAAAAGTGCTCTGCTGGCACACTACAGGTCTCAGAAGAGAAGGAGTCACATTTGGCTTTTTGAAAGCAAATTTTGCTCTTGGGGCATGCCGCATTTAGGAAGCCCCTATGGTGCCAGGACAGCAAAAAAAAAACACATGGCATACTATTTTGGAAACTAGACCCCTCGGGGAACATAACAAGGGGTTAAGTGAACCTTAATATACCACAGGCGTTTCACGACTATTGCATATGTAAAAAAAAATTTTTTTTTTTTACCTGAAATGCTTCTTTTCCCAAAAATTTTACATTTAAAAAAAGGGTAAAAGCAGAAAATACCCCCAAAAATTTGTAACACAATTTCTCCCGGGTACGGCGATACCCCATATTTGACCCTAAACTGTTGCCTTGAAATACGACAGGGCTCCAAAGTGAGAGCGGCATGCGCATTTGACGCCTAAATTAGGGATTGCATAGGGGTGGACATAGGGGAATTCTACGCCAGTGATTCCCAAACAGGGTGCCTCCAGCTGTTGTAAAACTCCCAGCATGCCTGGACAGTCAGTGGCTATCTGGCAATACTGGGAGTAGTTGTTTTGCAACAGCTGGAGGCTCCGTTTTGGAAACCGTGGCGTACCAGACGTTTTTCATTTTTATTGGGGAGGGGAGGGGGGCTGTGTAGGGGTATGTGTATATGTAGTGTTTTCTACTTTTTTTAAATTTTTTGTTAGTGTAGTGTAGTGTTTTTAGGGTACAGTCGCACGGGCGGGGGTCCACAGTAGTTTCTCGCTGGCAGTCCGTCGCAGGACAGTCCCTCGCCACCGCCGTCGCTCCTGGGGACCCCGATCCCAACATTCACGCCGGGGATCGGGTCCCCAGCACCCGGGGTCGTCTTCCCGCACCCGCTCACGTCCTCCGGAAGAGGGGCGGAGCGGGTGCGGGAGTGACACCCGCAGCAGGCGCCCTAATTGGTCGGCAGGTAATCCGGCCGATGAATCAGGGCGATCATGAGGTGGCACCAGTGCCACCTCACCCCTGCAGGCTCTGGCTGTTCGGGGCCATCAGAGACGGCCACGGTCAGCCAGTAATTCCGGGTCACCGGGTCACTGGAGACCCGATTGACCTGGAATCGCCGCAGATCGCTGGACTGAATTGTCCAGCGATCTGCGGCCATCACCAACATGGGGGGGCATAATGACCCCCCTGGGCGATATGCCGGGATGCCTGCTGAATGATTTCAGCAGGCATCCGGTTCTGGTCCCCAACCGGCTAGCGGTGGGGACCGGAATTCCCACGGGCGTATGGATGCGCCCTGCGTCCTTAAGGACTCGGAATGCAGGGCGTATCCATACGCCCTGCGTCCTTAAGAGGTTAAAAACCCTCCCCTTATCTGCAACAAAAGAGCACCTAACTTACGCGACAAACTAGTTAGGGCTGATATAGGGTCAACTAAAGTTTTGCCACGACAAACCTTTTTACAAAGTAAAAATAATGGCACATACCCATGTCTGCATTGTGCCCAATGCAGCCATATCATTCTTTCTACACATGTGAGTCCAAGAATGTCATTTATTCCATTAAGTGTCCGTGCGGTCTCCTATGCGTTGGGGAAACCACCTAGCGTGTAGGGGACCGCATCAATAGACACAAATCCACAATCCGTTGCAAAAACCTTTTGTTCCCCATCACTTTCCACTTTGACAAAATGGGTCACAATATCTCACAACTGAGATTCCAAGTCATAGATCATGTTGAAAAACCACGGAGGGGAGGCAACATTAAAAGACTCCTACTCAAAAAGGAAACAAACTGGATACACCGCCTCAATACTATTGAACCTAGGGGTCTTAATAGGGACTATGAAATCAGTCAAATTCTATAACAATGTCATTGCATTTAATATTGTTGTTTTTTAATTGATTATGTCTTCTTCTTTTTAGAGACCACATTGATATTCCTTCTTGATATCCCATCACTGCAAGCATAGAGCACGGTCAGAATCATTCCAAACAAATCTCTATATAGTCAAAGTACAGATATTTTGCTTTTCTTTGATGACTACTGTATATAATGAAATTCATGCTGCTCCCTTACTACTATTGGTTTATATTATATTATACCTAATATTTTTTTCTTTCTGTATATTTTCCCTTGGCCTATGTATTTATTTTTTGTAAGATGCAGTCTCCTCCCGACTCAGCCGTCAGGTGTTTACACCTATGAGCCGGAAGGGGAGGGCTTCCTCTTCCTATATATGTACACCTGTGATGTCTATTTGGTAGATCAGTTGACAAAGGCCACCTGGCCGAAACGCGTCCTGCGAGTCGCTACTTTTTCCTGCATATGGATTAATAAACCATTATGATTCAGCATACCTAGTGAGTGCTGGGATCTCTTCTACCTACTATTTGTACAGAGCTCTCAGACCATGCGGCTTCGCTCCAGCGTGTCAAGCCACGCCCCCCCTGTATTTTTTTTTATTGTGGTGCTGTACTGTTGGGTCCTGCGGCTGTACACAAATACATTCATTTTCAGCGGACTGTAGTGCATTTGTCTGCCCTCATACGTGCATAACACATGCCTATATCAAAGCAGTCTACTATTCTGTATCTGTAACAAGTCTAGATACAGGGAAAGTCCTGACTCCTGGCAAAAGTAATCACCTGCTGGTGTTTTTAAAAAATACTTATTTTTTTCTGCGTATAGTTGGGCATATTATTGCCCTCATCAGTGCATACCGCATAGGTACATCCAAGTATTGTACCATTTAGTACCTGTTAAGCTGTCAAGGTGCTCCATACTGTCAAAGTCCAAACAATAGTATTCACCGGCTGGTGTTTTACAAAAATACAGAGTTTTTTTTGCGTATATTTGCGCATATTACTGCCCTCATCAGTGCATACCATATAGGTAAATCCAAGTATTGTAACATTTAGTACCTGTTAAGCTGTCAAGGTGCTCTATACTGTGAAAGACCAAACAATAGTATTTACCTGCTGGTGTTTTACAAAAATACAGAGTTTTTTTTCTGCATATTGTTGCACATATTACTGCCCTCATCAGTGCATACCGCATACGTACATCCAAGTAGTGTACCATCTTGTATCTGTTAATCTTTAAAGGGCCTACATACTGTGAAAGGACAGCCATAAGTAATTACCTGCTGCTATTCTAGACAAATACTGTTTAAAGAGTAGTGTAGCGTATTGTAATACCCTCATAAACGCACTAAGTATGTCAGGCAGAGACGTGCCAAGATGTGCACAGAGGAGTGGCAGAGGCCTAATTACTTCAGGCAGAGTTTGCAGCATACTTGGGTTAAGTGGCAGCAGGAGGCCTTAGCTCCCGTTATCAGCCAGCGGTCGTGCCTCAACCAGCAACCCATCTGCCGTCGTCGATTAGTTAACACGCTCATCCACATCATCACAAGTGACATCTGACACCCCCAGTCAACAGTCGGTGGGTTCCTCAGACACAACCCTCAGTTGGCATGGCCCGGGAGCAGTCCCTGTCCTCCCATTGCCTTTGTCCTATGCTATTCCCTCTCCTAAAGAAGTATCTTATGCTGTGGGTTCAGCTCCACTATTTGCTGAGGACAATCTAATAGAGGACAGTCAGCAGCTACTGGACAGCCAAGAAGGGGAGGAGACATGTGCCGCTTGCTCCGCTAGGCAGCCAAGTAGTGATGCGGAGAGTGACGTGGGAGGCGGTGTTACAAGGGTTCAAGGTTCTGAAGCAGACACTGTTGGGGATCCTGAGGAGGACATCAGTGACGTACACACAACTGTTGATGATGATGATGAAGCCAATCGCAATTGGGAGCCGGGTGCAGAAGGGGCTTCATCATCATCAGGAGAAGAGAGTTGCAGGTTGCCCTTGAAGCAGCAAGGCGGTAGCACGGTTGGCAGTCAGCGTGGTGGCAGGAGTGGAAATTCAGGAGCCAAACATGCCCGGGGGAGACCACCTGCTTCGCGGCAGATTACCTTTCCGGGAGGTAGTGGAACAGGGGTTCCTGGAGACGGCGCCAGTAGCAGTCAATTAGTGCGGACTGCAGATGGGAAAATCAGCTTCTCAGCGGTGTGGAAGTTTTTCATAAGGCATCCGGAGGAGGTTAACGTAGCCACATGCAAGATCTGTCGGCAGAAGGTGAAGCGTGGCCAGGGTCTCTATGTCGGCACCACGGCCCTGCGTCAACACATGCTTCGCCACCATAAAGCGGACTGGGAGAACTGTGGCTCCGATGTAGTGGTCCAGCCTTCTGCATCACCCAGTGGCCATCCGCTCCCTCCTTCATCCAGCCAAGGCTCCACCACCTCAGCCGAAGGGAGCTGTGTGTCAAACCCTCCTTCTGTCGCTCCTGCGTCTCCCGCTTTTAGTCAGCCATTCCGCCAACAATCCATCGGCGAAGCCATGTCCAAGAGACAACAGTATGCCCCCACTCATCCAACGGCACAGAAGTTGAATGTGTTTCTGTCCAAGTTGCTGGTGTTGCAGTCCCTCCCTTTTCAAGTGGTGGACTCTGCACCTTTCAGAGAATTGATGGCTTGTGCCGAGCCGAGGTGGAGAGTCCAAAGTCATCATTTCTTTGCAAAGAAGAGAAGAGAAGGTGGGCCAGTCCTTGAGCCTGTCGGTGTGCTCAAAAGTGCACGGCAGCGCCGACGTGTGGAGCTGTAACTACGGGCAGGGACAATACTTGTCTTTTATGGCCCACTGGGTAAATGTGGTTCCTGCACAGCCACAACAGCAACTTGGACAGGTCACACCGCTTCCTTCTCCACGCTCTCGCTCTCAGGCAGTTGATCCTGTTACAGTGTGCAACGCCGCCTCCTCATCCTCCACTGTGTCCTCGGCCTCCACTGTACGTCCAAATCTTGGTGGCCTTTCATCGTACCATGTGTGTAGGGCACGGCGGTGTCAAGCTGTTCTTCACATGGTTTGTCTTGGCAAACGGAGTCACACAGGGGAGCAACTGCTAAAGTTCTTTCATAAAGATATCCGAGTATGGTTTACTCCACAAAATCTGGAAATGGCAATCATGGTGACCGACAACGGGAAGAACATTGTGTCCCGCTGCGACAAGGAAGTGTGAAACATGCGCATTGCATGGCACACGTGTTGAATCTGGTTGTCAAGCACTTCTTCAAGTCTTCACCCCATTTGCAAAACATCCTGAAAACAGCAAGGAAACTGTGCATGCACTTCAGGCACTCGTACACCGCCAAGCACACCTTCCTTGAGCTGCAGCATCGGAATGGTATCCCACAACATAGTCTTATATGTGACGTTGCCACACATTGGAATTCCACCCTCCATATGTTGGACAGACTATACGAACAAAGAAAAGCCATCACCGACTTCTTGATGATCCAAGCAGATAGGAGTACTCCCCTGTGTAACTTCAATGTGAACCAGTGGCAGCTCATACGTGACACCTGCCGTTTGCTGAGGCCCTTTGAGGAAGCCACATTATTTGTAAGTCGCCTGGATTACGCCATGAACAACGGAATTCCACTCCTACAGTTCCTACAACAAATGATTGAAACCATGGCTGGTCACGGCAATGGAGACGTTGCGCCTACATCTCAAGGCTACATGAGCCCTGTGGGGGCTGAACTGGAGGAGGAGGATGATGATGGGCAGAGCGGAGCATAGTTTAGGTTGGATGAGATGGCCGGTGTTTCTAGTCATCGGAGAGGAGGAGCAGGAGCAGCCAGAGGAGCTGGAGAGTTATGAGGAAGGCAAGACAGAGGACCCAGACAAACCGTGGCAGTATGCAGTGGTGATGGAGGCAGGTAGTCCCTCCGAGTCACTGGCGCAAATGGCACCATGCATGCTCAGTTGCTTGCGTAGTGACCACCGAATTGTGAAAATTCATCAGCGGGATGACTTCTGGATCTCCACCTTATTAGACCCTCGCTACCATCCCAGAATGGGGGCATACTCACTGAGAGGGAGGACAAACTGACCTACTACAGAGAGATTTTAGGTGTCAGGATCAGGACTGGTATGCAGGAAGGAGTGGATCCCCTGTGTCAGTGAGGCGATGGCGTGGGCCGTACCAGGGGAACGGAATCTAAGAGGCTACTGGTTTTCACCAGAGCCCGCCGCAAAGCGGAATGGACTTGCTGCGGCAGGTAACCGCCAGGTCGTTCCACCCGATAGCGACTCAACTTCACTGACAGCTGAGACATGCGCGGTACACAAGGACAAGGCAAGGCGAGGTCAGACGAAGCAGAAGGTCAAGGCAGGCAGCAACGGTTCATAGTCAGGGGCAACGGCAAAGGGTCTGGATACATAGGCAAAGGGACACAAGAAACGCTTTCTCTGGCACTAGGCAACAAGATCTGGCAAAGACAGGAAGGGGAAGTGGGATTATATAGTGTAGGAAGTGATTAGCACTGATTGGGCCTGGCACCAATTAGTGGTACACTGGCCCTTTAAATTTCAGAGAGCCGGCGAGCACGCTCCCTAGAGAGCAGGGCCGCCGATGATAGCAGAGTAGCTCTCCCGGTCAGCGGGTCTGATCGGGGCGCTGCACACAGAAGAACGCCGCGAGCGCTCCGGGGAGGAGCAGGGACCCAGAGCGCTCGGCGTAACAGTAACCCCCCCCCTTTGGTCTCCCCCTCCTTTTGGATCCCAGGAATCTGCGGACAAGCTCTTTGTCCAGAATGTTGGCCTCAGGTTCCCAGGACCTCTCTTCTGGACCACAATTCTCCCAATCAATTAAAAAAAATCTTTTACCTCGGACGATCTTGGAGGCGAGGATCTCTTTGACAGAGAAGACATCAGAGGAGCCAGAAATAGGAGCAGGAACAGTGACCTTGTGAGAAAAACGGTTAAGTATAAGAGGTTTGAGAAGAGAAACATGGAAAGAGTTGGGAATACGAAGAGAAGAAGGAAGATGGAGCTTGTAGGAGACAGAATTGATTTGATTTTTGATTTTAAATGGTCCGAGGTACCTAGGGATACCTAGGGCTTGTAGCTAGGGACACGGAAACGGATGTATTTGGCAGAGAGGCACACTTTGTCACCGGGGGCAAAGACAGGAGGAATTCTTCTCTTTTCGTCAGCATGTCTCTTCATGCGAGATGAGGCCAGTAAGAGCGACTTTTGAGTTTCCTTCCAGATAGAGGAGAAGTCTTGTGTCAAATCATCTACGGCAGGAACTCCAGATGAAGTGGGAATGGGGAGGGGGGAAGCGGGTGACGGCAGTATACCACAAAAAATGGAGATTTGGAGGTTGACTCAGAATTTTTGAAATTGTGCGAGAATTCAGCCAAGGGCAGAAGGTCCACCCAGTCATCTTGACGGGCGGAGACAAAATTACGTGAGTAGTCACCGAGAATTTGATTAACTCTTTCCACTTGACCGTTGGATTGAGGGTGGTAAGCAGAAGAGAAATTTAATTTGATTTTTAATTGACTACATAGGGCTCTCCAGAACTTGGAAACAAATTGCACACCTCTGTCAGAGACGATGTGCGTGGGAAGCCCATGGAGGCGAAAAATATGAAGAAAAAATTGTTTCGCCAATTGAGGCGCAGTAGGCAGACCAGGCAGAGGGACAAAATGAGCCATTTTAGAAAAGTGATCAATGACCACCCAAATGACTGTATTGCTGTGAGAAAGTGGTAGGTCAGTAATGAAGTCCATGGCTATATGGGACCATGGCTGTTCAGGCACAGGCAGAGGAAGAAGAAGACCTGCAGGTTTCCGGCGTGGGGTTTTGTCACGTGCACAAACCGTACAAGCCCGAACGAAATCAGACACGTCTTTTTCCAGGGAAGACCACCAATAGTGTCTGGAAATTAACTGCGCAGACTTCTTAACACCAGCATGTCGGCCAAATGAGATGAGTGACCCCATTTAAGGATTTTCAGCCGAAGGCGTGGTGGTAAGTAGGTCTTTCCAGGAGGAATTTGCACAAGGGTGGTAGGAGCAGAGGAGACAAGGCACTCAGGAGGGACAATGTGTAGAGGAGGAGTTTCAGATTCGGAGACATCGGTGGAACGTGATAAGAGCATCAGCCCTGACATTTTTGTCGGCAGGACGAAAATGTATTTCAAAATTGAAGCGAGCAAAAAACAACGACCATCTAGCTTGGCGTGGATTCAAACGCTGTGCAGATTGAAGATAGGATAAGTTTTTATGGTCCGTATAGATAATGATGGGGTGAACGGATCGAGTAATTTTTCTCTGCAGGAGAAAAGGTTTTGGAGAAAAAACCGCAGGTGAGGGTCTTTCCTGATGTTTTCTTTTGAATTAAAATAGCACCAGCTCCGACAGATGAGGCATCAACTTCGAGGATAAAAGGCTTCAGAGGATCAGGCCTGGACAGAACAGGAGCAGAGGCAAAGGTAGCCTTGAGATGGTTAAAGGCTTCCTCCACCTGTGGTGGCCAGGACTTCGGATTAGCATTTTTCTTGGTTAATGCTACAATGGGAGCAACGATAGTGGAGAAGTGAAGAATAAATTGACGGTAATAAATGGCAAATCCGAGAAAGCGTTGGATAGCTCGTAGACCAGAGGGGCGAGGCCAATCTAGAACTGCAGACAGCTTGTTGGGGACCATTTGAAGGCCCTGACCGGACACTATGTATCCCAGGAAAGGTAGGCTGCTACGCTCAAAGAGACATTTTTCAATTTTGGCGTAAAGATGGTTTTTGCGTAGATGCTTAAGCACTTGACGGACATGGAGGTGGTGTTCCTCTAAGTTGGAGGAAAATATGAGGATATCATCAAGATAGACTACCACACAGGAATACAGGATGTCCGGAAAAATCTTGTTGACAAAGTTCTGAAAGACTGCAGGAGCGTTGCAAAGACCAAAGGGCATGATAAGATACTCAATTTGACCATCTCTAGTATTGAACGTGGTTTTCCATTCCTCACCTTCTCTAATACGGATGAGATTATAGGCACTTCTAAGATCGAGTTTGGTAAAAAATTTTGCTCCCCGTAGACGGTCAAATAGTTCAGAGATGAGAGGCAAAGGATAACGATTCTTTACAGTAATTTTGTTAAGACCGCGGTAATCAAATCAAGGACGTAGAGAACCATCCTTTTTGGCAACAAAAAAGAAACCTGCTCCTGCAGGAGATGAAGATTTTCTGATAAAACCCTTCTCAAGGTTTTCTCGTATATACTCAGACATGGCCTGTGTTTCTAGAGCGGAAAGAGGGAAAATTCTGCCACGGGGTGGAGTAGTACCAGGAAGCAAGTCAATAGGACAGTCAAAAGGTCTGTGAGGTGGTAAGACTTCGGCTTGCTTTCTACTGAACACATCGGAGAAATCCTAGTAGGCATTAGGTAAGCCTGGCAGAGGTGTAGAGATGGTAACTTGACAAATGGGTAGAGACTTCAGACATCGCTTGAGACAGGAAGAACCCCAACTCTTAATGTCACCAGAGGACCAGTCTATGGTAGGCGTGTGGCGTTTCACCCACGGCAGGCCAAGTAAGACTTCCGAGGTACAATTAAGAAGTACAAATGTGTTGAACAGCTCACCTCCAATGTTCCCGTGCGTGGGTCCGCACTTGGCTCGGTGCTGATAGGATCGTAAGAGAAGCAAAAGATGATCCAGCACTGGGTAAAAGTTGCAGCTTTATTAGGATCCAAATCCAACATGCAAACTTGACACGATAAAACCGACACCCTCACTCATCATACGTGTTTCAAGCGCATGCGCGCTCTTCCTCAGTGACGTCATTGGTCTGTTGGGCAAGCGCAAAGGAAAAGGAAAACCCGGGGGGGGGGGGGGAGGAAACATCCCCGAAGAAACAACACCCAGGCTAAGGAGCCAAGTCCGGAAATAAATGGAGTACTAAATCTTTCAAAGAGAGAACTGAGTCATGACCAAACAACCTTATTAGCCAAGGGGTTAAATTTCTCACCTGTAAATAATCTTGACATATTTGGGACATTATGTGATATTAACAGGTTCGTGAGAAACCTAACGGTAAAGAGATATTTTTTTCAAACAGCAGGACAATATTAGTGGTAATCCACAGGAACAATCACATGTACCTAATGAGTTTGAAAATCTAACATTTAGTGAACAAATCACTTTGTGTGACTTACAAGAATTGGAAAATGAAACAAACCACAGTAGAGATAAATTGAACAAAAATATATGGCATAAAAGTAAAAATCCCTCTTTTTATCCAGTTGGATCCAGAACAGAGGGCATGGATAAATTTCAGGAGGCAATAGAAAAAGATCTTGTTGCCTTAGGCAATGTCATCTCCCACTCATCGGCAGGTAGGGACAACCTGTCCAGAGGGGAAAGAAAAGCTATGAAAGAGTTGTCATCTTATGATGATATAATCATAAAAATGTCAGACAAAGGTGGGGTGGTTACAGTAATGGACAAAAATGTATACATGAAACAAATAAAAAACATGCTGTCTATGTCTATGAAACTGTCTATGCTCCTCTGGATAAGGATCCAACTGTAAAATATCAAATGGATCTCATAAAATTGTTGGAGGAGGGAATAGCCCTCAATGTAATCACACAAAAAGAAAAAGATCATCTTTATGTACAAGAACCTGTTATTCCAATTATGTATGCTCTTCCCAAAATACAGAAGGGGATGGATCCTCCACCAATGAGACCCATTGTTTCTAGTGAGGGCTCATTGCTGGAGCGTCTATCAATTTGGGTAGACCATTTATTACAATCCCTGGTTAAACGTGTCCCTGGCTATTTAAAGGATTCAGGAGACATTTTGAGGGTCTTTGCCAATAGGAGATGGGGCCCGGATCATGCATGGCTATCTTGTGACGTAGTTTCACTTTATACCAATATCCCCTGGACGGTAGCCATGCATGCTCTGGACCACCATCTCAGTAATCACGGAGATTACACTAATGAGTTATGTGAATTAATCAAAATGTCAGTATGGTTTTTGATGTCCCGCAACTATTTTGTATTTGATCGAGAATTTTTCTTACAGAAAAGCGGAGTTTCGATGGGGGCAAGACACTCCCCATTGCTTGCAAATCTAACCATGTCATACTGGGAGTCCCAGGTCATTTTTTCAAATTTGAATCCATACAGCCTAAATGTGCAGTGGTACGGGAGATTCATCGACGATCTCCTCCTTATATGGGAGGGCGATGAATCTCTCGTGCCACTGTTCATACAGTACATCAATCACAACACAATTTAAAGTTCACCTACCACTTAAACAAAAAAAAACAATAACATTTTTAGATCTAGAATTAAGCAGTACAGTTGGGAACATTATTACAGTAGCTACACATCAAAAGCCAATCTCAGGCAATACAGTTTTGAGAGCTAACAGTAATCACCCGACACATACAATCAAAGCAATTCCAGTAGGAGAACTCACACGCCTCAAAAGAAAGTGTTCCAACAATGAAACATACAAAATGCAATCAGAAAACTTGCTAGGCAGATTAAAGGAACAGGTTTATACAAACAAAACATTAAATAGAGCTAAGAGGATAGTGTCACAAAAAAGCAGAATAGACCTAATTGATGGGAGAAAAAATAAAAAGGAATTTGAAAATAAACCCACTTTGTCTTTAACATATTCTCCGCATTTCAGTAGAATTAAAAACGTGGTACTCCGCCATTTGCACATTTGAACAGGATGAAATTACGGCGAAAATATTACATAAGGGGTGTCATATTATTTCCAAAAAAGCCCCTACGTTAAAAAATCATCTATCTCCTAGTTTGGTGGAAAGGTCCCATTCGAGCGACGGAGGTTGGCTCACACAAAAAGGATTTTACAGGTGTGGACAAAGAAGTTGTCGCACCTGTAATTTTGTGAAAATAACGAAGGAATTTGAAAATGCAGAGGGCAGCAGGAAATATCCCATTAACAATTATATGAATTGCAATAGCAAAAATGTAATCTATATGATAGATTGTACACATTGCAATTTAAAATACGTAGGTTACACTACTCAGAAACTAAAGACACGAGCACTCGAACATCTGAATGATGTGGGAGCGCTAAATAGAAATAAATCTGCTGCGTCTCTGCATTTTCAAACAATTCATAATGGAAATATTTCCGGATTCAAAATATATGGAATCGAGCTTGTGAAAATTGGTATAAGACAGGGCAGTATAAAAAACAAGCTGGAACATAGAGAAGCCTTCTGGCAGTTCACCCTTGGCACTCGTGCCCCGTGTGGCATGAATGTCAGGCGTGAACTTCTTTTTCATTATTAATGGTACTAGAATGACAACACAATGCTAAGTATGATAATGTATACTCAATACCAAAAAAACATATATAACAACTGTACAAAATTACATTACTGTGTTGCCATATATATAGGAGTGAATACAGTGTTGCATTATTTTAGAAAGTAATGTTTCTTTTTAAAGTTTTGTATTTGGACACAAAGTCTCCACCCAGTCGTGTGGTCTAGTGGGCATGTAAAAAAATCTAGGAGGGTGCAATTAGGATTAATTAATTCTCACCTGAGCCAGTACGATATAAGCCCTTGCCCAACAGACCCATGACGTCACTGAGGAAGACCGCGCATGCGCTTGAAACGCATATGACGAGGGAGGGTGTCGGTTTCATCGTGTCAAGTTTGTATGTTGGATTTGGATCCTACTAAAGCTGCAACTTTTACCCAGTGCTGGATCATCTTTTGCTTCTCTTACAATTAGGAAGTACAAAAAATTCTATGTCCTTGTGATGGAGGTCACCAACACCCATGTGCAAGGGTTGAGTGCAATAGCGCACGGTACAGTCCAGGTTTTGACCATTAACGGAGGAAATGAAGAATGGTTTGAGGAGGCGGGTCACCGGAATGTTGAACTTATTGACCAACGAGGCTTTAATGAAGTTTCCCATAGAACCAGAGTCCAGAAAGGCTTCAGCAGAGAAGGAAGACTAAGTGGGCAAGGAAATCCATACTGGAATAATCAGACGTGGAGAGGAAGAACTCACACCTAGTAACGCCTCTCCCACGTTCAGTAGGTGCGTGCGTTTCCCTGACGCGGAGGACGAAGAGGACAATCCTTTAAGAAATCTTCGGAGCTCGCACAGTACAGGCATAAGTTCTCGTTCCTACGGCGAGTTCTCTCTTGTTGGGTCAGGCGTGACTGATCTACTTGCATGGCCTCCTCGACGGAAGGCACAGGAACTAGTTGCAATGGATCCTGTAAGAGAGGAGCCAGGTGCGGATTACGCCTGGTGTGAACAAGATACTTTTCCTGGCGAAGCTCCTGGCGTATATCAATGCAGGTAGCCAAGTGGATGAGTTCGGTCAGGGAGGAGGGTATCTCTCGTGCGGCCAGACAATCCTTGATGTGGCTGGATAAACCTTTCTTAAAGGTCGCGCAGAGAGCCTCATTATTCCAGGCCAACTCAGAGGCCAATGTGCGGAACTGTACGGCATATTCGCCCACTGTAGAGTCTCCTTAGATGAGGTTAAGTAAGGCGGTTTCAGCGGAAGATGCACGGGCAGGTTCCTCAAAGACACTGCGTACTTCATTGAAGAAGGACTGAATGGTAGCAGTGGCAGGATCGTTGCAGTCCCAAAGCGGTTTGGCCCAGGCCAAGCCCTTCCCGGAAAGCAGACTGAGCACGAATGCCACCTTAGACCGTTCTGTGGGAAACTGGTCCGACATGATCTCCAGATGCAGTGAACACTGGGTCAGGAAGCCACGCCACAACTTAGAATCCCCGTCAAACTTGTCTGGTAGAGACAGGCGGACTCTGGACGTGGCAGCGGCAGCTCGCTGTGGAGGAGATGCCGGAGCTGGCGGTGGAGATGGTTGCTGCTGTGGAGGCAGAAGCTGCTGAAGCATGGCAGTCAACTGACACAGCTGTTGTCCTTGTTGGGCGATCTGCTGGGATTGCTGGGCGGTCAGCGAGACTTGGCAGCGGCACCTCAGCGGGATCCATGGCCGGATCTACTGTCAGGATCAGAACTGGTATGCAGGAAGGACACAGGAGTGGATCCCCTGTGTCAGTGAGGCGAGGGCGTGGAACGGAATCTAAGAGGTTACTGGTTTTCACCAGAGCCCGCCACAAAGCGGAATGGACTTGCTGCGGCAGGTAACCCCCAGGTCGTTCCACCCGATAGCGACTCAACCTCACTGACAGCTGAGATAGGCGCGGTACACAAGGACAAGGCAAGGCGAGGTCAGACGAAGCAGAAGGTCAAGGCAGGCAGCAACGGTTTGTAGTCCAGGGCATCGGCAAAGGTACTGGATACACAGGCAAAGGGACACAACAAACGCATTCTCTGGCACTAGGCAACAAGATCCGGTGAGGACAGGAAGGGGAAGTGTGATTATATAGTGTAGGAAGTGATTAGCACTGATTGGGCCAGGCACCAATTAGTGATGCACTGGCCCTTTAAATTTCAGAGAGTTGGGGCGCGCGCGTCCTAGAGAGCGGGGCCGCGCGCGCCGGGACAGGACAGCAGGAGGACGGGGCAGGTGAGAGGATTGGGATGCGACCCGCGGGCGGGCGCGTCCCGCCACGCGGATCGCATCCCCGCCGTTGATAGAAGAGCAGCGCTCCCGGTCAGCTGGTCTGACCAGGGCGCTGTACGCAGAAGAACGCCACGAGCGCTCCGGGGAGGAGCAGGGACCCGGAGCGCTCGGCGTAACACTAGGTAGTCAGTTGGCCGATGCCTATCGTCCACATGGTCCATCCACTCGCAGGTCTGAGTCGGGGGGCCCTTTGCGCTCACCTTCCACTGAATTGGCTGCTGGGGAGGGGAGGGGTGGCAGGAGCAGTCCCAGCTCAATCAGCAGCAGCCTGAGTCTACAGGCGCTGATGAGTAGCTTTCTTCACCCGCATAGTGAAGTAACTCATCAGCAGCAGGTAGACATGGAGCAGGACCTGAACCAGCAGGTGGTGGCATACCTTGACATGATCATATCGACAACCATTGAAGATCCGCTGGACTTCTGGACAGCCAAACTTGATTTATGGCCGCAACTAGCAGAGTTTGCCATGGAAAAGCTGTCCTGCGCGGCCAGTAGTGTGCAATCAGAGCGGGTGTTTAGTGCGGCCGGGGCCATAGTCACCCCAAGGCGAACTCGTATGTCCACTAAAAATGTGGAGAGACTGACGTTTGTCAAGATGAATCAGGGATGGGTCAGCCAGGATTTCCAGCTACCAATGCCAGATGCCTCAGAGTAGATTGACCATGCTGCTACACCAACATTTCCCAATTATGGTTGGTTATGAAACCCTCTTGGGTTATCAATTAGGGTTATGAAATCCTCTTTGGTACTGCGATTGCCTGCTCCTGGCTCATCCTGTGTCTTTCAGGAACTACTTGCCTCACTGATGCTTCTGGCCTTGGTCCTTTAATTTTTTGAAGTTTAGCAGTAGCTAAATGCATGCTTAATGCAAGTGTCAACATTGATCTTTAAATGTAAGGGGTTATGAAACCCTCTTGGGTACTGCGAATGCCTGCTCACCTGACTCATCCTGTGTCTTTCATGAACTACTTGCCTCACTGACGCTTCTGGCCTTGGGCCTTTAATTTTTGGATGTTTAGCAGTAGCTAAATACATGCTTAAAGGGTTACTCCGCCCCTAGACATCTTATCCCCTATCCACAGGATAGGGGATAAGATGTCAGATCGTCGCGGTCCCGCTGCTGGGGACCCCTGGGATCCCCGCTGTGGCACTGCGCTATCATTACTGCACAGAGCGAGTTCGCTCTGCACGTAATGATGGGCAGTACAGGGGCCGGAGCATCGTTACGTCACGGCTCCGCCCCTTTCAATACAAGTCTATGGGAGGGGGCGTGGCGGTCGTCACGCCCCCTCCCATAGACTTGCATTAAGGGGACGGGTCGTGATGTCATTAGGGGTGGAGTCATGACGTCACGCTGCTCCGTCCCCCGTATCGCCTGTCATTACGCACAGAGCGAACTCCCTCTGTTCAGTAATGATAGCGCGGTGCCGCAGCGGGGATCCCGGGGGTCCCCAGCAGCGGGACCGCGGCGATCTGACAACTTATCCCCTATCCTTTGGATAGGGGATAAGATGTCTAGGGGCGGAGACCCCTTTAATGCAAATTTCAACATTGACCTTTAAATGTAAGGGGTTATGAAACCCTTTTGGGTACTGCGAATGACTGCTCCTGACTCATTCTGTGTCTTTCAGGAACTATTTGCCTCGCTGATGTCTCAGGCCTTGGGCCTTCAATTTTTGGATGTTTAGCAGTAGCTAAATACATGCTTAACCCCTTAAGGACTCAGCCCATTTTGGCCTTAAGGACTCAGACAATTTAATTTTTACATTTTCATTTTTTCCTCCTCGCCTTCTAAAAATCATAACTCTTTTATATTTTCATCCACAGACTAGTATGAGGGCTTTGTTTTTTGCGCGACCAGTTGTCCTTTGTAATGATATCACTCATTATATCATAAAATGTATTGCGCAACCAAAAAACACTATTTTTGTGGGGAAATTAAAACGAAAAACGCAATTTTGCTAATTTTGGAAGGTTTCGTTTTCACGCCGTACAATTTATGGTAAAAATGACGTGTGTTCTTTATTCTGAGGGTCAATACGATTAAAATGATATCCATTATTACATACTTTTATATTATTGTTGCGGTTAAAAAAAATCACAAACTTTTTAACCAAATTAGTACGTTTATAATCCCTTTATTTTGATGACCTCTAACTTTTTTATTTTTCCGTATAAGCGGCGGTATGGGGGCTCATTTTTTGCGCCATGATCTGTACTTTTTTTTGATACCACATTTGCAGATAAAAACTTTTAATACATTTTTTATAATTTTTTTTTAAATAAAATATATTAAAAAAGTAGGAATTTTGGATTTTTTTTTTCGTTCACGCCGTTCACCGTACAGGTCATTAACATTTTATTTTAATAGTTTGGACATTTACGCACGCGGCGATACCAAATATGTCTATAAAAAAAAAATTTACGCTTTTTGGGGGTAAAATAGGAAAAAACGGACGTTTTACTTTTTATTGGGGGAGGGGATTTTTTTACTTTTACTTTTACATTTTTTAAATTTTTTTTTACACTTGAATAGTCCCCATAGGGGACTATTCATAGCAATACCATGATTGCTAATACTGATCTGTTCTATGTATGGGACATAGAACAGATCAGTGTTTTCGGTCATCTTCTGCTCTGGTCTGCTCGATCACAGACCAGAGCAGAAGACGCCGGGAGCCAAACGGAGGAAGGAGAGGGGACCTCCGTGCGGCGTTATGAATGATCGGATCCCCGCAGCAGCGCTGCGGGCGAGCCGATCATTCATTCAAATCGCGCACTGCCGCAGATGCCGGGATCTGTATTGATCCCTGCACCTGAGGGGTTAATGGCGGACGCCCGCGAGATTGCAGGCGTCGGCCATTGCCGGCGGGTCCCTGGCTGTGATCAGCAGCCGGGATCAGCTGTGCATGAAACGGGCATCGCTCCGATGCCCGCGGTTATGCACAGGACGTAAATGTACGTCCTGGTGCGTTAAGTACCACCTCACCAGGACGTACATATACGTCCTGTGTCCTTAAGGGGTTAATGCAAATTTCAACATTAATCTTTAAATGTTAAGGGTTATGAAACCCTCTTGGGTACTGCAAATGACTGCTCCTGTCTCATTCTGTGTCTTTCAGGAACTACTTGCCTCACTGATGCTTCTGGCCTTGGGCCTTAAATTTTTTGAAGTTTAGCAGTAGCTAAATACATGCTTAATGCAAATGTCAACATTGATCTTTAAATGTAAGGGGTTATGAAACCCTCTTGGGTACTGCGAATGCCTGCTCACCTGACTCATCCTGTGTCTTTCAGGAACTACTTGCCTCACTGATGCTTTTGGCCTTGGGCCTTTAATTTTTGGAAGTTTAGCAGTAGCTAATACATGCTTAATGCAAATTTCAACAATGATCTTTAAATTCTCGGCGCTCTGCCAGGGCCTTCTCGTACCCCGCCGGGCCGATCCGAGGACCTCACTAAACCATCCAATCGGTAGTAGAGACATGCGGTGTGTACAAAGGGCAGGGACTTAATGAACCCGAGCTTATGACCCGCACTTAGTTGTGATTCTTCTTTCCTGGCAAATAATTGCAATCCCTGATCCCTATTGCAAACAGGGTTCAGCAGGTTACCCGCACCTGTCTGTGAAAGATAGACACACGCTGGTCCGTTCAGTGTTTTGCACGTGCAGCCCCGGACATCTGAGGGCATAACACACCTGTTATTGCTCGATCTCGCGATTGATTGTGCAATGTAAGGGGTTTTGAAGCCTCTTGGGTACTGCTGATGCCTACTCCTGACTGCTCCTGTGTCTTTCAGGAACTACTTGACTTCATGATGCTTCTGGGCTTGGGCCTTTAATTTTAGTATTTTTGAAATACATACATACATGCTTAATTTAAATTTCAACATTTATGGTGCAATGTATGGGGTTATTAAACACTCTTGGGTAGTGTTTTTTTCAAATTTTCTGATAATTATCACAGTAATAAACATTAATTTTCCAGAATAATAACCATTACACCATTGAACGCTTGTTGCGTGTGATTTTTTAAAGTAAAATTTTCAAAAAAATACGGAGAGGGATGAACTCTGCTTCTTTATTTCATAAAAAATTATTTTATAGAAGAATGTCTTTTGGTGGTCCACCGTCGTGCATTATAGAGTCTTCTGGACTCATGGATATGCGCTTGTTCTTAAACAAAGGTACAAAAACAAAAAATGGCCGGTCAGGGCTATGGAGACGTTGAGCCTACATCTTACGGCCACATGAGCCCTGTGGGTGTTTGTGAGATTAGGTCCTTTGTACCCACACGGCGGGGTCCGGGACACAAATTTTGATTTAAATTTCAAATAAAAAAATCAGACATTTCAATGGTCTCCTCATGCTGCAGCCAACTCCAGGCTGCGTCATTCAAGTAGTATATAGAGAGCACTCGCTGTCCTAAATTTTCGTAAAATTGTGAAGCTTTGGTGCGTACTCATGCATCAGCCAACTCTAGCCTGTGTCATTCAGGCAATAAATGGTTTACTGAAGCCATGCTGGGCATGGGTCTGGGAATTTCAAATTTTCTCATAGGTAGCACCCGCTATCCAAAAGTCTTCTTCATAAATTTCTACAATTGTTGTGTTTTTTTGGGGGGGATTGTGAAGCCCTGGTGTGTACTCATGCATCAGCCAACTCCAGGCTGTGTCATTCAGGCAATATATAGGTATCACCCGCTACCATTTTTAAAATATGTTTAAAAATGGTTGTTTTTTCTTTGGCATTCTGAAGCCCTGGTGTGTACTCAATGCTGCTTCCTGCTACACTCTGTAAGCCTGTTGGTCCTTTGACAGTGTGCTACTCCGCCTCCACATCCTCCACTGTGTCTTAAGCCTCCACTGCCCGGACAAGTCTCAGTGGCCCTTCAGCATACTATGTGTGCAGGGAAAGGCGCTGTCCCGCTGTTCTTCACATGGTTTTCCTTGGCGAAAAGTCTTGTAAACAATGGCCGGTCAGGGCAATGGAGACGTTGCGCCTACATCTCATGGCCACATGAGCCCTGTGGGGGCTTGTTGGATTTGGTCCTTTGTACCCACATGCTTGGGTCCGGGACACTGAAAGTTTGTTTTAAATTTAATATAAAAAAATTATGGCGCTGCTGGGCCTGGGTCTGGGATTTTCAAATTTTCTCATAGGTAGCACACGCTTTCCAAAATCTTTTTCAAAAATTTCTAAAATTGTGTTGTTTTTTGGGGGGGATTGTGAAGCCCTGCTGTGTACTTGTCACGATTCGGCTTCCAGGTAGTGGATCCTCTGTGTCAGCGAGGGATTGGCGTGGACCGTGCTAGTGGACCGGTTCTAAGAGGCTACTGGTTTTCACCAGAGCCCGCCGCAAAGCGGGATGGTCTTGCTGCGGCAGTAGCAACCAGGTCGTATCCACTAGCAACGGCTCTACCTCGCTGACTGCTGAGAAGGCGTGGGACAGAAGGACTAGGCAGAGGCAAGGTCAGACGTAGCAGAAGGTCGGGGGCAGGCGGCAAGGTTCGTAGTCAGGATGGATAGCAGAAGTTCAGGTAACACAGGCTTTGGACACACTAAACGCTTTCACTGGCACAAGGCAACAAGATCCGGCAAGGGAGTGCAAGGGAGGAGATCAGATATAGCCAGGGAGCAGGTGGAAGCCAATTAAGCTAATTGGGCCAGGCACCAATCATTGGTGCACTGTCCCTTTAAGTCTCAGAGAGCTGGCGCGCGCGCGCCCTAGAGAGCGGAGCCGCGCGCGCCAGCACATGACAGCAGGGGACCGGGACGGGTAAGTGACCTGGGATGCGATTCGCGAGCGGGCGCGTCCCGCTGTGCAAATCGCATCCCCGACGGCCATGACAGTGCAGCGCTCCCGGTCAGCGGGACTGACCGGGGCGCTGCAGGGAGAGAGACGCCGTGAGCGCTCCGGGGAGGAGCGGGGACCCGGAGCGCTAGGCGTAACAGTACCCCCCCCTTAGGTCTCCCCTTTTTTTTGTCCGGTAACTGCCTCCCCTGGGATGAGGACACCGGGAAAGAATGGAGGGTTTCCTCAACGGCAAGCAGTACAGCAGGAGTTGGAATGGGGAGGGAGGGCAGAGGGTGAAGCCTGGCACGGGGCAGTGTGACACCAGGACGGGGGCCATGAGGAGGCACTGAGGCTTGCCTGACGGGACTGGGAGGGGGGGAGAGGCACTTCCTATGGCAGGCAGAGTCCCAGTTCTTGATCTCCCCGGTGGTCCAATCAAGGGTGGGAGAATGAAGCCGGAGCCATGGCAGACCGAGGAGGACCTCAGAGGTACAGTTGGGGAGAACGAAGAGCTCAATCCTTTCGTGGTGGGGTCCAATACACATCAGGAGGGGTTCTGTGCGGTAACGCACGGTGCAATCCAATCTGACTCCGTTGACCGCGGAAATGTAGAGCGGCTTGACGAGATGGGTCACCGGGATGCGGAATTTATTCACAAACGACTCCAAAATAAAATTCCCAGAGGCACCAGAGTCCAAGCAGGCCACGGCTGAGAGGGAGGAGTTGGCTGAAGGAGAAATCCGCACGGGCACCGTGAGACGTGGAGAAGCAGACTTAGAACCAAGAGACGCCACACCCACGTGAGCTGGGTGCGTGCGTGCGTTTCCCAGACGTGGAGGACGGATAGGGCAATCCACCAAGAAATGCTCGGTACTGGCACAGTACAGACAGATTTTCTTCCCTACGGCGATTCCTCTCTTCCTGGGTCAGGCGAGACCGATCCACTTGCATGGCCTCCTCGGCGGGAGGCCCAGGCGTAGACTGCAAAGGATGCTGTGGGAGAGGTGCCCAGAGATCAAAGTCTTTTTCCTGGTGGAGCTCTTGGTGTCGCTCAGAAAAACGCATGTCAATGCGGGTAGCCAAATGGATGAGTTCTTGCAGGTTGGCAGGAATCTCTCGTGCGGCCAGCACATCCTTGATGCGACTGGATAGGCCTTTTTTAAAGGTCGCGCAGAGAGCCTCGTTATTCCATGATAACTCGGAAGCAAGAGTACGAAATTGGATGGCGTACTCGCCCACTGAAGAATTACCCTGGACCAGGTTCAACAGGGCAGTCTCGGCAGAAGAAGCTCGGGCTGGCTCCTCGAAGACACTCCGGACTTCAGCGAAGAAGGACTGGACTGTGGCTGTGGCAGGATCATTGCGGTCCCAGAGCGGTGTGGCCCAAGACAAGGCCTTTGCTGAAAGAAGGCTTACTACGAACGCCACCTTAGACCGTTCTGTAGGAAACAAGTCCGACAACATCTCCATATGCAGGGAACACTGAGACAAAAATCCACGGCAGAGTTTAGAGTCCCCATCAAATTTGTCCGGCAGGGACAAGCGGAGGCTAGGAGCGGCCACTCGCTGCGGAGGAGGTGCAGGAGCTGGCGGAGGAGATGGTTGCTGCTGTAGCAGAGGCAGAAGTTGCTGTAACGTGGCGGTCAACTGCGACAGCTGCTGTCCTTGTTGGGCAATTTGCTGCGATTGCTGAGCGACCACCGTGGTAAGGTCAGCGAGACTTGGCAGCGGCACCTCAGCGGGATCCATGGCCGGATCTACTGTCACGATTCGGCTTCCAGGTAGTGGATCCTCTGTGTCAGCGAGGGATTGGCGTGGACCGTGCTAGTGGACCGGTTCTAAGAGGCTACTGGTTTTCACCAGAGCCCGCCGCAAAGCGGGATGGTCTTGCTGCGGCAGTAGCAACCAGGTCGTATCCACTAGCAACGGCTCTACCTCGCTGACTGCTGAGAAGGCGTGGGACAGAAGGACTAGGCAGAGGCAAGGTCAGACGTAGCAGAAGGTCGGGGGCAGGCGGCAAGGTTCGTAGTCAGGATGGATAGCAGAAGTTCAGGTAACACAGGCTTTGGACACACTAAACGCTTTCACTGGCACAAGGCAACAAGATCCGGCAAGGGAGTGCAAGGGAGGAGATCAGATATAGCCAGGGAGCAGGTGGAAGCCAATTAAGCTAATTGGGCCAGGCACCAATCATTGGTGCACTGGCCCTTTATGTCTCAGAGAGCTGGCGCGCGCGCGCCCTAGAGAGCGGAGCCGCGCGCGCCAGCACATGACAGCAGGGGACCGGGACGGGTAAGTGACCTGGGATGCGATTCGCGAGCGGGCGCGTCCCGCTGTGCGAATCGCATCCCCGACGGCCATGACAGTGCAGCGCTCCCGGTCAGCGGGACTGACCGGGGCGCTGCAGGGAGAGAGACGCCGTGAGCGCTCCGGACAGGAGCGGGGACCCGGAGCGCTAGGCGTAACAGTACTCATGCATCAGCCAACTCCAGGCTGTGTCATTCAGGCAATATATGGTTTACTGATGCCGCTGTGGGGCCTGGGTCTGGGAATTTCTAATTTTCTCATAGGTAGCACCCGCTATCCAAAATCTTTTTCAAAAAATTTCTAAAATTGTTGTGTTTTTTGGGGGGGATTGTGAAGCCCTGCTGTGTACTCGTGAATCAGCCAACCCCAGGCTGTGTCATTCAGGCAATATATGCTTTACTGATGTTGCCGTGGGGGCTTGTTGGATTTGGTCCTTCGTACCCACACGATGGGGTCCGGGACACTCAAAGTTTGATTTAATTTTCAAATAAAAAAATGATGGCGCTGCTGGGCCTGGGTCTGGGAATTTCAAATTTTCTCATAGGTAGCACCCTGTCACACACACACACCCTATCGGTCCAGCCGAGACGCTAGAGAGAGTGTGATGGTGCAAGGGTTAAAGCCGCCAGACCTCTATGTATCCACTATAAGTCCCAGCAAGTCACCAAATTAACCCTTAGAAAAACGTGTTTCCACCCGAGCTGCCTTCAGAAAGGTGAGCTCATATATTTAGAGATCAAAGACCGGAGCTGATTAATTAAAGGTATCACAGTGCTGACTATATAAAAATACAGAAACAAATGACATACAGTTACAAAAATATATAAAAGAGTTTAGCAAGTTCAGAAAAGCAAAAATGAAGTTCTTACAGCATGATGATATTAGTCCAAGAGAGAGAGTTTCAGCTGTTCTTAGGATGGTCTTGTCAGCTTGCGCCCAGCTTTTTAACAACCAACTTCTAGTCTAGCATTGTTTTTAAATATATCTATCTCCTTTTTTGAAGGACTCCATTCCCCCCTCCCCTCTGGTCCCACCAGGGGAGGGGGCATCTCTTATCTCATATATGGGACGAGAGACCCCTTACATCCTGCTACTTCAAAGGGCCTTTGACTTCAAAAGAGGAAAACAGCAGACAGGCCCCAATTGACTGCAATACACAAAAACAAAGGATACACCGTCTGAATGACCCCTCACCCCCCAGGTCTTAGTTTATACATAGATGCAATTATAAAACACATATATGATTTAATACTCAGGCCTGGGCCTGACACACCCGCTATCCAAAATGTTTTTCAAAATTTCTAAAATTGTGTTGTTTTTTGGGGGGAATTGTGAAGCCCTACTGTGTACTCTTTCATCAGCCAACTCCAGGCTGTGTCATTCAGGCAATATATGGTTTACTGATGCCGCTGTGGGGCCTGGGTCTGGGAATTTAAAATTTTCTCATAGGTAGCACCCGCTATCCAAAATCTTCGGTTTAAATTTCTTAATTCATCTTTTAATCTTAGTGATTGTGAAGGCATAGTGCCTACTCTTGCTGCTGGCAACTTCGGGCTGTGACATTCATCCACTATATGGTCTCCTAATGCCGCCAACACCTCCACGCTGTGTCATTCAGCCACTATATGGTCTCCTCATGCTGCCAACACCTCCACGCTGTGTCATTCAGCCACTATATGGTCTCCTCATGCTTCAGCCTCATCCAAGCTGTATCATTCAGCCACTATATGGTGTCCTCATGCTGCCAACACCTCCACGCTGTGTCATTCAGTCACTGTATGGTCTCCTCATACTGATGCCACCACCAGGCTCTGTCATTCTGCTGCTGTGCGGCAGTGATTCTAAAAGCGATGACGGTAATCTGCATGTTATTCTGAATAACAGTATTATTTCACTACCCCAGCACACTCCATATGAGTTTTAGAACACAGCAAAGTGTTCTATACCCCTATAGAGGCTGTATGTAGGCTAGAAATAGCCTTTTCTTAATATAGATTTGCCGCAAAAAAATCTGGATCAAAACTAACTTTTTCGGGAAATTCGGCGAATCGGCTGAATCGAGTTTTTGAAAAGTTTGCTCATCTCTAGTTATTTGAATGTATGTAATACATTGTAGTAACTTTATGGTTTCATCATATTTAATGGTTACTTTTTATTTTCTTGTTTCTTTATACAGACAGAAATTGGTTTATTTGAAGTGTAAATTCTAGTTTTCCTGATTCAGTGCTCGGTGCTCCCTAGAGGTTGTGACTTTTCTGACTTTTTGGTTTATATCAATGATCTGCATTTTATTTATTTTAACATTAAATTCATTGAATCTGGTTATATAAACCTCTCCCTGCTACAACCTCTGCAGTAGAGATGAATGAATCCTTGTGTGTCTGTGCTGTTGGTCCTGATACATCTGCTGGGACATCAGATGACACACACTGTTATACTAAACATGTTGTTATTATTATCAGTTCTCTGTGTGACCTTCTGCATCTCTGAGATCCAGGACCCTGCAGCTCAATGTGATCTTACAATGAAGAATTATACATTTGAGTACAAATACTCTCAGGAAGGAGATATCATCATCGGAGGGATCTTCACTGTACATTCCTGGGTGAGACTGTGGAGAGAAAAAGGGAAAACTTTTTATAACAAGATGTGTATAGGGTAAGTAGGAATGAACATATATATGAAGAATCACTTTTCTACGAATCAGTATTTTCAGAAAATAAGGCAATGAACTTCTGGTGCCTTTTCTGCTGCTAATATGTCTCCTAAATCAGAAATGTTCCTGCTGTGTGTCAGGGATTATGATGAAGCTGTGTTGACAGTAGCTATATGTGTTGGGCAGGTTAGCATGGTCATATAGGGTAGGTAGAGATCATGACCCCTATAAATGGTCAAGCTCGGTAGTCTGGTGTACCACTGCAGGTATCAATTTAATTGTTTTTAGTACATGTATATATTTTTCTCTGTGCATGATTTCTTTTTGTTATTGTGAGTTGTCTGGCCATGAGGTTCACTTGTTTCACCCTTATGAGTATGTTATGATTATGATACAATATCGAGGACATTTCCTAGGACTTTTCAATAGCCAAAGAACATTTAAAGGGATACTCCGAAGGAAAACTTTTTTTTTAATCAACTGGTGACAGAAAGTTAAACAGATTTGTAAATTACTTCTATTAAAAAATCTTAATCCTTTCAGTACTTATTAGCTGCTGAATACTACAGAGGAAATTATTTTATTTTTGGAACGCAGAGCTCTTCGTTGACAACTCAATTTTAAGAACTGCCCAGAGTAGGAGAAAATCCCCATATAAAACATATGCTGCTCTGGACAGTTGCAGAGAGCACTGTTGTCATGATGTCAGCAGAGAGTTCCTAAAAGAAAAGAATTTCCTCTGTAGTATTCAGCAGCTAATAAGTACTGAAATAACTAAGATTTTTTAATTGAAGTAATTTACAAATCTGTTTAACTTTCTGGCACCAGTTGATAAAAAAAAAAAGTTTTCCACCAAAGTACCCCTTTAACACCTAAAGGACTCAGCGTTTTTTAGTTTTTACATTTTCGTTTTTTCCTCCTTACCTTTTAAAAATCATAACCCTTTAACCTGTTAAGGACATAGGACGTTCTCTAACATCCCCACTACCTGGGCTTTAATGCCCAAGTACGTTAGAGAACGTCCTATTGTATTTCCGGTCTCTGCCGCTCGCCGGGCATAGATTGGAACTGGATGCCTGCTGAAATCCTTCAGCAGGCATCCAGGGCAAACGCCGAGGGGGGCCGCAAATCGCAAGGTAAATCGCCCTTGCGATCTGCGGCCATACCGGGCTAATCGGGTCTCTGGGACCCGATCGCCCGGTAATTTCGCATGATCCCGGCTGTCACAGACAGCCAGGACCATGCTGGAGTATAGGAGCGAGGTGGCAAGCCTGCGGTTACTTCCTCCCGTCCTGCCCGGCCCCTTGAAGTCCGGAGGACGCGGCGGGGGACGGGGGAGTGCTGGGGACCGTCCCCGGTACTTACCTCGTCCCTGAAGACCCGGATCCCGGCGATGAAGACGGCGGCGACAGGTGAGTAGATCTTCAGCCGCGGTCGGGCCCTTTACAGCAATGCACGTCGCCGTAAAACGACATGCATTGCTGTAATGGGACCCTGTAAACTACAACTCCCAGCATGCCCAGACAGCCCTTGGCGTCTGGGCATGCTGGGAGTTGCAGTTTTGCAACATCTGGAGGTCCACAGTTTGGAGACCACTGTGCCCTTCCAGGTGTTGCAAAACTACACATCCTCAGCATGCCCTTACTGTCCAGGCATGCTGGGAGTTGTAGTTCTGTAACATCTGGCCCTTCAGATGTTGCAGAACTACAACTCCCAGCATGCCTGGACAGTTTAGGCATACTGGGAGTTGTAGTTTTGCAACATCTGGAAGGGCACAGATTGGGAACCACTGTATTAGTGGTCTGAAAACTGTAGTCCTCCAGATGTTGCAAAACTACAACTCCCAGCATGCTGGGAGTTGTAGTTCGGCAACATCTGGCTCTAAAGATGTTGCCGAACTCCCAGCATGCCTGAGAATGCTGAAAGTTGTGGTTTTGCAACAACTGGAGGCACACTGGTTGGGAAACATTGTCTGTTTTCTAACTCAGTGTTTCCCAACCGTGTGCCTCCAGCTGTTGCAAAACTATAACTACCAGCATGCACTGATAAACTGTGCATGCTGGGAGTTGTAGTTTTGTAACAGCTGGAGGTTCCCCCCCTGTGAATGTACAGGGTACATTCACATGGGCAGGGGGCTTACAGTGAGTATCAGGCTGCAAGTTTGCGATGCAGCAAATTTTGCGCGGCAGCTCAAACTCGCAGCGGGAACTCGCTGTAATCCCCCGCCCGTGTGACTGTACCCTAAAAACACTACACTACACTACACTACCACAAAATAAAATAAAAGTAAAAAACCCTACATATACACATACCCCTACACAAGTAAAAAACCCTACATATACACATACCCCTACACAGCCTCCCCAGCCCAATAAAAATGAAAAACGTCCGGTACGCCACTGTTTCCAAAATGGAGCCTCCAGCTGTTGCCAAACAACAACTCCCAGTATTGCTGGACAGCCGTTGACTGTCCAAGCATGCTGGGAGTTTTGCAACAGTTGGAGGCACCCTGTTTGGGAATCACTGGCGTAGAATACCCCTATGTCCACCCCTATGCAAATCCCTAATTCAGGCCTCAAATGCGCATGGCGCTCTTACTTTGGAGCCCTGTCGTATTTCAAGGCAACATAATAGGGTCACATATGGGGTATCGCCGTACTCGGGAGAAATTGTGTTACAAATTTTGGGGGGCTTTTTCTCCTTTAACCCCTTATGAAAAGGTGAAGTTGGGGTCTACAACAGCATGTTAGTGTAAAAAAATAAATTTTTTACACTAACACGCTGGTGTTGCCCTATACTGTTCATTTTGACAAGAGGTAAAAGGGAAAAAAGCCCCCCAAAATTTGAAATGCAATTTCTCCCAACAACGGAGATACCCCATAAGTGGGCGCAAAGTTCTCTGGGGGCGCACAACAAGGCCCAGAAGGGAGAGTGCACCATGTACATTTGAGGTGATTTGCACAGGGGTGGCTGATTGTTACAGAGGTTTTGACAAACGCAAAAAAAAAAAAAAAAAAAAAACACATGTGACCCCATTTCGGAAACTACACCCCTCACTGAATGTAATGAGGGGTGCAGTGAGAATTTACCCCCCACTGGTGTCTGACAGATCTTTGGAACAGTGGGCTGTGCAAATTAAAAATTTTGTACAGCCCACTGTTCCAAAGTTCTGACAGACACTAGTGGGGGGTAAATGCTCACTGTACCCCTTGTTACGTTCCTCAAGGGGTCTAGTTTCCAAAATGGTATGCCATGTTGGGGTTATTTTGCTGTCCTGGCACCATAGGGGCTTCCTAAATGCGACATGCCCCCCGAGCAAAATTTGCTCTCCAAAAGCCAAATATGACTCCTTCTCTTCTGAGCATTGTAGTTCACCCGTAGTGCACTTCAGGTCCACTTATGGGGTACCTTCATACTCAGAAGAGATGGGGTTACAAATTTTGGGGGGTATTTTCTGCTATTAACCCTTGCAAAAATGTGAAATTTGGGGGGAAACACACATTTTAATGAAAAAATATATATATTTTTTTACATATGCAAAAGTCGTGAAACCCATGTGGGGTATTAAGGCTCACTTTATTCCTTGTTACGTTCCTCAAGGGGTCTAGTTTCCAAAATGGTATGCCATGTGAGGGTTTTTTGCTGTTGTGGCACCATAGGGGCTTCCTAAATGCGACATGCCCCCCGACCAAAATTTGCTCTCCAAAAGCCAAATATGACTCCTTCTCTTCTGAGCATTGTAGTTCGCCCGTAGTGCACTTCAGGTCCACTTATGGGGTACCTTCATACTCAGAAGAGATTGGGTTACAAATTTTGAGGGGTATTTTCTGCTATTAACCCTTGCAAAAATGTGAAATTTGGGGGGAAACACCCATTTTAGTGAAAAAAATTTTTTTTATGCAAAAGTCGTGAAACACCTGTGGGGTATTAAGGTTCACTTTACCCCTTGTTACGTTATTCAAGTGGTCTAGTTTCCAAAATGGTATGCCATGTGGGGATTTTTTGCTGTTCTGGTACCATAGGGGCTTCCTAAATGCAACATGCCCCCCAAAAACCATTTCAGAAAAACGTACTCTCCAAAATTCCCTTGTCGCTCCTTCGCTTCTGAGCCCTCTACTGCGCCCGCCGAACACTTTTCATGGACATATGAGGTATGTGCTTACTCGAGAGAAATTGGGCTACAAATATAAGTATACATTTTCTCTTTTTACCCCTTGTAAAAATTCAAAAATTGGGTCTACAAGAACATGCGAGTGTAAAAAATGAAGATGGTGAATTTTCTCCTTCACTTTGCTGCTATTCCTGAGAAACACCTAAAGGGTTAAAACGCTGACTGAATGTCATTTTGAATACTTTGTGGGGTGCAGTTTTTATAATGGGGTCATTTGTGGGGTATTTCTAATATGAAGACCCTTCAAATCCACTTCAAACCTGAACTGGTCCCTGAAAAATAGTGAGTTTGGAAAATTTTGTGAAAAATTGGAAAATTGCTGCTGAACTTTGAAGCCCTCTGGTGTCTTCCAAAAGTAAAATCACGTCAATTTTATGATGCAAACATAAAGTAGACATATTGTATTTGTGAATATTTTTTTTTTTATTTGGAATATCCATTTTCCTTACAAGCAGAGAGCTTCAAAATTAGAAAAATGCAAAATTTTCAATTTTTTTAGCAAATTTTGAAATTTTTCACTAAGAAACGATGCAAGTATCGACAAAATTTTACCAATAACATAAAGTAGAATATGTCACGAAAAAACAATCTCGGAATCAGAATGATAGGTAAAAGCATTCCAGAGTTATTAATGTTTAAAGTGACAGTGGTCAGATGTTCAAAAAACGCTCCGGTCCTAAGGTGTAAAATGGCCTGGTCCTTAAGGGGTTACATTTTCCATCTAAAAATCCATATTATGGCTTATTTTTTGCGCCACCAATTTTACTTTGCAGTGACCTAAGTCATTTTACACAAAAATCCACGGCAAAAAGTGAAAAAGAAATCATTGTGCGACAAAATTTGAAGAAAAAACGCCATTTTGTACATTTTGGGGGCTTCTGTTTCTACACAGTTCATTTTTCGGTAAAAATTACACCTTATCTTTATTCTGTAGGTCCATACGGTTAAAATTATACCCTACTTATATAGGTTTGATTTTGCCGTAATTCTGGAAAAAATCATAACTACATGCAGGAAAATCTATACGTTGAAAAATTTCCTATTCTGACCCCTACAACTTTTTTATTTTTCCGCGTACGGGGCGATTTGAGGGCTCATTTTTTGGGCTGTGATCTGAAGTTTTTATCGGTACCATTTTTGTTCTGATTGGACTTTTTAATCGCTTTTTATTCATTTTTTTTAATGGTATAAAAAGTGACCAAAAAGACACTATTTGGATTTTTTTTTTAATGTGTACGCCATTGACCGTGCGGTTTAATTAACAAAATATTTTTATAGTTCGACATTTACACACGTGGCCATACCACATATGGTTATTTTTATTTTTAGTTGCACAGTTTTTATTTTTTTAAATTGGAAAAGGGGGGTGATTCAAACTTTTATTAGGGAAAGGTTAAATCACATTTATTAACACTTCTTTTCACTTTTTTTTTGCAGTGTTATAGCCCTCAGTGTACAGAGCCCTGATTGTCCTTAGTGGTTAGATCCCTGCTTGTCCTCAGTGTACAGAGCCCTGCTTGTCCTCAGTGTACAGAGCCCTGCTTGTCCTTAGTGGTTAGAGCCCTGCTTGTCCTCAGTATACAGAGCCCTGCTTGTCCTCAGTGTACAGAACCCTGCTTTTCCTCAGTGTACAGAGCCCTCCTTGTCCACCCTCACTTCCTGTATTTGGTCTCCTCACAGAGACACACAATAGCTGCAGGGACAAAAATATAAAACAATTTTAACCTGTGCATATTACAAATATACATATAATGGTACTATCTACATTCATAGGCGTGCGCAGCCTATTGCATTAGGGTGTGCACCCTAAAGCACAAACTCACGCAGCGCACGCGTGTGTGTGATATATATACACACATACACACTCTTGCTTGCATGCACACATACATAAACATACCTACACTCATAAATATCAATACAAACAAAATGAAAAACTTTATTAAAACTTTTTTTTGGATTGGAGGCTCCATTATACATACACCGTGACTGTACAGCAATCATACATCCAATCCATTAATAATGGATTGAGAAAGTAGAAGAAAAAAACAGGGATATGCGCCCCTAGTGAAGGATGTTTATAGGTGAGATGAAAACAAGTTAAGTTGTAACACTCACCTATTTTCGTTGTGCTGAGAGCACAACATCTGTGATAGCCTTAGGTGATGTCTCAGGTCTGCAGCCACGGTCCTCTGGAGCAAAGGTGATGTCCCAGCAGTGTAAATAACAAGAAAAAGGCAAAAGTTGGGCCGTTGGTGGCGCTGGTCCTGATGAAAAGAAAGCTCTGTAGACCCTTCTCAGTGTCTAAATGTGGTTTAATTAGCACAGAAAGCAACGCGTTTCTGGTCCGAACTGGACCCTTCGTCTGGCAGTGTGCATCTGTGCACACTGCCAGACGAAGGGTCCAGTTCGGACCAGAAACTCGTTGCTTTCTGTGCTAATAAAACCACATTTAGACACTGAGAAGGGTCTACAGAGCTTTCTTTTCATCAGGACCAGCGCCACCAACGGCCCAACTTTTACCTTTTTCTTGTTATTAATAATGGATTGGATGTATGATTGCTGTACAGTCACAGACAGTGTATGTATAATGGAGGTATGATTGCTGTACAGTGTATGTATAATGGAGGTATGATTGCTGTACAGTGTATGTATAATGGAGGTATGATTGCTGTACAGTGTATGTATAATGGAGGTATGATTGCTGTACAGTGTATGTATAATGGAGGTATGATTGCTGTACAGTGTATGTATAATGGAGGTATGATTGCTGTACAGTGTATGTATAATGGAGGTATCATTGCTGTACAGTGTATGTATAATGGTGGTATGATTGCTGTACAGTGTATGTATAATGGAGGTATGATTGCTGTACAGTGTATGTATAATGGAGGTATGATTGCTGTACAGTATATGTATAATGGAGGTATCATTGCTGTACAGTGTATGTATAATGGTGGTATGATTGCTGTACAGTGTATGTATAATGGAGGTATGATTGCTGTACAGTGTATGTATAATGGAGGTATGATATGCTGTACAGTGTATGTATAATGGTGGTATGATTGCTGTACAGTGTATGTATAATGGTGGTATGCTTGCTGTACAGTGTATGTATAATGGAGGTATGATTGCTGTACAGTGTATGTATAATGGATGTATGATTGCTGTACAGTGTATGTATAATAGATGTATGATTGCTGTACAGTGTATGTATAATGGTGGTATGATTGCTGTACAGTGTATGTATAATGCAGGTATGATTGCTGTACAGTGTATGTATAATGGAGGTATGATTGCTGTACAGTGTATGTATAATGGTGGTATGATTGCTGTACAGTGTATGTATAATGGTGGTATGATTGCTGTACAGTGTATGTATAATGGAGGTATGATTGCTGTACAGTGTATGTATAATGGTGGTATGCTTGCTGTACAGTGTATGTATAATGGAGGTATGATTGCTGTACAGTGTATGTATAATGGATGTATGATTGCTGTACAGTGTATGTATAATGGAGGGATGATTGCTGTACAGTGTATGTATAATGGAGGTATGATTGCTGTACAGTGTATGTATAATGGATGTATGATTGCTGTACAGTGCATGTATAATGGATGTATGATTGCTGTACAGTGTATGTATAATGGATGTATGATTGCTGTACAGTGGATGTATAATGGATGTATGATTGCTGTACAGTGGATGTATAATGGATGTATGATTGCTGTACAGTGTATGTATAATGGATGTATGATTGCTGTACAGTGTATGTATAATGGTGGTATGATTGCTGTACAGTGTATGTATAATGGAGGTGTGATTGCTGTACAGTGTATGTATACTGAATGTATGATTGCTGTACAGTGTATGTATAATGGATGTATGATTGCTGTACAGTGTATGTATAATGGAGGTATGATTGCTGTACAGTGTATGTATACTGAATGTATGATTGCTGTACAGTGTATGTATAATGGATGTATGATTGCTGTACAGTGTATGTATAATGGATGTATAATTGCTGTACAGTGGATGTATAATGGATGTATGATTGCTGTACAGTGCATGTATAATGGACAGGGCCTTCTTTAATTTTGATTGGACCCTGGGCAAGCTATTTTTTTTGGTCCCCCCGGTCCCCCACCCCCATCCCACACACACTCGGGATCAGTACAGGATCAGTAATGTAATGTATGTACACAGTGACCTCCCCAGCAGAGTAGTGAGTACAGCTCTGGAGTCTGGCCACTAGAGGGAGCATCTTCCTGTTTGGGCTTCCTGTGAGCGTTTGGTGTGCTCGACCTTGAGAGTGATCCACCTCTCTCCCAGGAGCGACCTTCCTTTCCCCAGAAGGAGGGTTCGTTTCCTGGTATGAGCGAGGAGCGGAGAACCCCAACACCTGCCCCCCGAAGTAGGTCCGCGGGGGGCAGGGGGAGCCAGCGACCAGTTGCAGAGGGACCAGCATCAGGAACTGCACCAGATGTCTCTGGGTTAAGGCGCTCTGCCAGGAGATGCAGCGATGTATCTCCAGCACCTCCTGAGCCCATGGAGACGAAGAGTAGCCGCAAGGCTGCTCCAACAAAAGGTACTACAGGTACTATGGACTGTGATACTCCTCCTGGAGCAAAGCCAAATGCCCATGGAGGTGTGGAGGAGGATTGGGCAATGCCCAGGGCCCAGGAGCCTGGAACCACCTATGGATCCCGTGTTGCAGAGATACTTCAGGGATATAAAGAAGCAAGGAGCAGCTTGTATAGGCTCCAGGAGGAGGTACAGGAGGCAAAAGCTTTAATGGAAACTGCGTCAAAACGCCAGAAGGCTGAGCTGTCAGCAAGGATTAAACAGCTTAAAACCAGCATCAGCAATCTAAAGAAAAGGAAAACTTTTATTTTGGAGAACAGCGGGCCATTTAAAGAAAAGCTTCAGAATGAAGATCGCTTTGCAGAAAAGGAGAGGGAGAAGCAAAGAAAGCTGAGGGGGCTTCAGCCACGGGTGGAGGAGGAAGGAGACGTTGCGGAGGCCGATAATGTTGAGCCAAATCCACCCGGGGGTCTGCAACATCTCACCCCATACAGTGGGCTCCCTGCAGGGCAAGTGGCAATGTCATCTGGCTGCGGCCCTGGCGGTTCGGGGGATGAGAGTAGCACCAGTCACCAGGGAGGGGCGCTGATGGCCCAGATCCAGCTCCTGGAGTCCCCAGGTCGCCTCCAGGACTTCACATTTGGACATGAGTTACCAGAGGAGGCACCTGGGGGAAGGAAAAAGAAGAAGTCAAAGAAGACCAAGCTCCAGGAGCAGGTAACATTTGTATATACCCCCCTCCCTGAACCCCCCGGACTGGCCGCAGGGTCAGCTCACTGTGTGAACCCCATTTCTCAGCCCAGCCTGAGTTCTGCTGTGGACTCAGTGCAGGAGAGTGGGGAGAGTATGGAGTCTAGTGTGGCGGTGAGCTCCATAGCTGTTTGCAGTAACAGTGGTGGAGCAGACAGTGTATCGGCTGTGAGGTCGGACAGTGATATTTGCCCAGCGATGGGCAGTAAAGGCTCTGGCACATTGGGTTGCTCCCTAACGGGAGGGGGGGGGCGATTTTGTGCCAGAGTCGGCTGCGGGAGCTCCGGTGGCTCTGAGCGTTGGCACTGCTGTTCCTTTGGAGCAGCGGTGTCGTCGTGGAGGAGCTGCCGGGGCTAAGATGTCTTCGCCTCCCAGAAAGACTGGACTTAAACCCCTATTTTGTATTGGCGCCGCTGATCCAGATCAGCGGCGCCCAGGAGCAGGAAACTCCAGTACTGATGAGGCGGAGGGTACCAATAAAAACAGGGCTGGGGCCGCTAATAAGCAGGCTAGGCAGGCTTCCCGGTCCTTGTATAAGGGACCGGTGACCTGTCCTGTGGTGGTGGCTCCAGCTCTGGTACCCAGTGATGCTGATGGTACAAAATCTGCACCAGAACGCACCGGTCCAGCCAGTATGAGTGAGAAAGTTAATGTAATAGTGAATGAAGGAGTGAATGTATCTGTTAATAATCTGTCTGGGGCTTTGAATGGTGGTTTAGGCTGTAGCACGGGTGGAGGTATGGGGGGCACATTAGCTAAAACATGTGACAATGGTTTGGGTATGGATTATGTGGAGGAGGGTGGTGAAGGGGCGCAGATTAGTGGTAGGGATGTAGGGCCTGGTCCAGTTGCACCCCCAGCGGTGGCAGCACCGGTACGCAGCTACGCAAATGTCACCGCTGGGGGGAGGGGGGCACCTTCCTCGTCCTCTGGCTCTGGGGAGAGCAGTTTGCAGCAGCGTCTCCTGGGGGCCTTAAGGAGAGGGGAGAGATCGATCAATGTAGAGGGTAGGGAGGTTGATCTATCCTTCTGGATAGAGAGACATGGTCTTTCAGCCTTCCGAGAGGAAAGAGGGGGGGATAATGTGTGGTCCCTCCCTACAGCCGGGCCAGGTGGTCTCCGTAGGAATGTGGTCCGGCTGAGGTGGAGAGGCAGTGATACATGTCCTCCAAGATCTAAAGTTGTTGAGCTTCTGCTGAAGTTGGGCTTTAAGGCAGCTGACATCTACGCCTTAATACATCCTTATGGTACCCCTGAGTTTGATATCAGCTTTGTTCGGCCGGAGGGGCTTGAGCTCTTCTGGTCGAATTATGAGTTGGTAAAGAACGAACCCGGCTGGCGAGACTTTGCCATTCAGGCGGTGTCTCGCCAAAATAATGTCAAGAAAGTGACCGTTTTAACCCGTAACGAATCACTCTCTTGTATTGACATCATGACGTGGCTAGGTCGGTATGGAGAGGTGGTGGAGGTCCCAAAAAAGAACAGGGATGAATATGGCATCTGGTCAGGGGCCTGGACGTTTATGGTGAAACTGAGGCGTTCAGGAAACACAGTTACCCATATACCATCTGCGACCTTCCTCGGAAGAGATCGTATCCAGATCTTCTACCAGGGTCAGCCGAAGCTCTGTCACAGATGTGGTGACCCCACACATTTTAGTGCCAATTGCACTGTGCAGAAGTGCACTCTGTGTGGGGAAATAGGTCATCTCGCTGCATCTTGTGCGGAGATTAGGTGTCACCTGTGTGGTGACTTAGGTCACCCATTCAGTCGCTGCCCTCGTTCCTTTGTCAACGCGGTTGTTGCCCCGGTGGGAGTAAGCCTTGAGGTGGATTCTGCTGGGGCGATGGCCGTCGGGGATGAAGGGGTGCAGGGGCCAGGGAAGAAAAGTAAGCAGAAGACGCCTGCCCAACTGAGGCGTCTCAAGAAGCGCCAAAGGGATAGGGAGATTCAGGACTCACAAAAGCATCAACCAACTGGGGTGACTCCTGATCCTGTCCCTGAGGCCAGTCTTACTGCTGAGGCCCTGGGGGATAGTGAACTGGATGAGGAGATTGGGAGGATCCACAAAGAGGGGGATGCTGTCTCCTCACTGTCCTCCCATGGTGAGAGCGCGGATGAGGACAGTGGGGGATGGGCAGAAACAAAGCGGGGTACTCGGAGGAATAAAAAAAGAGGAGATGTAATATCTTCTCCCACCCGCCAGATGCCAAAGGAAGGTACAACTGATCTCCCTCTGATTGGTCTCTCCAACCGGTTCCGAGCCCTCCGCGACATTTCCTCTTCGGAGGGGGAGGGGGCGGTGGGTGAGGTTCCGGATGTTGCGGGGGGGCTCACAGGAGACGCTGAGTCCTCTCTCCCTGGGGAATCTATGTCTTCAGGGGGGGAGACTGGCCCAGAGTCAGGGGACGAGGAAAAAGTATATAATGGGAAAATGGACACATCCATCTCACTAAAAAGGGGTAAACCATCATCTGATGAGGAGGGTGGTGGGGTGGATGGGAAGGATGGTGGGAAAAAGAAAGCTGTCTAACTCAATCACCCTCGATGGCGGCACCCTCTCCGTTGACTCTGGCATCCATAAATGTTGCCAGCATTAAGTCAGATACAGCTCGATTTGCGGCCTATGATTTTTTTGCCCATATTAATGCTGATATTTTATTTTTGCAGGAGACCAGGCTAACAGATATGTCATCTATCTACAAGGCTAAAAGAGAGTGGAGGAATGGGCCCTCCTACTGGTCTCTTGGGGCCGAGCCGTATAGCGGAGTGGCGGTCCTTTTTACCGCAGCGGTAGAATGCCGACGGGCTATCGAGTTAGAAATGGGGAGGTGCCTGATCTTAGATGTCCTCATGAAGGGACAAGAACTTCGCCTTATTAACATCTACGGCCCACAGTCTAAGTGGGACCGGAAGTGTCTCTTTATGAGGATCAAGCCCTATCTTTTTACAAGTCGGCAGGTGGTCTTTGGAGGGGACTTCAATGCTGTCACGAGGCCCCAAGACAGGGGAGGTTTCAGAGACAAGCTGACTTATGATAGCGTCGCCCTTAATAGCATACAAGTGAGGCTCGCCTGGTGGATGTCCACATCCGGTACACCCCAGGCCACGCGGGATTCACCTATCATAGGGGTAGTTGTAGGTCTAGGATAGACAGGTTTTATTTGAAGGAGGAAGCCGTCTCTTCAGCAGTGTCTGTTGTTGAGGTGGAGTTCTCCGATCACTGTTTAATTTTGTTTTCTCTGAATGTCACAGAGACCCCCCGGATGGGCAGAGGCTATTGGAAGCTGAATTCGTCTCTCTTGGAAGAAGCGGAGATAAGACAGTCCTTTGAGGATTTTCTTCAGAGCCAGGTACCATTGCTGGGCCTTTGTAGCAGTAAGTCAGAGTGGTGGGAGATCTTCAAGAAAAGGGTTGCAACATTCTTCCGCCAGCTCTCGGGCCTCAGAAGCCTAAACAGGTACCGTTTGTACCAGGGCCTGAGGAAGAAACTTGAGAACCTTGTCTCGACTGGAGGTAGTCGTGATGATATCTCCAGAGTGAAGTCCTTGCTGATGAAGTGCCAGTACGATAGGCACGCATCTTTGGTTTTTGAGAGGGATTACGGGAAGTACCGCTCGCCCGACCCTTACAGAAACTGCAAGATGTCAGTGAATAGTAAAATAGTCTCAGGACTGATTGATAGTACGGGATCCTTGAAAAGGTCCAGATCAGGGATCCTGGAGGTCGTCACATCCTTCTACTCGCACCTCTTGGGAAGGAAGGATCTAGATCGAGATAAGGTATCAGCTTTCTTGGCTGAAACCATCCCTGAACCAGGAGTAGACCCCTCTCTTGATGTTTTGACAGAGATGATCCGGGAAGAGGAAGTCAGGATGGCGATTGATGGGCTTGCCCTCAAGAAGTCACCCGGTCCGGATGGCTTAACATCTGAGTTCTACAAGACCTTTAAGGACACTTTGGTTCCCCTCTTGACTGCGGTTTTTAATGAGTGTCTATCCTCGGGCACTCTGCCAAAGACAATGAGGAGGTCAGCGCTGATCATCTTGTCAAAGGGTAAAGACCCGTCCCACATTGAGAATTGGCGTCCCATAGCTCTTCTCAATGCGGACAGAAAGATTCTGGCAAAAGTGCTGTTTAACCGGCTGGTTTGCACCCCGGCTCCTTTCGGGGGCTCAGCATTGCTCTGTTCCGGGCCGCAGTACATTTAGTGCTGTGCTCAGTGTCCGGGAGGCTGTGGAGCAGGGTAGGGCTGGCCACTGGAAGGGGTACTTGCTGTCCTTGGATCAGGCAAAAGCGTTTGATCGGGTTAACCATGAGTACCTCTGGTCTGTTCTTCTGAGATATGGCCTGCCGGGGGGGTTTGTTGATTAGCTTAAGACCTTGTATGCAGGGGCAGAGAGTTTCCCGCTTGTGAATGGTTGGATTGGTCGCTCCTTTGAGGTTGGATCTGGTGTCCGTCAGGGTTGTCCTTTAAGCCCTTTGCTGTACGTGTTTGCAATTGATCCTTTCCTTAGGAGGATTGATTGTGGACCGTTGGCGGGGGTGAGAATGGACCTGGCGGTGCCGGATTCGGCTCTGAGGGCGGTAGCATATGCTGTGTTTGTCTCCTCACAAGAGGAGGTCAGATGGGTGATGTCAGAGGTGGACCGCTACTCGGAGGCATCCGGGTCCAAGATCAACCAGGATAAGTGTGAGAGTCTCTGGCTGGGAGGGGGAGATCCTAGTTTTGATCTCCCGGACGCCCTCTCAGAGCCCCAGGAATCTGCAAAAGTTCTCGGCATTGAATTTGGCCAAGGGGATTACCCCAAACAAAACTGGGACAGCAGGCTTAAGATCGCCGCTCAGAAGGTGGATCAGTGGAAGGGTTGGTCTTTGACCCTCCGGGAAAGGGTTAACCTGATCAAAACATTCCTGCTCCCTTTGTTGATATATCTGGGCAGTGTATGTATGTTGCCAGAACCTCTCTGGACCTGGGTCTACAGTGTGTTCTTCCAAATGTTATTGGGGAATAGACTGAACCTAGTGAAGAGGGAGGTTACTTACCGTACAAGGAGACTAGGGGGGTTGTGTATGGTCAACCCCGTGGTATTCCTAGTGAATACCTTTCTTAAGACCAATATAGCAAACCTCTGGTCAGAGAGGGCTCCTCCGTGTGTATCCTCCTGTAGGGGATGGTTTCGGCCTTTCTTCCAGGAATGGGAGACAGGAGGGCAAGTGAAGGATCTTCGCACACCACACGGGCATCTCCCGGCTTATGCTACCCCGGTTCTGAAGGTTATTCGTCGGTGGGGTCTGGGGATGGGGGAGATTAGGACTCTGTCGAGGAAATTCCTTGACAAGGGGGTCCTGTCTTCCCATTTCCAGAGGCCATTGGCGCTCAAGGACTGCCCAAGTCGGGATATGGAGGAGGGTTTAGAGCTTTTGAATTCTATCAGGATCCCCTTGAAGTTTTGGGACTTGACTTGGCGCTGCTTCCATGGGAAACTGTGTGTGAGGGACAATCTGAAGTGCAGGAGCTCTGATGACCGGGGATGTCCCCGCGAAGAGTGTGGAGGCATGCTGGAAAGCATGGAGCATTTTTTGCTTCATTGTCCCTTTAACACAGAGGTTTACACCAGGGTGGGCGCTTCCATTGGTTGGCCTCGGCTGGCCAGTCTCTCCTATGCGGAATGGGCCTATGGGGCATTCAGAAACCTTGGAGGCTGGGACCGGTGCACTTTATTCCTAGTCAGCTCAGTGATCAGGTACTACACGTGGAATGCACGGTGTTTAGTGTCGACGCAGCGTAAAATCCTCCCTGTGGATGTGGTGGTTAGGAACATTCTCGGTGACCTGGTGAAGGTGCGTTCTCTGGAGTACGAGAGGCTAGGTGCTGGCAGGGCCTCTCGTCTGTGGAGGGGCTCTGCCTTTAAAGTGCCTTAGCCCGTTGTCTCCCCCTGGTGGTGGGCTGATGCTGGCACATTAGTCTTTTTGTTTTGAGCAGTTGGTTTATGGTAATATAGGGCTTGCAGGCGCTGAACTTGAGCTTTAGGGGTTTGTTGTTTGTCTTATAGTGTTATATGTATTTGTTATTGTATTTATTGTTGTAGTCTATTTGTATACTTATGTATTGTATATATTGTTAGTCTGTGTATATTTTATGTAATGTATATACTGTATATATTGTGTGATGCCACCTGGGGTTTGGGTTTAGTTTAGGTTGGGTGGTGGGTTAAAAGGGGGGAGGGGGTTTGTATGGGACTTTTATATATACAGAAAATCCTGGACTGGTTCATGGACGTCTGGTAACATGTACTGGGGGCATGGGATGCGGGACCAGCTCAGGGCCAAAAAAAATAAAAAAAATAAAAAAAATAAAAATAAACAAAAAAAAATAAACAAAAAAAAAAAAGTGGTGTTATTTTGTTTGTGTTGGTTTTTTATTATTTTGTATATATTATTATTGTTGTTGTTGTTATTCTTTTTGGTATATTATTGGTATTGGGTTTTTGGTATTGCAACTGGGCCAGGAAATTCACATTTAGTATTAGTGTATATTAGTGTATATAGTTTATTAGTATGGTATGGGTATAATGGGTATTATAGGAATCTGTCTTTTGTAAATAATGTATATATTTGTTTGTGTGCAGGAATGAGTGTGGGGTGGACCGGTGTTGTATTTTATGCTATGGTGTTTGGTTTTACGATTCGCTATATTGATATGTTCTGTCGGATATGGTATGTTTATGTTTTGTAATTTTTTTTTATTGTTATGTTTGAAATTTTAATAAAAGATCTACAGGATATAACTCAGGATCAGTACAGGATAAGTAATGTATGTACACAGTGACCTCACCAGCAGAATAGTGAGTACAGCTCTGGGGTATAATACAGGATATAACTCAGGATCAGTACAGGATAAGTAATGTAATGTATGTACACAGTGACCCCACCAGCAGAATAGTGAGTGCAGCTCTGGAGTATAATACAGGATATAACTCAGGATCAGTACAGGATAAGTAATGTAATGTATGTACACAGTGACCTCACCAGCAGAATAGTGAGTGCAGCTCTGGAGTATAATACAGGATATAACTCAGGATCAGTACAGGATAAGTAATGTAATGTATGTACACAGTGACCTCACCAGCAGAATAGTGAGTGCAGCTCTGGAATATAATACAGGATATAACTCAGGATCAGTACATGATAAGTAATGTATGTAAACAGTGACCCCACCAGCAGAATATTGAGTACAGCTCTGGAGTATAATACAGGATATAACTCAGGATCAGTACAGGATACATACGGGGGAGGGGATTATCAGATTATGCATGTGAGGGGAGGATAACAATGATTATTATAATCCTCCCCTCACATATATGTAACATCTCCCCCTCACATATATAATCTGATAATCCCCTCCTCACATTGATAATCCCCTCACATATAATCTGATTGTGATATTATATATGTGAGGGGATAATCAGTGTGAGGAGGGGATTATCAGATTATACATGTGAGGGGGAGATGTTACATATATGTGAGGGGAGGATTATAATAATCATTATTATCCTCCCCTCACATGTATAATTTCCTCCCTTCTCACATTATATAATAAATCCCCCCTCACATTATATAATAAATCCCCCCTCACATTATATAATGAATCCCCCCTCACATTATATAATAAATCCCCCCTCACATTATATAATAAATCCCCCCTCACATTATATAATAAATCCCCCCTCACATTATGTAATAAATCCCCCCTCACATTATATAATAAATCCCCCCTCACATTATATAATAAATCCCCCCTCACATTATATAATAAATCCCCCCACACTATATAATAAATCCCCCCTCACATTATATAATAAATCCCCCCTCACATTATATAATAAATCCCCCCTCACATTATATAATAAATCCCCCCACACTATATAATAAATCCCCCCTCACATTATATAATAAATCCCCCCTCACATTATATAATAAATCCCCCCTCACATTATATAATAAATCCCCCCACACTATATATTAAATCCCCCTCACATTATATAATAAATCCCCCCCACCCCCCCACACTATATAATAAATCCTCCCTCACATTATATAATAAATCCCCCCTCACACTATATAATAAATCCCCCCAACCCCCACACTATACAATAAATCCCCCTTCACATTATATAATAAATCCCCCCCACCCCCACACTATATAATAAATCCCCCCTCACATTATATAATAAATCCCCCCCACCCCACATTATATATTAAATCCCCCTTCACATTATATAATAAACCCCCCCCCCCACACACTATATATTAAATCCCCCCTCACATTATATAATAAATCCCCCCACCTCACACTATATAATAAATCCCCCCTCACATTATATAATAAATCCCCCCACCTCACACTATATAATAAATCCCCCCTCACATTATATAATAAATCCCCCCCACCCCACACTATATAATAAATCCCTCCTCACATTATATAATGAATCCCCCCTCACATTATATAATAAATCCCCCCCACCCCACATTATATATTAAATCCCCCCTCAAATTATATAATAAATCCCCCCCACACTATATATTAAATCCCCCCTCACATTATATAATAAATCCCCCCCACCCCACACTATATAATAAACCCCCCCTCACATAATATAATAAATCCCCCCTCACATTATATAATAAATCCCCCTCACATTATATAATAAATCCCCCCTCACATTATATAATAAATCCCCCCTCACATTATATAATAAATCCCCCCTCACACTATATAATAAATCCCCCCCCACATTATATAATAAATCCCCCCCCCACCCCACACTATATAATAAATCCCCCCTCACATTATATAATAAATCCCCCCCACCCCACATTATATATTAAATCCCCCCTCACATTATATAATAAATCCCCCCCCACACTATATATATTAAATCCCCCCCACATTGTATAATAAATCCCCCCACCCCACACTATATAATAAATCCCCCCTCACATTATATAATAAATCCCCCCCACACTATATATATTAAATCCCCCCTCACATTGTATAATAAATCCCCCCCACACTATATATATTAAATCCCCCCTCACATTGTATAATAAATCCCCCCTCACATTATATAATAAATCCCCCCTCACATTATATAATAAATCCCCCCCCCACCCCACACTATATAAGAAATCCCTCCTCACATTATATAATAAATCCCCCCCCACCCCACACTATATAATAAATCCCTCCTCACATTATATAATAAATCCCTCCTCACATTATATAATAAATCCCCCCTCACATTATATAATAAATCCCCCCCACACTATATAATAAATCCCCCCCACCCACCCCACCCCACACACACACACACACACACACACACACACACACACACACACACGCACACTATATAATAAATACCCCCCACACACACATATTATATATACTCACATATCCGGCGGTGGGTCCCCTGCTGCGGCCTGGATCCCGGAAGCGGCCGTGTGGGGACTGAGAGGAGCGGGAGACTCTCTCTGCTCCGCTCCTCTCTATGATGCCGCCCGTGACGTCGTACGTCACGTGACCATCTCCCAGACAGCCATTGCGGTACTGGCTGCCTGGGGATGAGTGACGACGACGGCGGCGAACATAAAAAGGTAGCGTGCGGCGCAATACGGGCCCATGGGGCAAAAGGGGCGAGCTGCTTTTGGGCCCCCAGGAATTACAGGGCCCGGGGCAGCTGCCCCTTTTGCTCCACGGCCGCGGTGATTAGGGTGTGCCTGGGCACACCCGGCACACCCTGTGCGCACGCCTATGTCTACATTATATAAAAAGTTTTTGTTTATGACAGGTAAACTTTAACCCCTTCCCGCTATTGGACGTATGCATACGTCCAGGCGAATTACACGTTCGCGCAAATGGACGTATGCATACGTCCAAGCGATCTCCTGCTCTGCCGCGGGCAGCGCAGGAGATCGCGGGTGGGACTCAGCTGTCAATCACAGCCGGAGTCCCACCGCAGCTGCCGGGGCCGCGATCGCGCCGGTCCCGGCAGCATTAACCCCATAGATGCCGTGATCAGTCTGATCACGGCATCTATGGTGTTTGCAGGGGGAGCGCTCTCCCCCTGCCCATCAATCGCGGCGCCGCGATAAAATAAGGGGGATCGGGGGTGTCCAAGACACCCTCGATCCCCCTTGAAGAGATAGGAGTGAGGTGGCAGGGTTGCCACCCCTCCTATCCCTGCTATTGATCGGCGGAGCGGCCGACCAATAGCAGACTGGGGGCGGGGGGGGTTAAAGTTCGGTTCCCCGCGCTATGCTCGCCCATCGGTGTCCGGGCACAGCGGGGGGAACCGTGCAGTAGCGGCGGCGGCGGCGATCACTTACCCGGCGGCGGCGGCGGCGGCGGCTGTGATCACGGCGGCGGTGGAGGTAAGTATGACGCCGCGTGTGCAGAGTCTGTTGCCTAGCAACATCTGCAGGGCGACAGTTTAGAGAGTGGTCTCTAAACTGTCGCCCTCCAGATGTTGCAAAACTACAACTCCCACCATGCCTTGACAGCTGTTTGCTGTGTTGGCATGCTGGGAGTTGTAGTTTTGCAAGATTTAGAGGGGTTCAGGCTAGAGATCACTGACAGTGGTCTCTAAACTGTAGCCCTCCAGATATTACAAAACTACAACTCCCAGCATGCTCAGACAGCAGTTTGCTGTCTTAGCATGCTGAGATTTGTAGTTTTGCAACATCTGGAGGGCCACAGTTTAGAGACCACTGTCAGTGATCTCCAGCCTGAACCCCTCTAAATCTTGCAAAACTACAACTCCCAGCATTCAGGAACAGCAAATGGCTGTCTCGGCATGCTGGGAGTTGTACTTGCGTGCATCCAGCTGTTGCATAACTACATCTCCCAGCATTCTCTTTGGCAATCAGTACATGCTGAGAGTTGTAGTTCTGCAACAGCTGGAGGCACACTGGTTGGGAAATACCGAGTTAGGTAATAGGTTCTATTACCCAACTCAGTATTTTCCAGTGTGCCTCCAGCTGTTGCAAAACTACAACTCCCAGCATGCACGTTCTGTCAGTGCATGCTGGGAGTTGTAGTTTTGCCCCCCCCCCCCCCCCCCCTCCCATGTGAATGTACAGGTTACATTCACACTGGCGGCGGATTACAGTGAATTCCCTGCTTCAGGTTTGAGCTGCAGCAGCCGCAGCTCAAACTCCTAGCGGGAGACTCAGTGTAATCCGCCGTCAGTGTGAATGTAACCTAAAAACACTACACTACACTAACATAAAATAAAGAGTACAACACTACATATGCACACGTACACTGCCCCCCCCACCACCACCCCTTCCCCCCCAATAAAAATGAAAAACGTATCCTACAGCAGTGTTTCCAAAACGGAACCTCCAGCTGTTGCAAAACAAAAACTCCCAGCATTTCCGGACAGCCATTGACTGTCCAAGCATGCTGGGAGTTTAGCAACAGCTGGAGGCACCCTGTTTGGGAATCACTGGCTTAGAATACCCCTATGTCCACCCCTATGCAAATCCCTAATTTGGGCCTCAAATGCACATGGCGCTCTCTCACTTTGGAGCCCTGGCGTATTTCAAGGCAACAGTTTAGGGCCACATATGGGGTATCGCCGTACTCGGGAGAAATTGCCTAACAAATTTTGGGGGGCTTTTTCTCCTTTTACCCCTTATGAAAAGGTAAAGTTGGGGTCTACACCAGCATGTTAGTGTAAAAAAAAAAACATTTTTGTACACTAACATACTGGTGTTGCCCCATACTTTAAAATTTCACAAGCGGTAAAAGAAAAAAAGCCTCCAAAGTTTGTAACGCATTTTCTCCTGAGGACGGAGATACCCCATATGTGGGCGCAAAGTGTTCTGGGGACGCACAACAAGGCTCAGAAGGGAGAGTGCACCATGTAAATTTGAGGTCTAAATTGGTGATTTGCACAGGGGTGGCTGATTTTACAGTGGTTCTGACATAAGTGCAAAACAATAAATACCCACATGTGACCCCATTTTGGAAACTACACCCCTCACGGAATGTAACAAGGGGTACAGTGAGCATTTACACCCCACAGGTGTCTGACAGATCTTTGAAACAGGGGTCTGTGAAAATGAAAAATAAAATTTTTAATTTACACAGCCCACTGTTCCAAAGATATGTCAAATGCCAGTGGGGTGTAAATTCTCCCTGCACCCCTTATTACCTTCCGTGAGGGGTGTAGTTTTAAAAATGGGGTCACATGTGGGGGGTCCACTGTTCTGGCACCACGGGGGGCTTTGGAAATGCACATGGCCAAATTCTCTCTCCAAAAGCTCAATGATGCTCCTTCTCTTCTGAGCATTGTAGTTCACCCCCAGTGCACTTCACGTCCACTTATTGGGTATTTCCATACTCAGAAGAGATGGGGTTACAAATTTTGGGGGGTATTTTCTGCTATTATCCCTTGTAAAAATGTAAAATTTGGGGGAAAACAAGCATTTTAGTGTAAAAAAAATATTTTTTTTTTTACATATGCAAAAGTCGTGAAACACCTGTGGGGTATTAAGGTTCACTTTACCCCTTGTTACGTTCCCCAAGGGGTCTAGTTTCCAAAATGGTATGCCATGTGTTTTTTTTTTCTGTCCTGGCACCATAGGTGCTTCCTAAATGCGGCATGCCCCCAGAGCAAAATTTGCTTCCAAAAAGCCAAATGTGACTCCTTCTCTTCTGAGACCTGTAGTGCGCCAGCAGAGCACTTTTCATCCCCATATTGGGTGTCTTCTGAATCGGGAGAAATTGGGCTTCAAATGTTGGGGGGTATTTTCTGCTATTACCTTTTTTAAAAATGTTAAATTTTTGCTAAACCAAGCATTTTTGGTAAAAAAAAAATTATTTTTTTTACATATGCAAAAGTCGTGAAACACCTGTGTGGTATTAAGGTTCACTTTATCCCTTGTTACGTTCCTCAAGGAGTCTAGTTTCCAAAATGGTATGCCATGTCGTTTTTTTTTGCTGTCCTGGCACCATAGGGGCTTCCTAAATGCGACATGCCCCCCGAGCAAAATTTGCTCTCAAAAAGCCAAATATGACTCCTTCTCTTCTGAGCATTGTAGTTCGCCCGTAATGCACTTCAGGTCAACTTATGGGGTACCTCCATACTCAGAAGAGATGGGGTTACAAATTTTGGGGGGTATTTTCTGCTATTAACCCTTGCAAAAATGTGAAATTTGGGGGGAAACACACATTTTAGTGAAATTTTTATTTTTTTTTTTTACATATGCAAAAGTCATGAAACACCTGTGGGGTATTAAGGCTCACTTAATTCCTTTTTACGTTCCTCAAGGGGTCTAGTTTCCAAAATGGTATGCCATGTTTTTTTTATTTGCTGTTTTGGCACCATAGGGGCTTCCTAAATGCAACATGCCCCCAAAAAACCATTTCAGAAAAACGTACTCTCCAAAATCCCCTTGTCGCTCCTTCGCTTCTGAGCCCTCTACTGCGCCCGCCGAACAATTTACATAGACATATGAGGTATGTGCTTACTCGAGAGAAATTGGGCTACAAATTCAAGTATAAATTTTATCCTTTTACCCCTTGTAAAAATTCAAAAATTGGGTCTACAAGAACATGCAAGTGTAAAAAATGAAGATTTTGAATTTTCTCCTTCACTTTGCTGCTTTTACCGTGAAACACCTAAAGGGTTAAAACACTTACTGAATGTCATTTTGAATACTTTGGGGGGTGCAGTTTTTGTAATGGGGTCATTTATGGGGTATTTCTAATATGAAGACCCTTCAAATCCACTTCAAACCTGAACTGGTCCATGAAAAATAGCGAGTTTGAAAATTTTGTGAAAAATTGTAAAATTGCTGCTGAACTTTGAAGCCCTCTGGTGTCTTCCAAAAGTAAAAACATGTCAATTTTATGATTAAAATATAAAGTAGACATATTGTATATGTGAATCCAAAAAAAATAATATTTGGAATATCAATTTTCCTTACAAACAGATAGCTTCAAAGTTAGAAAAATGCAAAATTTTCAATTTTTTCATCAAATTTTGGGATTTTTCACCAAGAAAGGATGCAAGTTACCACAAAAATTTACCACTATGTTAAAGTAGAATATGTCACGAAAAAACAATCTCGGAATCAGATTGATAAGTAAAAGCATTCCAGAGTTATTAATGTTTAAAGTGACAGTGGTCAGATGTGCAAAAAAGGGCTGCGTCCTAGAGGTGAAAATGGGCTGTGTCCTTAAGGGGTTAATACTTTAATTATTTTACACGTCACCATTATTAGTGGAGAAATTTATTTAAATGTTTCCGATATTCCAGGAAATCAGGTTTGTTGATTGGTTCAGGTTTGTTGCTTGGTGTCAATTAAGGATTTAAAAGTTGTATGTGTGTGTGTGTGGGGGGGATGCCTGCAGTGTTCTCCTTTAGTTTTCTTATTCATAGAGTTATTCTCCAGTTCTCCAGTTCAAATAACAAATGTCCCCCTATAGTTTATTCTTCCTTCTTATAACACAATTGCTGCTGTATATATCTAGTAACACAGTTGTCTTGTATTGTTCCATAGTGCTCACCCCAGAGAATATACACATCTGAGGGCTTTTCTCTTTGCTATAGAAGAAATTAACAATAGATCAGATATCCTTCCCAATGTCACCCTGGGATATCACATATATGACTCTTGTGGACATGAGAATAAAGTTATAAAAGATGTTCTGCAGATACTGTCTGGACACACAGTGACAGCTCCAAACTATTCCTGTATGGAGAATGATGCAGTGGTCGGTTTTATTGGGGATTTACATTCTGGTACTACTCTCCCTATGGCCCAGCTGTTAAGCTTATATGGATATCCACAGGTGAGTAAAGAAAGTATCTAAGTGTAAACATATACACATGTATCTGCATCTAATCATTGACACCCATATTGACCCTCATTTACTATTGCAAACCCGACATGTTTTGTCGGGTTGTGCGCCAGATTCTGTCGCATTGCGCCAGAAATTCTGTCTGTGCCAGAATTTGCACCAGAATTGAAAAAACCCCGACTAACTCTCCATTTTGCTAAGAAATCCTGAAAAGGGGGTGTGATCGGTGGGGAAAAGGGGTGTGGTTACCGACATTTTCACAAAACAACAACATATTTACTAAGGTTTCCACATAAAATGTGGTGGATTTCAGCTGAGGAAAACCCTACAGATTAGAACATGTGTAAAAAAAAAAAGCAAAGTGTAGGGAAAGTGGAAAATCTGGGGAAACCTTAGTAAATACTGTGGAAAATAAATTGTAGGGAATTAAAACCCACAAAGAAACCTACACAACACTCTTAGTAAATAAGGGCCATTATGTCTATCTGAGTTAGTTTACTTGGTTAGATCATCAGATGTCAGTCTCATGTCTGTCTTGTGCGCAGAAGCCAGTACTCAGTGAAACATTGTTGTCTTTATTGAAAATGCCTACAAAACAGCTAAAGAAAAGTGTTGTGTATGAATATTCTTAATGCTAATTTTTATCGCGAATATCGGTACTTCGCGATTTTGCTAATTTATTTTTTGTTTTTTTCACATGCTAATTTTTATGTGAATTGTTATGCAAATTTTCCATGCAAGTTTTCGATTTGTTTTGTTTTTCTCACATACAAATTTTTATGCAAATTTGAATGCAAATTTTTGCATGGAAAAAAAGTGAATGAAGATAGCGAATATGCGAACAAAGGACGAATAATCGTCAATATATTCGCGAAATATCGCGAATTCGAATATGGCCCCTGCTGCTCATCACTACTAAAGAATTGCTAAAAAAAAGCACAGAGAATAGCAGCAAAGTTATAAAAGTCTAGGAGAAACTCAAACCTGACATGTTGGATTTACATGATCTTTACTCTTAGATAAAGAAAACATAGTAATTTTTTTTTTTGTATCTAAAAGTGAGGTCATGTACATCTGAAACAGGTCAGGTTTGCTATTTTGTGTTTTTTAGCAAGTCCTTTGCTGTTTTTATAGGCATTTCCAATAAAGAAGACATTTTATTGACTGCTATACACTTTGTTTATTCTATTTGGAACAGGGCCAGTTTTAGACTGTGTGGCCCTGGGCAAAAATGTGGCCTCCAGATTGTTTGACCAAAGAACACCATGTTGCGCTCCATGAATTGTGCTGCATCTCAGTTGATGTGAGGAAAAGATATTGTGCTGCAAACCCCAAGTGGCTGTGACTACAACATGAGAAACATACTAATTCCATCCAGAATGAATTTGTGGCTGCGGTAATTCGGGGGTCTCAATGTGCTCAGCTCCACCCTTTGCAAGAACGAAGTGCACGGACAGCTGTGGAGCAACAGCATCTTGTAAGGACACATGTAGAGAAATCCGGTGCAAAACGGCATCATAAAATGTATGTATGCTATGTTCACATGACGGAATGTCCACACGGAGAATCTCCATGCTGACATTCTGCAAACTGGGGGGTGCCGTCTCAAAGACATCTATGCATTCTGTGCGGACTCCTCACAAAGAATGAACGTGATCATTCTGTGTGCGGACACAGAAAAAGGAATTTCTGTGCCGGAAACATCTGGCACGGATATCTGCTGTGTGCACAGAGCAGCAGAATCCTGTTGAATTCAATGGGACTTTGCTGCAGCGGATTCACCGTGTTGGTGTGAGGTGCAGAACAGCGTCCTTTGTAATTCTGCATTTGCCCCTCCCCTCAGCTGTCCGGAGAAGCAGAAGTAGCCATCCGGGGAAGGCAGAGCTCGGCAGGACGCAACCCTGCACCTCCCTCTGCCCCGTACACAGCTCCCTCCTCCTACCTTACTCAGGAGGAAAGGAGGGACATAGATTTTTACAGCTCTCTCCTGCAGGAGGGACTTAGATTTTCACAGCCCTGCTCACACGGTGCGTGCGGGGCTGTGAAAGTCTGCACCTCACACCGGATTCAGTGCTGCCTATTAGTAATATCTCCCACATATACTATAACAGTGCTCTCTTCAGTACTGCCTGTCAGTAATAGCTCCCACATATACTATAACAGTGATCTTTTCAGTGCTTCAAGTCAGTAAAAGGGCTCATTTTATTCTTTACACAGGAATAGTTTTCCTTTTAATGCCCCAAACTATACAAATGCCCCTTTTCTGCTCCTTACTGTGTAATAATGCCCACCGTCATGCTCCTTACTGTACTATAGATCATGGCACAAAAGAATAAGCCCTCATACATCCCTGTATATGGAAAACTGAGAAAATTATAGGGGTCAGAAGAGGGCGATTTTAAACAAACTTATTATGATAAATTAGATTTGCTGCAGCGGATTCTCCGTGTTGGTGTGAGGTGCAGAACAGTGTCCTTTGTAATTCTGCGTTTGCCTCCCCTCAGCTGTCCGGAGAAGCAGAAGTAGCTGTCCGGGGAAGGCAAAGCTCAGCAGGACGCAACTCTGCACCTCCCTCAGCCCCGTACACAGCTCCCTCCTCCTACCTTACTCAGGAGGAAAGGAGGGACGTAGATTTTTACAGCCATGTTCACACTGTGCGTGCGGGGCTGTGAAAACCTACGTCCTTCCTGCTGACAGGATCCGGACTGTGAAAATCTATATCACTGAGCAGGGGTGAGGTGACAGGAGCGGGGCTGTGAAAATTTCCGTCTCTCCTGCTGATGGAGGTGCGTGGAGAGCTGTGTGCGGGGCTGATGGAGGTGCAGAGTTGCATCCTGCCCAGCTTCCTGCTTTATCTTTGGAAATATCCAGACAGCTGAGGGGAGGGGTGAACACAGAACTGCATAGGACACAGTTCTGCACCTCACACCGAATTCCAATGCAGAATCCGCCACGAAAATTCTGACGTGTGAACATGGCCTAACAGTGATCTTCTCAGTGCTGCCTGTCGTAATAGTGCCCACATATACTATAACAGTGATCTCCTCAGTTCTGCCTGTCAGTAATAGTGCCCACATATACTATAATAGTGATCTCCTCAGTGCTGCCTATCAGTAATAGCTCCCACATATACTATAACAGTGATCTTCTCAGTGCTGCCTGTCAGTAATAGCCTCCACATATACAATAATGGTGATCTTCTCAGTGCTGCCTATTAGTAATAGCCTTCACATATACTATAACAGTGATCTCCTCAGTGCTGCCTGTCAGTAATAGCCTCCACACATACAATAACAGTGATCTTCTCAGTTCTGCCTGTCAGTAATAGTGCCCACATATACTATAACAGTGATCTTCTTAGTGCTGCCTGTCAGTAATAGCCTCCACATATACAATAACAGTGATCTTCTCAGTTCTGTCTGTCAGTAATAGTGCCCACATATACTATAACAGTGATCTTCTCAGTGCTGCCTGTCAGTAATAGCCTCCACATATACTATAACAGTGATCTTCTCAGTTCTGCCTGTCAATAATAGCCTCCACATATACTATAACAGTGATCTCCTCAGTGCTGCCTGTCAGTAATAGCCTCCACATATACTATAACAGTGATCTCCTCAGTGCTGCCTGTCAGTAATAGCCTCCACATATACAATAACAGTGATCTTCTCAGTTCTGCCTGTCAGTAATAGTGCCCACATATACTATAAGAGTGATCTTCTCAGTGCTGCCTGTCAGTAATAGCCTCCACATATACAATAACAGTGATCTTCTCAGTTCTGTCTGTCAGTAATAGTGCCCACATATACTATAACAGTGATCTTCTCAGTGCTGCCTGTCAGTAATAGCCTCCACATATACAATAACAGTGATCTTCTCAGTTCTGCCTGTCAATAATAGCTCCCACATATACTATAACAGTGATCTCCTCAGTGCTGCCTGTCAGTAATAGCACCCACATATACAATAACAGTGATCTTCTCAGTGCTGCCTATTAGTAATAGCCTACACATATACTATAACAGTGATCTCCTCAGTGCTGCCTGTCAGTAATAGCCTCCACATATATTATAACAGTGATCTCCTCAGTGCTGCCTGTCAGTAATAGCCTCCACATATACTATAACAGTGATCTTCTCAGTGCTGCCTATTAGTAATAGCCTACACATATACTATAACAGTGATCTCCTCAGTGCTTCCTGTCAGTAATAGCCTCCACATATACTATAGCAGTGATCTTCTCAGTGCTGCCTGTCAGTAATAGCTCCCACATATACTATAACTGTGATCTCCTCAGTGCTGTCTGTCAGTAATAGCCTCCACATATACTATAACAATGCTCTCCTCAGTGCTGCTTGTCAGTAATAGTGCCCACATATACTATAACAATGATCTTCTCAGTGTTCCCTGTCAGTAAAAGCGCTTATTTTATTCTTTACACAGTAATAGTTTTTCTTTCAATGCCCCAAACTGTACAAATGCCCCTTTTCTGCTCCTTACTGTGTAATAATGCCCACCGTCATGATCCTTACTGTCAGGGGTGGACTGACCGGACGGTCCAATCGGCCCTCATGCGAAGGCCCGGCCGGGAAAAGGGCCCGCGCTGTCCGCCGCCTGTCACATTAAATAATAATAATTAAAAAAAAGTAAATTACCCGCAGCCCGTGACACCCGGGCCCGGCACCGCGACCGCTGTGTATGTGTTTTAGCCGGCGGGGAACGATGTCACTGGCTGCTATGTCGCATCTCCCAGACAGCCACGGCAGCCCTGTAAGAGAACCACAGTGGCTGCCTGTGAGCGGCGCTTAGGTCACGTGAACTTCACATCCGGCAGTGCCAGAGTTTATTGCTGCCGTCGAAAACCAGTGCACCCGGCCTACTTGTCCTCTGTGTACGGAGCCCTGCTTGTCCTCTGTGTCCGGGAGCCCTGCGGGAGTCCTGCTTGTCCTCAGTGTACAGAGTCCTGCTTGTCCTCAGTGTCCGGGAGCCATGCTTGTCCTCAGTGTCCGGGAGCCCTGCATGTCCTCAGTGTACAGAGCCCTGCTTGTCGTCAGTGTACAGAGCCCTGCTTGTCCTCAGTGTACAGAGCCCTGCTTGTCCTCAGTGTACAGAGCCCTGCTTGTCCTCAGTGTACAGAGCCCTGCTTGTCCTCAGTGTACAGAGCCCTGCTTGTCCTCGGTGTACAGAGCCCTGCTTGTCCTCAGTGTCTGGGAGCCCTGTTTGTCCTCAGTGTCCGGGAGCCATGCTTGTCCTCTGTGTCCGGGAGCCATGCTTGTCCTCTATGTCCGGGAGCCCTGCTTGTCTTCAGTGTACAGAGCCCTGCTTGTCCTCAGTGTACAGAGCCCTGCTTGTCCTTGGTGTACAGAGTCCTGCTTGTCCTCAGTGTCCGGGAGCCCTGCTTGTCCTCAGTGTACAGAGCCCTGCTTGTCCTCAGTGTACAGAGTCCTGCTTGTCCTCAGTGTCCGGGAGCCCTGCTTGTTCTCAATGTACAGAGCCCTGCTTGTCCTCGGTGTACAGAGTCCTGCTTGTCCTCAGTGTCCGGGAGCCCTGCTTGTCCTCAATGTCCAGGAGCCCTGCTTGTCCTCAATGTCCGGGAGCCATGCTTGTCCTCAGTGTTCGGGAGCCCTGTTTGTCTTCAGTGTCCGGGAGCCCTGCTTGTCCTCAGTGTCCGGGAGCCCTGCTTGTCCTCAGTGTCCGGGAGCCCTGCTTGTCCTCAGTGTCCAGGAGCCCTGCTTGTCCTCAGTGTCCGGGAGCCCTGCATGTCCTCAGTGTACAGTGCCCTGCTTGTTCTCAGTGTCCGGGAGCCCTGCTTTTCCTCAGTGTACAGAGCCCTGCTTGTCCTCAGTGTGCAGAGCCCTGCTTGTCCTCAGTGTGCAGAGCCCTGCTTGTCCTCAGTGTGCAGTGCGCAGAGGAGTGGCAGAGGCCTAAATCCTTCAGGCAGAGGTCGCAGCAGACTAGGGGCGATTGGCAGCAGGAGTAGCAGCGAGAGGCCCGAGCTCCCGTTATCAGCTAGCGGTCATGTCTCGACCAGCAACTCATCTGCCGTCGTCGATTGGTTAACACGGTCATTCACTTCATCACAAGTGACATCTGACACCCCCAGTCAATAGTCGGTGGGTTCGTCAGACACAACCTTCAGTTGGCATGGCCTGGGAGCTGTCCCTGTCCTCCCATTGCCTCTGTCCTATGCTCTTCCTTCCCCTACAGAAGTATCTTATGCTGTGGGTTCAACTCCACTATTCACTGAGGACGATCTAATAGAGGACAGTCAGCAGCTACTGCCCAGTCAAGAAGTGGAGGAGACATCCACCGCTTCCTCTGCTAGGCGGGCAAGTAGTGATTAGGAGAGTGACGTGGGAGGCTGTGTTGCCAGGGTTCAGGGTCCTGAAGCAAACACTGTTGAGGAACCTGAGGAGGACATCAGTGACGTTCAGACACTTGTTCATGATGATGAAGCCGATCGCAAATTGGAGCCTGGTGCAGAAGGGGCTTCATCATCATCATCATCATCAGGAGAAGAGAGTTGCAGGTTGCTTGTGAGGCAGCAGCTGAGCCAGCAAGGCGGTAGCATGGTTGGCAGTCGCCATGGTGGCAAATGTGAAAATTCTGGAGTCAAACGTGCATGGGCGAGACAACCTGCTTTGCGGCAGCCTACCTTCCCGTGAGGTAGTGAAACAGGGGTTCCTGGAGATGGCGGCTGTAGCAGTCAATTAGTGCGGACTATTGGTGGGAAAATCTGCTACTCGGCTGTGTGGCAGTTTTTCATCAAGTATCCAGAGGAGGTTCACATAGCCACATGCAAGATATGTCGGCAGAAGGTGAAACGTGGCCAGGGTCCCAATATTGGCACCACAGCCCTGCGTTAACATATGCTTCGCCACCATAAAGTGGCCTGGGAAAACCGTGGCTCCAATGTAGTGGTCCAGCCTGCTGCATCACCCAGTGGCACGCCGCTCCCTCTTTCAGCCAGCCAAGGCTCCACCACCTCAGCCGAAGGGAGCTGTGTGTTTGTGTGTCATACCCTCCTTCTGTCACTCCAGATGCTCCTGCTCCTCCTACTTTTAATCAGCCATTCTGCCAACAATCTATTGGCAGAACCATGTCAACAGTATGCGCCCACTCATCCAACAGTGCAGAAGCTGAATGTGCTCCTGTCTAAATTGCTGGTGCTGCAGTCCCTCCCATTTTAAGTGGTGGACTCTGCACCTTTCATAGAACTGATGGCTTGTGCAGAGCCGAGGTGGAGAGTGCCAAGACGTCATTTCTTTGCGAAGAAGGCAGTACCAGCCCTGCACAATTTTGCTGCTTTCTCCTCCACACTCTTGCGTTGGTCCTGTGACAGTGTGCGACTCCACATCCTCATCCTCCACTGTGTCCTCAGCCTCCACTGCCCAGACAAGTCTCAGTGGCCCTTCAGCATACCATTTGTGCAGGGCACGACAGTGTCAAGCTGTTCTTCACATGGTTTGCCTTCGCAAGAAGAGTCACACAGGGGAGGAACTGCTGAAAGCCATTCGTACAGAAATCGAAGCATGGCTTACTCCATTAAAACTGGAAATGCGAACCATGGTGACTGACAACGGGAAGAACATCTTGCATGTGCTGCAACTGGGAAGGCTGAGCCATGTGCCCTGCATGGCACATGTATTCAATCTGGTTTTGAAGCAGTTCTTGAAGTGTTCCCCCCATTTGCAAGACATCCTAATAATGGGAAAGAAACTTTGCATGCACTTCAGCACATCCATATGTTGGACCAACTGTACAAACAGAGAAAAGCCATCACCGATTTATTGATGATCCACGCGGATAGGGGTACTCCACTGTTTAACTTCAATGTGAACCAGTGGCAGCTCATACCTGACACCTGTCATTTGCTCAGACCCTTGAGGAAGCCACATTATTAGTAAGTCGTCAGGATTACGGGATGAACAACGTCATTCCACTGCTTAATTTCTTACAACACGTGTTGGAAACAATTTCTGGTCAGAGCACTGGAGAAGTGGCGCCTACATCTCATGGTCACATGAGCCCTGAGAGGGCTGAACTGGAGGAGGAGGAGGAGGGGGAAGGGCACAGTGGAGCACAGTGTAGGTTTCCCCAAATGGGTGTTATTTCAAGTAATCTGACAGGTGAGGAGGAGCAGGAGCAGCCAGAGGAGCTAGAGGGTTATGAGGAAGGTGAAACAGAGGACCCAGACCCACCGTGGCAGTATGCAGTGGAGATAGAGGCAGGGAGTCCCTCCTAGTCACTTGCACAAATCTCACGATGCATGCTCACCTGCTTGCGTAGTGACAGCCGAATTGTCACCATTCGGCAGTAGGGTGACTTCTGGATCTCCACCTTATTGAACCCTCGCTATCGCCACAAAATAGGGGCCTTTTTTACACCCACTGAGAGGGAGGACAAAATGACCTACTACAGAGGCATCCTATGTAGTCAGTTGGCCGATGCCTATTGGCGCCATCGTCCATCTTCTCGCAGGTCTGAATGGGGGGGCCCCCTGTGCTCACCTTTCCCGGCCATGGATGCTGGGGAGGGGTGGGGTGGCAGGAGCAGTACCAGCTCCATCAGCAGCAGCCTGAGTCTACAGTTGCTGATGAGTAGCTTTCTTCACCAGCATAATGAGCATCAGCAGCAGGTAGACCTAAAGCAGGACCTGAACCAGCAGGTGGTGGCATACCTTGACATGCCCATGCCAACACACCTTGAAGATCCACTGGACTTCTGGGCAGCCAAACTTGATTTGTGGCCTCAAATAGCAGTGTTTCCCCTGGAAAAGCTGTCCTGTCTGGCCAGTAGAGTGCCATCAGAGTGGGTGTTTAGTGCGGCGGGTGCCATAGTCACCCCAAGGAGAACTCGTCTGTCCTCGAAAAATGTGGAGAGACTGACCTTTGTGAAGATGTATCAGGCATGGATCAGCCAGGATTTCCAACCACCAATGCCTGATGCATGAGAGTAGATTGACCATGGTGCCACACCAACACTACACAAATATGGATAGTGCCAAACAGATTTATGGTGCTGCTCCCCAGTTACAAACATTCCTCTGCATCATACCTTTTTTCACCTACCTTCGTCACCAGGTACTGGTATTGCCACCTACCGCACCACTTTCTCACCGGGTCACTTTCAGGACTCCTGATGCTGCTGCTGTCACCTCCAGGCTGTCTCCATCAGCCACTTTATGGTCTCTTCTCATGCTTCAGCCAGCTCCAGTCTGTGTCATTCAGCAACTACATGGTTTAGGGATGCTGCTGGGTCTAAGACATTACCTATATATGTTTATGGTAGCACTAGGTACCATATATCTTCAATGGAAATTTCAAAATTCATATTTTATTCTTAGAGATTGTGAGGCTCTATTGTCTCCTCATCTGCCGCCAACTTCAGGCTGTGCCATTCAGACACAATATTGTCTCCCCATGCTGCCACACACTCCAGGCAGTCATTCAGCCACTATATGGTCTCCTCATACTGATGCCACCTCCAGGCTGTCTCATTCAGGCACTATATGGTCTCTTCTCATGGTTCAGCCATCTCCAGGCTGTGCCATTCAGCCACTATATGGTCCTTTGTACCCACACGCCGGGGCCCGGGACACTAAAACTTGGGAGTTAAAAGTTCAATTTCAAAAACGCTCAATTAAAAAATCTTACATTTCTATTTAAAATTCTTAAATTTCAATGGTCTCCTCATGCTTCTGCCAACACCAGGCTGTGCCATTCAGACACACTATGGTCTCCTCATGTGTCAGCCACCTCCAGGCTGTGCCATTCAGCCACTATATGGTCTCCTCATGCTTCAGCCAACTCCAGGCTGTGCCATTCAGCCACTATATGGTCTCCTCCTACTGATGTCACCTCCAGGCTCGGTCATTGTGACATGTGGCTCTTTGTTAGATTTGGTCCTTTGTACCGACACTCCGGGGCCTGGGACACTAAAACTTGGGAGTTAAAAGTTCAATTTCAAAACCCTCAATTTCAATTTAAAAATCTTAAATTTTAATTTAAAAATCATAAATTTCAAGGGTCTCCTCATGCTTCTGCCAAATCCAGGCTGTGACATTCAGACACTATATGGTCTCCTCATGCTTCAGCCAACTCCATGCTGTGTGATTCAGCCAATATATGGTTTACTGATGCAGCTGGACCTGGGTCTGGACCTAAAAAAATGTTATGGTAGCACTAGCTACCCTAAATCTTCAATTTAAATTTCAAAATGTGTCTTTTTTTCTTAGGGATTGTGAAGCCCTGGTGTCTCCTCATGCTGCTGCCAACTCCTGGTTGTGCCATTCAGACACTATATGGTCTCCTCATGCTTCAGTTAACTCCAGGCTGTGTTATTCAGGAAATATATGGTTTACTGATGCTGCTGGGCCTGGGTCTGGGAATAAAAATTTTGTTATGGTAGCACTAGCTACCCAAAATCTTCAGTTTAAATTTCAGAATTCATCTTTTAATCTTAGGGATTGTGAAGCCCTAGTGTCTACCCATGCTGCTGCCAACTCCTGGCTGTGCCATTCAGACACTATATGTTCTCCTCATGCTTCAGACAACTCTAGGCTGTGTCATTCAGGCAATATATGGTTTATTGATGCTGCTGGCTTGGGTCTTGGAATAAAAATGTTGTTATGGTTGCACTAGCTACCCAAAATCTTCAGTTTAAATTTCAGAATTGATTTTTTAATCTTAGGGATTTTGAAGCCCTAGTGTCTACTGATGCTGCTGCCATCTCCTGGCTGTGCCATTCAGACACTATATGGTCTCCTCATGCTTCAGCCAACTCCAGGCTGTGTCATTAAGCCAATATATGATTTACTGATGCTGCTGGACCTGAGCCTGGACCTAAAAAAAAATTATGGTAGCACATATAACTTTAAAAAGTCAAACTTCCCTGGGCTGAGAGCTGCACTACAGGACATAGACTGGGGGGAGGTGTTGTCAAATACTGATACAGAAGGTAAATGGGATATCTTTAAATCAACTCTAAATAACTATACAGCTAAATATATACCAAAGGGGAACAAATATAAACGATTAAAACGAAATCCTACATGGCTGACAAATTATGTTAAAAGAGCAATAAACAACAAAAAAATAGCTTTAAAAAAATACAAATCTGATGGGTCAGCTATAACATTTAAACAGTACAAAGAGCTTAATAAAATCTGTAAAAATGGAATAAAAACAGCAAAAATTCAAAATGAGAGACAGGTGGCCAAAGAAAGCAAAACTAATCCTAAATATTTTTTTAGATATATAAATGCAAAAAAACCAAGGACAGAGTATGTAGGACCCCTTAATAATGATTATGGGGAGGTTGTCACGGGCGATCAAGAGAAGGCGGAGCTACTGAATGGGTTCTTTAGTTCTGTATATACTAAGAAAGAAGGAGCTGACATTGGACAGGTCAGTGCTGGTAACACATCATATAATGTACTGAACTGGCATATTGTAGAAATGGTACAAGGTAAGTTAAGTAATATAAATGTAAGCAAATCTCCAGGGCCAGATGGATTGCACCCAAGAGTTCTTAGAGAACTAAGTTCAGTAATATCTATACCCCTGTTCATGATATTTAGAGATTCACTGGTGTCTGGTATTGTGCCAAGGGACTGGCGCAAGGAGAATGTGGTGTCTGTCACGATTCGGCTGGCAGGAGGTGGATCCTCTGTGCCAGAGAGGGATTGGCGTGGACCGTGCTAGTGGACCGGTTCTAAGTTACTACTGGTATTCACCAGAGGCCGCCGCAAAGCGGGATGGTCTTGCAGCGGCGGTAGTAACCAGGTCGTATCCACTAGCAACGGCTCAACCTCTCTGACTGCTGAAGATAGGCGCGGTACAAGGGAGTAGACAAGAGCAAGGTCGGACGTAGCAGAAGGTCGGGGCAGGCAGCAAGGATCGTAGTCAGGGGCAACGGCAGGAGGTCTGGAACACAGGCTAGGAACACACAAGGAAACGCTTTCACTGGCACAATGGCAACAAGATCCGGCGAGGGAGTGCAGGGGAAGTGAGGTATACATAGGGAGTGCACAGGTGAACACACTAATTAGACCAACTGCGCCAATCAGTGGCGCAGTGGCCCTTTAAATCGCAGAGACCCGGCGCGCGCGCGCCCTAGGGAGCGGGGCCGCGCGCGCCGGGACAGGACCGACGGAGAGCGAGTCAGGTACGGGAGCCGGGGTGCGCATCGCGAGCGGGCGCCACCCGCATCGCGAATCGCATCCCGGCTGGGGGCGGTATCGCAGCGCACCCGGTCAGTAGATCTGACCGGGGCGCTGCAGTAGCGAGGATGTTGCGAGCGCTCCGGGGAGGAGCGGGGACCCGGAGCGCTCGGCGTAACAGTACCCCCCCCCCCCCCCTTGGGTCTCCCCCTCTTCTTGGAGCCTGAGAACCTGAGGACCAGACTTTTGTCTAGGATGTTGTCCTCAGGTTCCCAGGATCTCTCTTCAGGACCACAGCCCTCCCAATCAACCAAAAAATTTTTTTTCCCTCTGACCGTCTTGGAGGCCAGTATCTCCTTCACGGAGAAGATGTCAGAAGAACCGGAAACAGGAGTGGGAGAAACAAGTTTGGGAGAGAAACGGTTGATGATGAGTGGTTTAAGGAGAGAGACATGAAAGGCATTGGTAATACGAAGAGAAGGAGGAAGAAGAAGTTTGTAAGAGACAGGATTAATTTGGCACAAGATTTTGAAAGGACCAAGATAGCGTGGTCCCAGTTTGTAACTGGGGACACGGAAGCGGACATATTTAGCGGAGAGCCATACCTTGTCTCCGGGAGCAAAAATGGGGGAAGCTCTTCTTTTCTTATCGGCAAACTTTTTCATGCGAGATGAAGCCTGTAAAAGAGAATTTTGGGTCTCTTTCCATATGGTGGAAAGATCACGAGTCACTTCATCCACAGCGGGCAAACCAGAGGGCAAGGGAGTAGGGAGGGGGGGAAGAGGGTGACGGCCGTACACCACGAAAAATGGGGATTTAGCAGAAGATTCAGAGACTCTGAAGTTGTACGAGAATTCGGCCCATGGTAGAAGATCTGCCCAGTCATCCTGGCGGGAGGAAACAAAATGCCGTAAATAGTCACCCAGGACCTGGTTAATTCTTTCTACTTGCCCATTGGATTGAGGATGATAAGCAGAAGAGAAGTTTAATTTAATCTTGAGTTGTTTACAGAGAGCCCTCCAGAATTTTGACACGAATTGGACGCCTCTATCCGAGACGATCTGCGTGGGCAAACCGTGAAGACGAAAAATGTGTACAAAAAATTGTTTTGCCAACTGAGGCGCTGAAGGAAGACCAGGAAGAGGAATAAAATGTGCCAACTTGGAAAATCGATCAACGACCACCCAAACAACAGTGTTGCCACGGGATGGGGGTAAGTCTGTAATAAAGTCCATACCAATCAGAGACCAAGGCTGTTCGGGGACAGGCAGAGGATGAAGGAGACCAGCAGGCTTCTGGCGAGGAGTCTTATCCCGGGCACAGACAGTACAGGCCCGCACAAAATCAACAACATCCGTCTCCAGAGTCGGCCACCAATAGAAACGAGAGATGAGTTGCAAGGACTTTTTGATGCCCGCATGGCCTGCGAGGTGGGAGGAGTGACCCCATTTGAGAATCCCGAGACGTTGGTGTGGAGAAACGAAGGTCTTCCCTGGAGGAGTTTGCCTGATGGAGACTGGAGAAGTGGAGATCAGACAGTCAGGAGGAATGATGTGTTGCGGAGAGACCTCTACTTCCGAGGCATCCGAGGAACGAGAGAGAGCATCGGCCCTAATGTTCTTGTCGGCAGGGCGAAAATGAATTTCAAAGTTAAAACGGGCAAAGAACAACGACCACCTGGCCTGGCGAGGATTCAGCCGTTGGGCAGACTGGAGATAGGAGAGATTCTTGTGATCGGTGTAAATGATAACTGGAAATTTTGATCCCTCCAGCAGATGCCTCCATTCCTCAAGTGCCAATTTAATGGCCAGTAGTTCTCGATCCCCGATGGAATAGTTCCTCTCCGCCGGAGAGAAGGTCCTAGAAAAAAAAACACAAGTAACAGCATGCCCGGAAGAATTTTTTTGTAGAAGGACCGCTCCAGCTCCCACTGAGGAGGCATCAACCTCCAATAGGAAGGGTTTAGATGGGTCAGGTCTGGAGAGCACGGGAGCAGAAGAAAAGGCTGACTTGAGCCGTTTAAATGCGTCTTCCGCTTGGGGAGACCAGGACTTAGGATTGGCATTCTTCTTGGTTAAAGCCACGATAGGAGCCACAATAGTGGAAAAATGTGGAATAAATTGTCTGTAATAATTGGCCAACCCCAAAAAACGTTGGATAGCACGGAGTCCGGAGGGGCGTGGCCAATCTAAGACGGCAGAGAGTTTATCTGGGTCCATTTGTAGTCCCTGGCCAGAGACCAAGTATCCTAGGAAAGGAAGAGATTGACATTCAAACAGACATTTCTCCATTTTGGCATAAAGTTGATTGTCTCGAAGTCTCTGAAGAACCATGCGGACATGCTGGCGATGTTCTTCTAAGTTGGCAGAAAAAATCAGAATATCGTCCAGATACACAACAACACAGGAATATAAGAGATCACGAAAAATTTCATTAACAAAGTCTTGGAAGACGGCAGGGGCATTGCACAGGCCAAAGGGCATGACTAGATACTCAAAGTGTCCATCTCTGGTGTTAAATGCAGTTTTCCATTCGTCCCCCTCCCTGATGCGGATGAGATTATAAGCACCTCTTAAGTCCAGTTTGGTAAAGATGTGGGCACCTTGAAGGCGATCAAAGAGTTCTGAGATAAGAGGTAGGGGGTAGCGGTTCTTTACCGTGATTTTATTAAGTCCGCGGTAATCAATGCAAGGACGTAGGGAGCCATCTTTTTTGGACACAAAGAAAAATCCAGCTCCGGCAGGAGAGGAGGATTTGCGGATAAACCCCTTTTTTAAATTTTCCTGGATGTATTCAGACATAGCAAGAGTCTCTGGGGCGGACAGAGGATAAATTCTGCCCCGGGGTGGAGTAGTGCCCGGGAGGAGGTCAATAGGACAGTCATAAGGCCTGTGAGGAGGTAAAGTCTCAGCTTGTTTTTTGCAAAATACGTCAGCATAGTCCATATAAGCCTTAGGGAGACCGGTTACAGGGGGACCCACAGGGTCACGGCAGGGAGTACTGGGAACCGGTTTAAGACAGTCCTTGAAACAAGAAGTACCCCAGCTCTTGATCTCTCCTGTGGACCAATCAAGGGTTGGGGAATGGCGTTGAAGCCACGGTAGTCCAAGGAGAATTTCGGAAGTGCAATTGGAGAGGACCAAAAACTCAATTTTTTCGTGATGAGGTCCGATGCACATTAGGAGGGGCTCCGTGCGGTAAAGCACGGTACAGTCCAATCTTTCATTGTTAACACAATTGATGTAGAGGGGTCTGGCGAGACTGGTCACTGGGATGTTGAACCTGTTGATGAGAGAGGCCAAAATAAAATTTCCTGCAGATCCGGAATCCAAGAAGGCCATAGTAGAGAAGGAGAAGGTAGAGGCAGATATCCGCACAGGCACAGTAAGGCGTGGAGAAGCAGAGTTGACATCAAGAACTGTCTCACCTTTGTGCGGAGTCAGCGTACGTCTTTCCAGGCGGGGAGGACGGATAGGACAATCCTTCAGGAAGTGTTCGGTACCGGCACAGTACAGGCAAAGATTCTCCATGCGGCGTCGTGTCCTCTCTTGAGGTGTCAAGCGAGACCGGTCAACTTGCATAGCCTCCACGGCGGGAGGCACAGGAACGGATTGCAGAGGACCAGAGGAGAGAGGAGCCGGGGAGAAAAAACGCCTCGTGCGAACAAAGTCCATATCCTGGCGGAGCTCCTGACGCCTTTCGGAAAAATGCATGTCAATGCGAGTGGCTAGATGAATGAGTTCATGCAGGTTAGCAGGAATTTCTCGTGCGGCCAGAACATCTTTAATGTTGCTGGATAGGCCTTTTTTAAAGGTCGCGCAGAGGGCCTCATTATTCCAGGATAATTCGGAAGCAAGAGTACGGAATTGGATGGCGTACTCGCCAACGGAAGAATTACCCTGGACCAGGTTCAGCAGGGCAGTCTCAGCAGAAGAGGCTCGGGCAGGTTCCTCAAAGACACTTCGAATTTCCGAGAAGAAGGAGTGTACAGAGGCAGTGACGGGGTCATTGCGGTCCCAGAGCGGTGTGGCCCATGACAGAGCTTTCCCAGACAGAAGGCTGACTACGAAAGCCACCTTAGACCTTTCAGTAGGAAACTGGTCCGACATCATCTCCAAGTGCAGGGAACATTGCGAAAGAAAGCCACGGCAAAACTTAGAGTCCCCATCAAATTTATCCGGCAAGGATAGTCGTAGGCCGGAAGCGGCCACTCGCTGCGGAGGAGGTGCAGGAGCTGGCGGAGGAGATGATTGCTGAAGCTGTGGTAGTAGCTGCTGTAGCATCACGGTCAGTTGAGACAGCTGGTGGCCTTGTTGCGCTATCTGTTGTGACTGCTGGGCGACCACCGTGGTGAGGTCGGCGACAACTGGCAGTGGAACTTCAGCGGGATCCATGGCCGGATCTACTGTCACGATTCGGCTGGCAGGAGGTGGATCCTCTGTGCCAGAGAGGGATTGGCGTGGACCGTGCTAGTGGACCGGTTCTAAGTTACTACTGGTATTCACCAGAGCCCGCCGCAAAGCGGGATGGTCTTGCAGCGGCGGTAGTAACCAGGTCGTATCCACTAGCAACGGCTCAACCTCTCTGACTGCTGAAGATAGGCGCGGTACAAGGGAATAGACAAGAGCAAGGTCGGACGTAGCAGAAGGTCGGGGCAGGCAGCAAGGATCGTAGTCAGGGGCAACGGCAGGAGGTCTGGAACACAGGCTAGGAACACACAAGGAAACGCTTTCACTGGCACAATGGCAACAAGATCCGGCGAGGGAGTGCAGGGGAAGTGAGGTATACATAGGGAGTGCACAGGTGAACACACTAATTAGACCAACTGCGCCAATCAGTGGCGCAGTGGCCCTTTAAATCGCAGAGACCCGGCGCGCGCGCGCCCTAGGGAGCGGGGCCGCGCGCGCCGGGACAGGACCGACGGAGAGCGAGTCAGGTACGGGAGCCGGGGTGCGCATCGCGAGCGGGCGCCACCCGCATCGCGAATCGCATCCCGGCTGGGGGCGGTATCGCAGCGCACCCGGTCAGTAGATCTGACCGGGGCGCTGCAGTAGCGAGGATGTTGCGAGCGCTCCGGGGAGGAGCGGGGACCCGGAGCGCTCGGCGTAACAGTGTCAATCTTCAAAAAGGGCTCTAGGTCTTCCCAAGGAAACTATAGACCGGTAAGTTTAACGTGCATTGTGGGTAAATTGTTTGAAGGACTTATACGGGATTACATACAGGAATACATAGGGGATAATTGTATTATAAGTGATAGCCAGCATGGTTTTACTAAGGATAGAAGTTGTCAAACCAATATAATTTGCTTTTATGAAGAGGTGAGTAGAAGCCTTGACAGAGGAATGGCTGTGGATATAGTGTTTCTGGATTTTGCTAAAGCGTTTGATACTGTCCCTCATAGATGTCTGACAGGTAAGTTAAAGGAGTAGTCCAGTGGTGACTCAGTGGTTTACAACGTATCCCCTATCTTAAGGATAGGGGATAAGTTGCAGATCGCGGGGGGTCCGACCCTTGGGGCCCCCCGCAATCTCCTGTACGGAGCCCCGACAGCCCGCGGGAAGGGGGTGTGTCGACCTCCGCACGAAGCGGCGGCCGACACGCCCCCTCAATACAACTCTATGGCAGAGCCGAAGCGCTGCCTTCGGCAATCTCCGGCTCTGCCATAGAGATGTATTGAGGGGGCGTGTCGGCCGCCGCCTCGTGCGGGGGTCGACACCCGATATCTCGGCGGAGAGCCAGGGCCCCGTACAGAGAGATCGCGGGGGGCCCCAGCGGTCGGACCCCCCGCGATCTCAAACTTATCCCCTATCCTTAGGATAGGGGATAAGTTTTTCACCACTGGACTACCCCTTTAAGGTCTTTGGGTTTGGAAGCTTTAGTTTGTAACTGGATTGAACACAGGCTCATGGATCGTACCCAGAGAGTGGTGGTCAATGATTCATACTCTGATTGGTTCCCGGTTATTAGTGGTGTACCCCAAGGTTCAATACTGGGCCCGCTGTTGTTTAATTTATTTATCAATGATATAGAGGATGGCATTAACAGCTCTGTTTCTATCTTTGCAGATGACACCAAGCTTTGTAGCACGGTACAGTCTATAGAGGATGTGTATAGGTTACAAGATGACTTGGATAGACTAAGTGTCTGGGCATCCAGTTGGCAATTGAGGTTCAATGGGGATAAATGTAAAGTTATGCATCTGGGTACTAATAACCTGCATGCGTCGTATGTCTTAGGGGGGATTAAACTGGCAGAGTCACTGGTAGTGAAGGATCTGGGTGTACTTGTAGATCACAGATTTCAGAATAGCACGCAATGTCAGGCTGCTGCTTCCAAGGCCGGCAGGATATTGTCATGTATAAAAAGAGGCATGGACTCGAGGGACAGGGACATAATACTCCCCCTTTATAAAGCATTGGTACGGCCTCACCTGGAATATGCTGTTCAGTTTTGGGCACCAGTCCATAAAAGGGACACTGTGGAGCTGGAAAGGGTGCAGAGACACGCGACTAAACTAATATGGGACATGGAACATCTTAGCTATGAGGAGCGATTAAAGGAGTTACAATTGTTTAGTCTTGAGAAGAGACATTTAAAGGGGTACTCCGTTCCTGGCATCTTATCCCCTATCCAAAGGATAGTGGATAAGATGTTAGATCGCCTCGGTCCCGCTGCTGGGGACCCCGGGGATCGCCGCTGCGGCACCCCGCCATCATTACTGCACAGAGCGAGTTCGCTCGGTGCGTAATGACGGGCGATACAGGGGCCGGAGCAGCGTGACGTCATGGCTCCGCCCCTCATGATATCACGGCCTGTCCCCTTAATGCAAGTCTATGACAGGGGGCGTGGTCACCGCCACGCCCCCTCCCATAGATTGTATTGACAGGGGTGGGCTGTGACGTCACAAGGGGTGGAGCCGTGATGTAAACGATGCTCCGGCCCCTGTATTGCCCGTCATTACGTGCAGAGAGATCTCGCTCTGCGTAGTAATGATAGCGGGTGCTGCAGCAGCAATCCCCGGGGTCCCCAGCAGCGGGACCCCGGCAATCTGACATCTTATCCCCTATCCTTTGGATAGGGGATAAGATGTCTAGGGGCGGAGTACCCCTTTTAGGGGGGATATGATAAATGTATATAAGTATATTAATGGCCCATACAAAAAATATGGAAAAAAACTGTTCCAGGTTAAAGGACGAGGGGGCACTCCCTCCGTCTGGAGAAGAAAAGGTTTAGTCTCAAGGGGCGACACGCCTTCTTTACCATAAGAACTGTGAACTTATGGAACAGTCTACCTCAGGAACTGGTTACAGCAGGAAAAATAAACAACTTTAAAACAGGGTTAGATACATTCCTGGAACAAAATAACATTAATGCTTATGAAGAAATATAAAATCCAATCCCTTTAGACCCCAATGCGTGTGAGGCTTCCATGGCGTTGTATGCACCCATTATTATGTGAGCCTACGTGTATTGTTCTATTGGGTCTCTGGACTCATGCCATGCTGTTATGCTTCATTTTATTGCTTTTGTTGAATTGTTTTCTGATATCCTGAAAACTGAATAAAATTCGACTTAAAAAAAAAAAATCCCATCCCTTCCCCAATATCGCGCCACACCCCTACCCTTCAATTCCTTGATTGAACTTGATGGACGTATGTCTTTTTTCAACCGTACTAACTATGTAACTAGCTACCATAAATCTTTAATTTAAATTTCAAAATTCATCTTTTAATCTTAGGGATTGTAAAGCCCTAGTGTCTACTCATGCTGCTGTCAGCTCCACACTGTCTTGGAATAAAAATGTTGTTATGGTTGCAATAGCTACCCAAAATCTTCAGTTTAACCCCTTAACGACGCAGGACGTATATTTACGTCCTGCGCCGTCTCCCGCGATATGAAGCGGGATCGCGCCGCGATCGCGCATCATATCGCGTGGGTCCCGGCGCTAATCAACGGCCGGGACCCGCGGCTAATACCACACATCGCCGATCGCGGCGATGTGCGGTATTAACCCTTTAGAAGCGGCGGTCAAAGCTGACCGCCGCTTCTAAAGTGAAACTGAAAGTATCCCGGCTGCTCAGTCGGGCTGTTCGGGACCGCCGCGGTGAAATCGCGGCGTCCTGAACAGCTGATTGGACACCGGGAGGGCCCTTACCTGCCTCCTCGGTGTCCGATCGATGAATGACTGCTCCGTGCCTGAGATCCAGGCAGGAGCAGTCAAGCGCCGATAATGCTGATCACAGGCGTGTTAATACACGCCTGTGATCAGGATGAGAGATCAGTGTGTGCAGTGTTATAGGTCCCTATGGGACCTATAACACTGCAAAAAAAAAGTAAAAAAAAAGTGTTAATAAAGGTCATTTAACCCCTTCCCTAATAAAAGTTTGAATCACCCCCCTTTTCCCATAAAAAAAATAAAACAGTGTAAAAAAAAATAAAAATAAACATATGTGGTATCGCCGCGTGCGTAAATGTCCGAACTATAAAAATATATCATTAATTAAGCCGTACGGTCAATGGCGTATGCGCAAAAAAATTCCAAAGTCGAAAAAAGCGTATTTTGGTAACTTTTTATAACATTAAAAAATGAATAAAAAGTGATCAAAAAGTCAGATCAAAACAAAAATCATACCAATAAAAACTTCAGATCACGGCGCAAAAAATGAGTCCTCATACCGCCCCGTACGTGGAAAAATAAAAAAGTTATAGGGGTCAGAAGATGACATTTTTAAACGTATACATTTTCCTGCATGTAGTTATGATTTTTTCCAGAAGTGCGACAAAATCAAACCTATATAAGTAGGGTATAATTTTAACCGTATGGACCTACAGAATAATGATAAGGTGTAATTTTTACCGAAATATGCACTGCGTAGAAACGGAAGCCCCCAAAAGTTACAAAATGGCGTATTTTTTTCGATTTTGTCGCACAATGATTTTTTTTTCCGTTTCGCCGTGCATTTTTGGGTAAAATGACTAATGTCACTGGAAAGTAGAATTGGTGATGCAAAAAATAAGCCATAATATGGATTTTTAGGTGGAAAATTGAAAGGGTTATGATTTTTAAAAGGCAAGGAGCAAAAAACAAAAGTGCAAAAACGGAAAAACCCTGAGTCCTTAAGGGGTTAAATTTCAGAATTGATTTTTTTTATCTTAGGGATTGTAAAGCCCTAGTGTCTACTCATGCTGCTGTCAGCTCCACACTGTGTCATTCAGCCACTATATGGTCTCCTCATACTGATGCCACCTCCAGGCTCTGTCATTGTGCCGCTCTGCTGTAGTGATTCTAAAAGTGATGCCTGTAATCTGCATGTCTGACTGAATAACAGTATTATTTCACTACCCCAGCACACTCCATATGCATGTTAGAACACAGCAAAGTGTTCTACACCCCTATTGAGACTCTCTGTAGGCCAGAAATAGCCATTTGTTAATATAGATTCGCCACGTATAAATTCAGATCGAAACAGATTTAACCCCTTAAGGACTGAGGGTTTTTCCGTTTTTGCATTTTCATTTTTTCCTCATCACCTTCTAAAAATCCTAACGCTTTCAATTTTGCACCTAAAAATCCATATGGTGGCTTATTTTTTGTGCCACCAATTCTAATTTGCAGTGACATTAGTCAATTTACCAAAAAATCCACGGCAAAGCGGACAAAAAATAATTGTGCGACAAAATTGAAGAAAAAATTTCATTTTGTAAACTTTGGGGGCTTCAGTTTCTACGCAATGCATTTTTCAGTAAAAATAACACCTTATCTTTATTCTGTAGGTCCATACGGTTAAAATGATACCCTACTTATATAGGTTTGATATTGTCGTACTTCGGCAAAAAATCTTAACTACATGCAGGAAAATTTATACGTTAAAAATTGTCATCTTCTGACCCCTATAACTTTTTTTTTTCCCGCGTACGGGCCGGTATGAGGACTCATCTTTTGCGCCGTGTACTAAAGTTTTTATCAGTACCATTTTTTGTATTGATCGGACTTTTTGATTGCTTTTTATTAATATTGTCATGATATAAAAAGTGACCAAAAATACACTATTTTGGAATTTTTTTGCGCGTACGCCATTGACCTTGCAATTTAATTAACAATATATTTTTATAGTTCGGACATTTTCGCACGCGGCGATACCATATATGTTTATTTCTATTTTTATTTACACAGTTTTTTTTATGGGAAATGGGGGGGTGATTCAAACTTTTAATAGGGAAGGGGTTAAATGACCTTTGTTAACTTTTTTTTTTTCACTTTTTTTTTTTGCAGTGTTATAGCTCCCATATGGACCTATAACACTGCACACACTGATCATTGTTATCCCATAGGGACCTATAGCACTGCACACACTGATCTCCTATGCTGATCCCTGCAAAGCCATAGCTTTGCAGGAATCAGTCAGATAGGGGCTCGATTGCTGAAGTCTGTAGTTCAGGCTTGGAGCAATCAATTCCTGATCGGATGCCGCGGAGAGAAGTTAGGAGACCTCCGCCTGCATCCCAGCCGATCGGAACATCACGATTTTATCGCGATGTCCCGATCAGCCCGACTGAGCTGCCGGGAAACGTTTACTTTAGTTTTCAGACGCGGCGATAAACTTTGATCGCCGCGTCTGAAGGGTTAACAGCGCGCGGCACAACGATCGATTCCGCGCACTGTTAGCCCAGGGTCCCGGCTATCGTTAGCATCCGGGACCGACCCGACACCTGTTTTCACACCGGGACCGGGCTTAGAGCGTACAGGTTAAAAAAAATGTGCCGAATCGCCGAATCGAATTTTTCAAAATAAGGGCGTAGTTTATGGTTAATTTAACTATCATATCTTTTTTTTTTTTTTTTACTTATAAGGAATATGTGTAAAAAGTATTATCGAAATATCTACTGCCGTACAGAAGTTATGCTGAAACATACATTTCCCATAGATTTGTATGGAACTTTAAGCAAAAACCCAGATGGCCCCGAACAGCCACAGCCAGCAGGGGTGAGGTGGCACTGGTACCACCTCACAATCGCCCTGATTCGTCGGCTGGTTCCCTGACCGACCAATCAGGGTGCCTGCTGCGGGTGTCACTCCTGCAACCCGCTCCGCCCCTCTTCCGGAGGACGTGAGCGGGTGCGGGACGTGCACCCCGGGAGCTGGGGACCTTGATCCCAACATTCACGCCGGGGATCGGGGTCCCCAGCTCCCGGGGTGCACGTCCCGCACCCGCTCACGTCCTCCGGAAGAGGGGCGGAGCGGGTTGCGGGAGTGACACCCGCAGCAGGCGCCCTGATTATTCGGCCGGGAAACCGGCCGACGAATCAGATCGATCGTGAGGTGGTACCAGTGCCACCTCACCCCTGCTGGCTGTGGCTGTTCGGGTTCGTCAGAGCAGGCGCAGGAGCAGCGGTGGCGACGACGACGAGGGACTGACCGGAGGCGGCGTGGATCGTTGGAGGTGAGTGACAGCCTCCTGCTGTTGCTTAGTAGTTGCTTAGTAGTTATGCAACAGCAGGAGGCAGACAACCACAACTCCCAGCATGCCCTTATGGGCATGCTGGGACTTATAGTTTTGCAACAGCTGGAGGCACATTTTTTCTATGGAAAATGGAACCTTCAGCTGTTGTGTAACTACAACTCCCAGCTTGCACAAACAGCTAAAGTGCATGCTGGGAGTTGTAGTGGTGCATCTGCTGGTTGCATAACTACAACTCCCAGCATGCCCATTGGCTGTCGGTGACTGCTGAGAGTTGTAGTTTTGTAACAGCTGAAGGCACGCTGAGTTAAGTAGCAAACCAGTGTGTCTCCAGCATAACTAGCATAACTACAATCCCCAGCATCCCCAGCCAAAGTAGTATGCCTCCAGCTGTTGCATAACTACAAGACCCAGCACGCCCTTCCGCTGTCCGTACATGCTGGGGGTTGTAGCTTTTGCAACAGCTGACGGCACACTGGTTGCAAAACACTGAGTTTGTTACCAAACTCGGTGTTTCACAACCAGTGTGCCTCCAGCTGTTGCAAAACTACAACTCCAGCATGCACTGATAGACCGCACATGCTGGGAGTTGTAGTTTTGCAACAGCTGGATGTCCCCCCCCCCCCAATGTGAACGTACAGGGTACACTCACATGGGCGGAGGTTTACAGTAAGTATCCGGCTGCAAGTTTGAGCTGCGGCAAATTTTCGGCCGCAGCTCAAATTGCCAGCGAGAAACTACTGTGAACCCCCGCCCGTGTGACTGTACCCTAAAAACACTACACTACAAAAAATTCAATAATAAGTAAAAAACACTACATATACACATACCCCTACACAGCCCCCCTCCCCAAGAAAAATGAAAAACGTCTGGTACGCCACGGATTCCAAAACGGAGCCTCCAGCTGTTGCAAAACAACTACTCCCAGTATTACCAGACAGCCACTGACTTTCCAGGCATGCTGGGAGTTTTACAATAGCTGGAGGCACCCTGTTTGGGAATCACTGGCTTAGAATACCCCTATGTCCACCCCTACGCAAGTCCCTAATTTAGGCCTCAAATGCGCATGGCGCTCTCACTTTGGAGCCCTGTCGTATTTTAAGGCAACAGTTTAGGTTCACATATGGGGTATCGCCGTACTCGGGAGAAATTGGGCTTAAAATTTTGGGGGGTATTTTCTGCTTTTACCCTTTTTAAAAATGTAAAATTTTTGGGAAAAGAAGCATTTTAGGTTAAAAAATAAATAAATTTCCATATGCAAAAGTCGTGGGGTATTAAGGTTCACTTAACCCCTTGTTACGTTCCCCGAGGGGTCTAGTTTCCAAAATAGTATGCCATGTGTTTTTTTTTTTTTGCTGTTCTGGCACCATAGGGGCTTCCTAAATGCGGCATGCCCCCAGAGCAAAATTTGCTTTCAAAAAGCCAAATGTGACTCCTTCTCTTTTGAGACCTGTAGTACGCCAGCAGAGCACTATTCACCCCCATATGGGGTGTTTTCTGAATCGGGAGAAATTGGGCTTCAAATTTTGGGGGGTATTTTCTGCTTTAACCCTGTGTAAAAATGTAATTTTTTTGGGAAACCAAGCATTTTAGATAAAATTATTATTATTTTTTTTACATATGCAAAAGTTGTGAAACCCCTGTGGGATATTAAGGTTCACTTTACCCCTTGTTACGTTCCCCAAGGGGACTAGTTTCCAAAATGGTATGCCATGTGTTTTTTTTTTTTTTTGCTGTCCTGGCACCATAGGGGCTTCCTAAATGCGGCATGCCTCCAGAGCAAAATTTCCTTCAAAAAAGCCAAATGTGACTCCTTCTCTTCTGAGACCTGTAGTGCGCCAGCAGAGCATTTTTCACCCCCATATGGGGTGTTTTCTGAATCGGGAGAAATTGGGCTTCAAATTTTGGGGGGTATTTTCTGCTATTACCCTTTTTAAAAATGTAAAACTTTTGGGAAACCAAGCATTTTAGGGAAAGAAAGAATTTTTTTTTTTACATATGCAAAAGTCGTGAATCACCTGTGGGGTATTAAGGTTTACTTTACAAATTGTTATGTTCCACGAGGGGTCTAGTTTCCAAAATGGTATGCCATATTGTTTTTTTTGCTGTTCTGGCACCATAGGGGATTCCTAAAGGTGACATGCCCCCCAAAAACCATTTGTCGCTCCTTCCCTTCTGAGCCCTCTACTGCGCCCGCCAAACAATTAACATAGACATATGAGGTATGTGCTTACTCGAGAGAAATTGGGTTTCAAATACAAGTAAAAATTTTCTCCTTTTTACCCCTTGCAAAAATTCTAAATTTGGGTCTACAAAAACATGCGAGTGTAAAAAATGAAGATTGTGAATTTTCTTCTTCACTTTGCTGCTATTCCTGTGAAACACCTAAAGGGTTAAAACGCTGACTGAATGTCATTTTGAATACTTTGGGGGTGTAGTTTTTATAATGGGGTAATTTGTGGGGTATTTCTAATATGAAGACCCTTCAAATCCACTTCAAAACTGAAGTGGTCCCTGAAAAAAAGCGAGTTTCAAAATTTTGTGAAAAATTGGAAAATTGCTGCTGAACTTTGAAGCCCTCTGGTGTCTTCCAAAAGTAAAAACACGTCAATTTTATGATGCAAACATAAAGTAGACATATTGTATATGTGAATAAAAAAAATTATTTGGAATATTCATTTTCCATCAAATTTTGGGATTTTTCACCAAGAAAGGATGCAAGTTACCACAAAATTTTACCACTATGTTAAAGTAGAATATGTCACAAAAAAACAATCTCGGAATCAGAATGATAACTAAAAGCATTCCAGAGTTATTAATGTTTAAAGTGACAGTGTTCAGAATTGCAAAAAATGGCCGAGTCCTTAAGGTGAAAAAAGGGCTCAGTCCTTAAGGGGTTAAATAACATGTTTACCAAATTAGTCATCAAAATATCTTCAGCCATTTGGAAGTGATGCAAGAACATACACACAAACACACACATTGGCCCAGATTTATCAAACTTTGTGAGAGAAAAAATAGAGTGATTTTCCCACAGCAACCAATCACAGCTCAGCTTTCACTTTACCAGAGCTCTTTATCTGAGCTGTGATTGGTTGCTGTGGAAAATCTCTCCGCTTTTTCTCCCACACATTTTGATAAATCTGGGCCATTGAGTTTTGCACAATCTCCTGCTTCGGAGGTAAGCTGGAGTGCAGGGGAACCCTTGACCAGCCCGGCCCGGCTTTGCAATGTTTTTTACGGGGGCAAGGGCTTAAGCGCAGGGAGCCGTCTCAGGCCATGCTCCCATTTCGCCCCCGAGGTTGCAGGGGTAAGCGAGGGGGATCTTCGCATCGTGACACCCCCCCCCCACCCTGCATACTAGAATCTCACTCGAGTTAGGTGTTATTGGCACATGCAGGGGTCACTAGTCAGAGTTTGGCTGCTCCGGGTTGCCATGGTGATGTGGAGAAGCAGTGTCCCAGGCAGCGGCAGCTCGGGTTGACAGTGTATTCACGTGGACCCGTGCTGTCACCTTGGGTTTACTGCCCTCAGACTGGTGGTTTTCCAAGCCATGTGCCGGGGAGTACAGGCACTCGGTCCGTGCGTTGCCTCCGTTCCGGTTGCAATAATTCAGGGCGTCATGTTATGAGGGGCCGGCAATGCTCTCACCGCAGTTCCATATACATGGCATCAGTGCCGATCCACTTGTTATACAGGAATCACTGTTTATTTGTTCACACCAACCTGGGCTTACACTGACTCATAGGGGTCTAGTGTGATGTTGCAGTCGTTATCAGTATTATATAACTCATATGATTTAAGGTGGTTTCAGTTCTGCTTCTTTTTTCTCAGTTATTGGCTGAGCGTCGATTGTTGCTCTGATTATTTATATTGTCTATTCAGTATGGTAGTGTTGTCCCACAAACCTATGGATAGTTGCACTTTCTTGCTATTTCGCACACATCCAGTGTATGGCTCTGGATATTTATCCTAAGATTTTCTCTCACATGCTATATACATGTGGCCTACATGCATCCCTATTTATTTGACATCGTTGTATGCAATATTTCTTACTCCCAACCTCCACTCTTCTGCCTGAGTATTCTGCTGTGCCTCTTTTTTTGTATTGTTTTATACATTGTCTGTTTTTAGTCTTTGTTATCCAATAAAATATATTTTTTATGTGAATCTTATTGTTATGGTCTTAAGTGTTTTTGGTGTGAATGATTCACATGGCCATTAACCCCTTAACGACCAAAGATGTAAATTTGTGTCCTTGGCCGGCTCCCGCAATATAACGCAGTGTCACGTGGTGACCCCGCGTCATATTGGGTCAGTCCCGGCATGTATCTGAAGCCGGTACCCGGAGCTAATAGCGCGTGGCAGCTATTAACCCTTTAGACGCGGCGTTCAAAGTTGAACACCGCGTCTAAAACTAAAATGAAAGCTGCTCGGCTGCTCAGTGGGGCGGATCGGGACCACTGCAGTGAAAATGTGGTGTCCCGATCAGCTGGGACATGAGCGGAGGTCCTCTTTTGTGATGAGCGGCATAGGCTATATTCAAATTCACGAATATTCGCGTATATATGGACGAATATTCGTCATATATTCGCTAATATTCGCATATTCGTAATATTCTCGTTCTATTTTCGCATACGCAAAATTCGCGTATGCAAAAATTACCATATGCGAAAATTAGCATAAACAAAATTTGCATAAGCAAAAATTCACGTATGCGAAAATTTGCAGATGCAAACTTTCGCATATGCGAAAATTTGTGCACCAGTCTCACACAGTACTATTAGAGCCTTCTTTACACCACACAAGATGTAAGCAGAGAGGGATGATCACTCTGATGTGCACTGTGAAAAAAAAAATGAATATTCGTAATTACGAATATATAGTGCTATATTCGCGAATATTCGCGAATTCGTGAATATGCGATATTCGCAAATAAAATTTGCATTGCGAATATTCGCCAGCAACACTAGTCCTCTTACCTGCCTCCGGCATGTCCCTTTGGCGATTGATTGCTCCAAGCCTGAGATGCGGGCTTGAGCAATCGACCGCCGATAACATCGATCACTGCAAAGCTATGGCTTTGCAGTGAACAGTACTGGAAATCAGTGTGTGCAGTGTTAAAGGTCCCTATGGGAGCTATAACACTACAAAAAAAAAGTGTAAAAAAAAAGTTAATAAATGTGATTTAACCCTTTCCTTAATAAAAGTTCAAATCACCCCCTTTTCCCTTAAAAAAACAAACATGTAAATAAAAATAAATATAAAAATATTTAGTATTGCCGCGTGCGTAAATGTCCAAACTATAAAAATATATCATTAATTAAACCGCATGGTCAAAGGCGTACGTGCAAAAAAATTCCAAAATAACGTATTTTTGGTCGCTTTTTATATAATGAAAAAATTAATAAAAAGTGATCAAAAAGTCCGATCAATCCAAATATGGTACAGATAAAAACATCAGATCACGGCGCAAAAAATGAGCCCTCATACTGCTCCATAAGCAGAAAACTAAAAAAGTTATAGTGGTCTGAAGATGACAATTTTAAACGTTCAAATTTCCGTGCATGTAGTTATGATTTTTTCCAGAAGTACGACAAAATCAACCCGATATAAGTAGGGTATCATTTTAATCATATGGACCTACAGAATAAAGATCAGGTGTAATTTTTACTGAAAAATGTACTGCATAGAAACGGAAGCCCCCCGAATTTACAAAATGGGTTTTTTTCTTCAATTTCGTCGAACAATTATTTTTTTTCCGTTTCGCTGTAGATTTTGGTTAAAAGGACTGATGTAACTGCAAAGTAGAATTGGTGGCGCAAAAAATAAGACATAATATGGATTTTTAGGTGCAAAATTGAAAGGTTTTGATTTTTAAAACGTGAGGAGGAAAAAACGAAAGTGTAAAAACCGAAAAAAAAACTCAGTTCTTTAGGGGATTAAGGAGTTTACTCAGGTTGATATGTTAAGTTATATGTGCAATAGGATACCAATATATAGCACAACCCAGGTGTAGCGGGCAGCTGCTAGTGGGTCATAAAAACAGTGTGTGGTCATGGTTGCTATACGTTACGCAGTCAACTTGGCTCCAAGTGATGTTACGTTTTAATCATAGTCACATTACAACAAAAAAGGGTGGGTTATTTAGTGCAGGTCTTTTTCGCTGATGGCGTCAATTTTCGTGAGCTATCTTGTGTATCCAAGGATGGTGTCTTCAGTCGGATCTAGGCATACTGTCATTCTGTGCACACGCTACTATAATTTGTTCTAAGCAGGCGGTTATATAGTTATTCTAAGCACTCGCTCCTATAGTTTATTGTACGCATACGGTTATATAGTTGTTCTGTGCACATGCTCCTATAATTTATTCTATGCATACAGTCATATAGTAGATCTGTGCACACACGCCTATAATTTATTCCACGCATACAGTTGTTCTGTGCACATGCACCTATAATTTATTCCACACATATGGTCATATAGTTGTTCTGTGCACACGCTCCTATAAATTATTCTACGCATACGGTCATATAGTTATTCTGTATACAGGCTCCTATAATTTAGTTCTACGCATACGGTCATATAGTTGTTCTGTGCACACGCTCCTATAATTTATTCCAGTTATACGATCATATAGTCATTTTGTGCACATGCTCCTATAATTTATTCTACGCATACGGTCATATAGTTGTTTTGTGCACACGCTCCTATAATTTGTGCTATGCAGTCGGTCATATAGTTGTTCTGTGCACACGCTCTTATAATTTGTGCTATGCTGACGGTCATATAGTTGTTCTGTGCACACACTCCTATAATTTATTCCACGCATATGGTCATATGGTTGTTCTGTGCACACGCTCATTATAATTTGTTCCATGTATACGGTCATATTCCATATATGTATGCTCTTAATTTATTATGGATTTCGACATGGGCCTTCTGCTAATAGGGGGGGAGTGTCACGTGTTTATCGCTGCATGTGCACTTGTAGCGTTTGTGCAGTAGCAGTGGTGCTGCATGGACGCTGGTGGTATTGCAAATGCACTCATAGAATTTATACTGAGCATATGATCATAGCTATTATACTATACATTAGATCGTACCATTTATACTGTACAGTCGTTATACGGTACATACGCTCGTAGTATTATTCTCAACAATCATAAATGTAAAGTTACATCCTTGTGCAGAGTAACTTTACTTTATTTATTTGGTTTAATTTTTATTTTTCCAGTGCGATACTTTTTATTCCCGTGCGACAGAATTTAATATCGTTTGACACAAAAAAAAACGACACATGCGACAGATTAGTAAATCACAAAGAAAAAAAAGACGAGTACACTGAAAAAAAAAAACCTAACCGACACTCCAGTCTTTGTAAATGAGGGCCAATGTGTGCTGTGCATTTGCTCATATAGTTTTCTGGCCACACGTGCAAATAATTTGTTCCGGTCATATGCTCATTTAGTTTATTCAGGCTATTCTATCATATAGTTATTCAGGTCATGCAGTCATATAGTCTGTTCTGTGCACATGCCCATATAGTTTGTTCGGTACATACATTCATATAGTATGTTTCTGGCAATTCGCTCAGATCGTGAGGTCAGTACGATTGTTTAGCAGCAAACGTCGTTGACCGGTCAGGTAGTTTCACACGATTTTTATGTCCCACAAGTGGTGCCCAGCTTGATTGTTGCGAGCTTTGCTTTCACACGTAATGGATCCAACGGGGATCAGCCGCTGTTGTTGTTAAGGGGGGCAGCACTCACGACTATGTCGTTTGTCAAACAGGTACGTATTCTCATTAAATCGTTAGGTAGTGATCTGTCCGTTATGTCCGGTCACTCTCTACGTATCTAGGCCGCCGCATCGGCGTCACGCCATCGCGTGCCAGCATGCAAGGTTAGGAACTAGGGGCGCTGGAAGTCCAGTACGTATATATACGATATACCCCCAAGACAAAGTCAGAAATGCACGATGCATTACAGTCGTTGGTGTTGCGATTATTACATGCATTAGCAGCACTTTTGCTCTGGTTCTGGAGTTCTGCCCTCTAATTTTTCAGGTGTGCTAGTACGCGGCAGTATATGCCACAACACTAACTGCTTAATAAGTTACAGGGTTTAGTAGGGAACAGGAGTTAGTAAGAGGTTTAGTAAGGTAGGCTCGATATATATATATATATATATATATATATATATATAAATGTATGTGAAGCAGCACACTCAGAGTAAAAAAGTAAGTATGCGGGTGCAAGCGGTCTCAGGGACCCCGGTCCTGGGTCAAAAAAATCTAGAGGAAAGAAGCGGCTGCAGCACACGAAGTAGCAAAAATAGAAAGTTGTTTATTCCAGCTAAAAAGAGGACAACATTTCTGTGGTCCCACAACACTTTGACTTGAGAAAGGTGATGTGAGACCACAGAAACATTGTCCTCTTTTTAGCTGGAATAAACAACTTTCGATTTTGAACTCTGGTGTGCTGCAGCCCCTTCTTTCCATAGATATATACTATGGTGGGTATATATAAATGGTGTCCATTTATACGGATACACCTTAATAAAATGGGAACGGTTGGTGATATTAACTTCCTGTTTGTGGCACATTAGTATATGTGAGGGGGGAAACTTTTCAAGATGGGTGGTGACCATGGCGGCCATTTTTAATCCAACTAATGTTTTTTTCAATAGAATGAGGGTCATGTGACAAATCAAACGTATTGGGAATTTCACAAGAAAAACTATGATGTGCTTGGTTTTAACGTAACTTTATTCTTTCATGAGTTATTTACAAGTTTCTGACCACTTATAAAATGTGTTCAATGTGCTGCCCATTGTGTTAGATTGTCAATGCAACCCTCTTCTCCCACTCTTCACACACTGATAGCAACACCAGAGGAGAAATGCTAGCACAGGAAACCAGTATCCGTAGTTTCAGGTGCTGCACATCTCGTATCTTCACCGCATAGACAATTGCCTTCAGATGACCCCAAAGATAAAAGTCTAATGGGGTCAGATCGGGAGACTTTGGGGGCCATTCAACTGGCCCGCGATGACCAATCCACTTTCCAGGAAACTGTTCATCTAGGAATGCTCGGACCTGACACCATCTTGCTGGAAAAACTCAGGGAACGTTCCAGCTTCAGTGCATAAAGAGGAAATCATCATGTAGCAATTTCTTATATCCAGTGTCCTTGAGGTTTCCATTGATGAAGAATGGCCCCAATATCTTTGTACCCCATATACCACACCATACGATCAATTTTTGTGTTCCAACAGTCTTGGAGGGATCTATCCAATGTGGATTAGTGTTAGACCAATAGCGGTGGTTTTGTTTGTTAACTTCACCATTCACATAAAAGTTTGCCTCATCACTGAACAAAATCTTCTGCATGAACTGAGGGTCCTGTTCCAATTTTTGTTTTGCCCATTCTGCAGCACCTGAAACTACGGATACTGGAAGCCTGTGCTAGCATTTCTCCTGCGGTGTTGCTATCAGTGTGTGAAGAGTGGGAGAAGAGGGTTGCATTGACAATCCAACACAATGGGCAGCACATTAAACACATTTTATAAGTGGTCAGAAACTTGTAAATAACTCATAATTGTTTTTCTTGTGAAATTCCCAATAAGTTTGATGTGTCACATGACCCTCTTCCTATTGAAAAAACAAAAGTTGGATTCAAAATGGCCGATTTCAAAATGGCCACCATGGTCTCCACCTCTCTTGAAAAGTTTCCCCCCTCACATATACTAATGTGCCACAAACAGGAAGTTAATAACACCAATCATTCCCATTGTATTAAGGTCTATCCATATAAATGGCCCACCCTGTATATTTTTTGGAGTTTTATGTTGCCTGTTCTATTTGTTATTGTAATGTTTAGTGACTTTTTCTTCTTTTTGATGGGGAATACTTTATCATTTATGGTGACAGATTTCTTTCTTATAGATCAGTTATGGGGCAACAGATCCTCTTCTTAGTAATAAAAGGCTTTATCCAAACTTCTTTCGTACGGTCCCGAGTGACAAGATACAATATGCAGCATTTGTGAAGCTATTGGAGAGACTCCAGTGGAATTGGGTTGGGATCATCACATCAGATGATGACTATGGACGGCGAGAGTTACAGGAGTTGGTCAAACTGTTTACATCTCATCAGATTTGTTTAGAATTTACTTTTCTTGTATCTGTGGATAATTATAAATATGTCCCTCCAGCTTTCCAGGCTTCATCTACTGATGTTATTATTATCTGTGGCTCCTATAGTCTGACTTACATCAAGTTTTTACACAATGTAGCTCATGTTCTAAATAACAAGACTCTTATAGTTCCAAATTCATGGTCACAGGTAGCAGACTTTTTTATTTACAGTGGAGATGTAAGTCCTGGTAATTGTAGTTTAGTGTTCTCAATCCCCACATACAATATCACAGGAAAAGAGTTTTTCAATATTGTTCAGTTATCCAGCCAACCTTCTGATCCATTGCTGGAAGATATTTGGATGACTATATTCCATTGCTATACAGGAAATAAATTAAAGGATTTTCTTATGCCATTAGCAGATCTAAATCCATATCGTCATTGTTCTGAGGAGATAGAACTTTATGAAGAGTTTAGTTTTTCTGAAGACTCAACTCCTTACCAAGCGTATATTGCCGTCTATAATATGGCTCAGGCTTTGTACACATTGAAGAATTTTCTTAATAACAATAGGAAACCAAATACTTTAAACATATATGACTATAAAAGCAGGGTGAGTATTGTAACTTCTGTAAATTTAATTAAGTAATTTAAACTTTAACCCCTTTAGGACACGAGCCGTAAATGTATGGCGCTGCAGAGAGTAACTTCGCACACAGCACCATACATTCATGGCGTGCGTATGACGCGAGCTCAGGAGCTTTGCTCGCTTCATGCACGGCAGGTCTTGGCGGCTGTCAGCAGCCGTATATCTGTTGGTAATGGAGGACAACAGCAATCGCGCTGATGTCCAACATTAACCCCTCAGATGACTTGATCAATAAAGATGATGGCATTTGTGGCAGTTCAGCTGATCTGATTGTCCGCGACACCGTTGCGGGGGTCGGATGAGACAAGATGGCGGACATAGGTCCCCTCATCTGCCTTGGCAGCTCTTCCGGGTCTTCTGAGCAGATTTGCCTTCCAGCAGACCAGAGCAGAAGATCGCCGATAATACTGATCAGTGCTATGCCTATGCATAGTACTGAACAGTATTAGCAATCTGATGATTGCAATAAATATTCCCCTATGGGGACTAAAAGTTTAAAATAAATGTAAACATTTTTTTTAAAGGGAAAAAGCCCCTCCCCCAATAAAGATTTAGTCCCCCAACCCCCTGTTTCCCATTTTTATCAAATAAGCGTAAAAAATGATAAATAAACATATTTGGTATCGCTGTAAATGTCCGAACTATAAAAATATGTTAATTATCCCATATGGTGAACCGTGTAAATATTGGGTTTACCATACATTTTATGGTAAAATGTCCTGTGTCTTTAAAGGGGTACTCTGCCCCTAGACATCTTATCCCCTATCCAAAGGATAGGGTATAAGATGTCTGATTGCGGGGGTCCCGCTAATGGGGACCCCAGCAATCTCTCCTGCAGCACCCCCATTTCTCAGCTGCACAGAGTGAGGATCGCTCTGTGGCTGATGATGGGCAGTGCAGGGGACGGAGTATCGTGGTTTTACGGCTTTGCCCCCTCATGACGCCCGCCCCCTCAATGCAAGTCTATGGAAGGGGGTGTGACATCTGCCATGCTCCCTCCCATAGACTTGCATTGAAGGGGCGGGCATCACTAGGGGGCGGAGCCGTGATGTCACAATACTCTTTCCGCGAGACTGATTTTGCAGATACCTGGCGTGAGCACAATTTGTCCCAACAGGGTTATTCCTACTAGTCCCCGGCCCATAAATTATACACCCACATTGGGTGTTGGTGAATAAATCTTCTCCTCTGGCGCTGCAATATGCCCACCATATCCCCTGTGTTTGGTTGGAACAGGATATGGTCTTGGCTGTCTTCCATTTCCAACCCATATATGCCATCCCTTACTCATGGAGGCTGAATGAGTCGTTGCTTTGCCGTCCTCATATTAGGGACAAAATTTCCTCTACACTGACTGCATATTTTGCTGAGAATGCCACCCCTGAGGCAGATCCCGGGTGGACGTGGATGGCTCACAAAGCCGCAATTAGAGGGAAGCTTATTGCTGTTGCCTCCGGTCTTATGTGTGCCCGCCAGAAGACTCAGGCCATTCTAGAGCACAAATTGGCTCGATTAGACGTAGCCCATCAACAACATCCTAGCCCATATCTCTTTCATGCTATCCTTTCTACTAAACAGTAGTTACATGCAGTCCTGTCCGACTGTACAGAGAAGGCTCTTTGCTGGACTCAAGCTACTTATTATATGTGGGCAAACAAACCGGATAAACTTCTCACTGGCATGCTGAGGAGGAGGTAATTCATTAATAGAGTTCACAAGATACAGATCAAACCTGGGGTTACCTCCTCTAACCACTCTCGTATTTATGATTGATTTCACTCTTTTTATACTTCCCTTTACAGAGAACGGGCCACCAGCTCCTGAGGCTGTTGATTACTTCCTAGCATCTGTGTCTTTGCCTTCCCTTTCTTCTGCTCAATGAGATTCCCTTAGTGCTACGGTGCCCACTGAAGAGGTGGCGACCGTGATCATTGCCTTGAAATTCGGTAAGGCTACGGGACCTGATAGGCTTTTTTCTCTAAACTATAAGAAGTTCTCTCAGATTCTTACTCTCAACATTTTTTCCTTCTGTAATAAACTTCTTTCTGGTGCTCCTATGCCTGATGATTTCCTTCAAGCTTCTATCGTTGGGATTCCTAAGCCTAATAAAGACCCTCTTCTTCCTTCTAATTACAATCCCAATTCTTTAATCAATCTTGATGCAAAACTCTTTACTTCTATTCTGGCTAGACGTCTGAACTTCCTTCTCCCGGGCCTGGTCCATAACGACCAGGTCGGCTTCATTTCTGGCCGACAAGCCCCTGATAACATCTGGAAAGTCCTCAATGTGCTCCAGTGGGCCAAGGTTACCTCGTCTCCCCTTACTCTATTAGGGCTCGATATTGAAAAGGCCTTTGATTCTGTTTCTTTGATTCTGTTAGGACTTATCTTTTTGGTGTCCTTTGTGGAATGGTCTTTTCAGGTCCGTTTGTTGACACTCAGCGGGCTATTTATTCTGGCCCTCGGGCATTTCTCAAACTTCCTTCTCCTAATCCGGTCCCAATTTCTATTGAACGTGGCACCTGCCAGGGATTTCCCCTCTCTCCAGCACTGTTTGCTCTGGTAATAGAACCCCTGGCAGTCCTTATTCATGACCATCCCGACATCAGGGGAGTACAAATAGCTAGCTCTTCTTATCTCACTAACCTTTTTGCTGACGACTTATTATTCACTCTCACCTCTTTTCTTGTTTCCCTTCCCAATCTCTTCTCTCTTCCAGACCGTTTCTTGACTGTTTCTGCCCTGAAGGTCAATCGGTCAAGTCGGATGTCCTTTTCTGTCAGACTCCCCTTCCTACACAGAAACTTATCTCTCTCAACTTTGATCTACCCTCCTCTTCTTCCTCTATTCCTTACTTAGGTGTCACTTTTCCCTCTTTTGTCTCCTCCCTTTATAAACTGAACTATCCTCCTCTTTTCAAGGCACTTGGGGAGCACCTTGCTAAGTGGGATCTTCCTCACATTTCTTGGATGGCCTATCCACTCTGTGAAGATGGTCCTCCTGCCAGGCCTTCTTTACGTCTTTCGTACTCTTCCTATTCCCGTTCAGGCCTCGGACCTTCGTACTCTTCAAGCCGATATCTTTAGATTTATATGGCAGGGCCTGCGACTTCGTATTTAGAGGGAAAATCTGTATTATCACAAATCATTTGGAGGTCTCTCTGTTCCTAATCTTGTTAAATATTACCAGGCATCCTATACTCTCTACTCCCTGATGTGGCTCACCACATCCACTTCTTTCTATTTACCTACTACTGCTCTTCTCCCTCGTTACTTACTCCTCCTATGGCGGTCAGTCAGTTTCAAGCTTTCTCTACAGTCTCCTATCTCTCCAGCTTTTCCCCTTTTTTCCATCCCTTCTGAAGGACTTCTTAGTTGGGAAGAAGCTCATGTCTGTTTCTATTTTTCGGGCCCAACTCTCCTGTCCTGAGTCTGATTAATTTAGACTCTCTCAGATTTTTCATATCAAATACCTCTCTGCTCGTTTGCATTCTATATATTCTACAGTCTATCCTGATTGTTTTAGGGACTGTTCTGTTGTTGGATCCATGGGTCATATTTGGTGGCAACGCCCTGTTGTTATCGCCCTCTGGAGGCAAGTTGTGGACCTTATTTGTGCGATCTTGGATACCCGTTGGCCCTATGCCCAGCAACTTGCTTCCTAGGCGACAGGCCTTTACACGTGAGGAATGCGCCTTTTAAGTTGGCTCAGTTTATGTTGTTGGCGACTAGAAACCATATTGCCTCCAGATAGCGATATCCTCTTCTTTCCTTCTTGATTTTGGTTGACCGGATTAATGACCTCATGCTTTCTGAGAAAATGTCGGCATTTCGGGAAGATAACCTTCATTTATTCTATAAAGTTTGGCAGCCGTGGCTTGATTCTCCATATGCCTCCAATGTCTCCTTTTGTTTATGCATTTGACTGTATGTATCTGGTTTGCTTATTTGTCCTCCTATTTCCCTCCTGTCTATCTAGTGTTATGTTCCATACCTACCTGTGTAACTTTTTTTGATTGATTTTGTATTATGCGACGTGTGTAGCCCCACCCCTCCCACATCTCCTCCCCCCCCCCTCCCCCCCCCGGGTTTGGAGATTTTTGAGCTTGTATTTAATACTTTCATTTTGTACTTTTTGTGCCCCACAAATCATATACATAATAGGTATTGCCATGTCCGTAAAGACATACTATAAAACTATAATGTAAATTATCCTATACGGTGAACGCCGTAAAAAAGAAAAAGTGCAAAATTCGCCAATTGTACAAATAGCTGAATAAAAAAGATCAAAAGGTAGCACATATATCGCAAAAATGATACCAATGAAAAGAACAGCTCATCACGCAAAAAATTAGCATTTACTCAATGGTGTCAGACGAAAAATAAAAAAGTTACGGCTGTTGTAAAATGAATGGCAGAAAAAAAAGTTTGCTCAGAAAAGGAAAAAGAACATAGAAAGCTATATAAAATGGGTATCGCCATAATCGTGCTGCCCCACAGAATAAATATGACATCACTTTGACCGCAAAGTGTACACCATAAAAATTTTTATTTTTAAATGCCAGAAATGTTTCAGTTTTTCATAATATTTTGGAGTGTCAACAAAAATGCACCACTTATATATAGTACATGTCACGAAAAAAGGATATCAGAATTGCTCCACTCAGAAAAAGCATTCTAAAGTTATTACCATTTAAAGAGACACATGTCAAAAAAAAAAAGTGCTTGGTCATTAAGGTAAAAAATGGGTCCGTCCTTAAGGGTTTAACAAAATAGGAGAGAGCAGCTAGTACTATATGTAAAAAGAAGGCTTTAGTAGAGAAACTAAATGTTTAACAAAGACTTATGTAGAAAATGTTTTCTGCAACATATTAATTTGTAAATTACTTCTACTTAAAATCTTAAAAATCTTAGTCCTTCCAGTACTTATGAGCAGCTGTATGCTCCACAGGAATTTCCTTTCTGTCTGATCACAGCGCTCTCTGCTGACACCTCTCTCCCGAGCAATAATTCAAATGACACTGTAAGATCAGTTCACCTGCAAACTATGCCAAGACTTCTAGATATCTTTTGTTGAGTGTTCTAAAGGAGAAAAAATAGGACCTGCCCTGAGGCATCACACTTTTAGAGGAAATCTTTCACCAGTGTCACCTGCACTAACCTGTCAGTGCCGACAGGTAGGGCAGGTGACACTGATGACAACAGTTCTTGCCTTGTCCCATTCCGTGCAGGGGATCTCCGGTAATCTCCTCCATTAACTTCAGCTCGGCTCGGGGCTTGGGCGGAGCTTGGTTCCCGCTGCTAGAGAACAGCAGCGGTGATGTCACCAAGCTCCGCCAGTGCTCCAAGCCGCGCTTGAGCTGAATTAAATGGAGGAGATTACCAGAGATCCCCTGCATGGAACGGGACAAGGTAAGTACCGTTGTCATCAGTGTCACCTGCACTACCTGTCCGTAACGACAGGTTAGTTCAGGTGACACTGGTGACAGATTTATTTTAACTGATATGCAAATAAGTCTTTAAAGCACAGGGTTAGCTCCCTGGGTAGCAAAACTCAACAATTCTCAACCAACCTACGTGTTAGCAATGTCTCTATGTCAACTTGTAACCTCCTCCACCACCTCGAAAGGCCAGATAAATGTTGCTTACTGTCAGGGTTACCCCCTCTGCTCTACCACTTCTCAGCAGAAAGTAACGCTTCAGCCGATACTTATAAACCGCTCCTCATTTCCCTTGCTGTCTGCTTTCCTGCTGGGTCCTTCCTATTTATACTGCAACAATTCAGTATGTCTCTGCCTTTGTGACAATAGCAATTTTTTGACACAAAATTCTGAGTTATGTATAGGAAAATCCAGGAAGTACGCAAGCATGCTAAAGCTCCCTGCTACTCCCGGAGTCTGCTGACCCGTCTCTTTCAAGCATTTAGAGACAGGTTGAGGATCTGAGGTGCTGCTGGCCTGATTGTGCGGTTCTCCTGCTCCTTTTGTGTGCTGCTGCTCTGTTGCTGTTGACGGATGCTGATTGGAGGGGCTGCTGCCATCCCTGCTTTGTGGAGGTCAGTTGACCACACATAGCTGCCGCTGTGCTATTGTGGACTGCCCTGAGAGTGTTGTTTGAATCATTGGCTGCGTGAATTGAGTGGCTGGATGGCGCTTTTAGAGCTGCTGGAGGGTGGGTGCCTGTGTACCTGATTAGGAGGCCATGCTGTGACTTGGAGCGGTAGAGCAGGCAGGTTTCCATATTCCCCCTGCTGGAGGCCTAAACGTTGTTGGAGTTCTTAGGATTTTCTGGCCTGGCAGGGGCATTGTGACGGAACACCAGGAAGGTAATAGAGCTGTCTTTGGGATGGCAGCAGGAGGTGAAAAGTAATATTATGGTGATATCTTCCTGATCTGCAAGAAAGGAGATTGAACCAGAGATGGAGGGTAAAACTATAGTAAGTGAAAAAGATGAAAAAACTACAGACAGCTGTATAGAAAAAGGTAAGGAGTCTTGGTCGCATGTAATGTAGAAACCTGCAGAAGTGACAAAAGGAGTAAGAACTGTATGTCTGGTAAGGAGTAGAGTTGAGCACGAATATTGGTAATGGAAATTTTTATTGCAAATATCGACACTTCGCAATTTCGTGAATAGTTAGCATATAGTGCGACATATTTGTAATGACGAATATTCATTTTTTATTGGAAATAAAGAAAGCGAACTCCAGCTCGGCTCAGCTAAGTGCGGCTTTATTCACATCAACGAGGCAACAGGTACAGGGAGGAAGTGACGCGTTTCGGCCAGGTGCTGGCCTTAGTCGTACAATGATTACAAATTCCAAGTACTCTTATATATGGAACCAGGGGCGAGGGGAGGCACCCAGGGCTAATTGGCCAGGAGTGGCTCCCGTTCACACCCGGATCCACTAGCATAGAGAACAAAAAACACTTATGCACTGTTATATTAATCATATGATGCGATCGAAGTTAAAAAGAAATAAAAACAAAATCTTTATTAACTATATATAGAAAAAACAAGTGCAAATGTAATAAAAAAAATATAATAACTAACAATCTATGCGATTGCATACCGGCAGCCCAAGGAAAACATAGGCTGATCCGCTGTGCATCCGCTAGAGGTATAAAAAGTTCTCCAAAGCATTGTGTGAACTGCGACATGGAAATATGTATTGTATAATAATGATTAGAGAAATATATATATAAAGACGCAAATGTCGCAATTCACACAACGGCATAGGAAGAGTTGCAATACATGAGATTTTGTATAGAAAGAAGATAATAAATACATAAATGTCAAAATATCTTAGACCTCGTGTAGTAATAATGAATAGAAAAAACGGAGGACCTTATGCAGGTAATGGTGAAAAATATAATATTGTATAATATTATAATAAAAAGTATATAATTACATATATATATATATATATATATATATATATATATATATATAATTAATACATATATTAAGGCAAAACTAGAAAAAAAAAATATATATATATACAAGAGCATGGTAGGGACAAACCTCTATCAATGGTCGAATATCATGAGTAGACTAATGAGACCAAAAAATGAAAAAAATGAAAAGAAGAGAAAAGGGGGGAAATAATAATGGACCGCTAATAATGGAGCACTACGTCCAACCTTTTATTAAGACCCCTAGGAAACCTAGTGTCTAGCCTAAGGATCCAGTAAATTTCTCTGTCCAAAAGTTTCTTTTTATGATCTCCTCCTCTCTTCGGGCAGAATACTTTTTCTATACCCTGCAATTTAACACCTGACCAATTACCGGAGTGGCATTCTGCAATATGTTTAGTTATCATGGAGGTGTTTCTACTGTCAAAGTGTGGAGTATCGGACAGATGTTTTCTGATCCGCACCTTTAAAGTATTAGTTGTGCACCCCACGTACTGCATATTACATGGCTCACACGTGAACAAATAAATCACGTACTTTGTATTGCAATTGATATAATGCTTTATCGGAAAGGAGTCATGATTGGTGCAGGACGTGAAGGTGGAAGAGGGTGATATAACATTACAGCATTTACATACTCTATGGCCACATTTGTAGGTTCCCCTATGTTGAAGCCAAACCTGGTTCATTTGAGTTCTTTCAGAGTATAAACTTGGAGATAATTTTTGTCCCAGAGTAGGTGCTCTACGGGCCACACAACTATATCCTCCATCCAGAGCAGGAGCTACTGTGGGATCCGCTAGGAGTATGGGCATGTACTTATTAATGATTTTACAGATTTGCGCATATTGTGTACTATATGATGTAGAAAAAACTACCTTATGTTTGACAGTGTGTGCAGGAGCACAAGGTTTGGTTCCAGTGGGGGAAATCATATGCTTCCTATTTCTGTGTAACGCTACATTGTAGGCTCTGTCTACATTCCACCTGGGGTATCCTCTCTGGCTTAATCGTTCTTTTATGTTGTTGGCTTCAGATTCAAAGTGTTCCAATCTCATACAATTCCTCCCAGCCCGTATCATTTCCCCAGCAGGGATATTTTTTATTACGTGGGCAGGATGGCACGAATGGCCATGGAGGATTGAATTTACAGCTGTATCTTTTCTATAAGTTCTAGCAACTATAGAACGAGATTGAGTATCCCCCATCAAAAATAAATCTAAAAAAGAAATTTCACTGGAATGAAATTGAATGGTAAAAATCAAACCTAAAGGATTATCATTGAGATAATCAGAAAATCCCTGTATGGCCGCCACATCAGACCCCCAAATGAATAGGAGGTCATCAATATAGCGGCCATACCAGGAGATGGACTTGGCATAGGGGTTATGGGGGGCGAAGAGATTCTATCTCTCCCACCAACACATATAAATGTTGTCGAGAGAGGGGGAAAACTTCGCCCCCATCGACGCCCCAGTGATCTGCAAGTAGTACCGGTCATTGAACATGAAAAAATTATGAGATAAAAGAAAATCAACAACTAGGACCAGGTACTCCCGCAGATCACTGGGGTAGGATGTAAAAGTGGAAAGAAACCAACTCAAAGCCTCTAGAGCCAGACTGTGAGGAATGATGGAATACAGAGCAGTAACGTCTGCAGTGATCCACATATGACACTCTTGCCACACAAAATCATCAAAGGCTGCTAAAACATGCTGTGTATCTTTAATGTAACCGGGCATGTGGGGAACAAAAGGTTAAAGCATACTATCGGTCCAGGCGCAAAGCCTCTCATTTAGTGACCCAATGCCTGCCACGATAGGTCTCATCTTTGGTGGGAAAGAGTTTTTATGAACCTTGGGTAAAGAATGGAATATAGCCACCACCGGACACTCAGGTACAAGATAATCTCCAATTTTTTGTGATAGTATTCCACTTTTTACCCCCAACTGTACAAGATTAATAAGGGCTTTTTTGAAAGCGGGTGTCGGACTCCCCGACAGGGGCCTGTATGTAGTGCTGTCCAACACCATGGCGGTGTTTAACTTACAATACAGGCCACTGTCCAGGAGAACGACACCCCCTCCTTTGTCCGCCTGACGTATAATCAAGTCATCCCATTTAACCAGTTGCATGAGAGCCTTGCGTTGCTTTTTATTAAGATTATCTTTGTGATGCATATCTTTCACTGAATGTGATAGCATAGCAAGTTCACGCTCCACCACATCCTGGAACATGTCCAGGGATGGGGTTCGTGATGCAACTGGGTAAAATTGGGGGTTAGATGGCTCAAAGATAGGCATGTCATCTATTTTGGTGTGGTCCTGTAAATCTTGTAGATTAGATAAAACAATCAAATAAAATGTTAGTACCACTAGAATTACTCATGTCATACAAATTTGAGTCAGATGCAACATTTTCATGCAAATTGGATATTTCATTTACTGTACTATTATCATCAAATTCAGTTGAATCATATACATGATCTCGACAGTTATGAAAATGTTTTTTTACTGTAATATTGCAGACAAATTTGTTAAGGTCCATTAATGTCCGAAAAAAATCAAAGTCACATTTGGGGGAAAAAGACAAGCCTTTAGAGAGGAGATCAAGTTGCTCATGAGAAACAATTTTGGCCGATAGATTAAAGACAGGCAAGCAGGTTACCTCTTTCTCCCGTCTTTGCGAGCGCCTGCGACTTGATTGATGTTTCCGCCCTGCCCTATATATATATATATATATATATATATATATATACATTTTTTTTTTCTAGTTTTGCCTTAATATATGTATTAATTCTATATATATATATATATATATATATATATATATAATTATATACTTTTTATTATACTATTATACAATATTATATTTCTCACCATTACCTGCATAAGGTCCTCCATTTTTTCTATTCATTATTACTACGAGTTCTAAGATATTTTGACATTTATGTATTTATTATCTTCTTTCTATACAAAATCTCATGTATTGCAACTCTTCCTATGCCGTTGTGTGAATTGCGACATTTGCGTCTTTATATATATATTTCTCTAATCATTATTATACAATACATATTTCCATGTCGCAGTTCACACAATGCTTTGGAGAACTTTTTATACCTCTAGCGGATGCACAGTGGATCAGCCTATGTTTTCCTTGGGCTGCCGGTATGCAATCGCATAGATTGTTAGTTATTATATTTTTTTTATTACATTTGCACTTGTTTTTTCTATATATAGTTAATAAAGATTTTGTTTTTATTTCTTTTTAACTCCGATCGCATCATATGATTAATATAACAGTGCATAAGTGTTTTTTGTTCTCTATGCTAGTGGATCCTGGTGTGAACGGGAGCCACTCCTGGCCAATTAGCCCTGGTTGTCTCCCCTCGCCCCTGGTTCCATATATAAGAGTACTTGGAATTTGTAATCATTGTACGACTAAGGCCAGCACCTGGCCGAAACGCGTCACTTCCTCCCTGTACCTGTTGCCTCGTTGATGTGAATAAAGCCGCACTTACCTGAGCCGAGCTGGAGTTCGCTTTCTTTATTTCCATTGTTCTGGGTGAGGTCCACACCCTCTCCTTGCTTGGGATCCAGACCAGGGATAGAGCCGGAAACTTTCTCTACTTTCACATTTCATTTTTTACTGTATTCTTTTTTCACATGCTAATTTTTATGTCAATTTTCCATGCGAATTTTCGCATGGAAAAAAAGTGAGCGAACATAGCGAATATGCGAATTTCACGAACATAGGACGAATAATCGTCAATATATTCACGAAATATCGCGGATTCGAATATGGCCCCTGCCGTTCATCACTAGTAAGGGGATTACAGTAGAGAGAGCTGATGGACCAGTTGAAAATGTACCTACTAATCTTGTGGTAGAACCTACACAAAGTGATGTTTTAAGGGCAATCCTACAATGTAATTAGTCCCTTTCAATGCAATTGGGGGGCATAAAAGGGGATATAATACTGATCAGACAAGAATAAATCTGAGTGCACTATCATGGTGGAAACTTGTAATAGTGCAATGTAGGATGCTTAAGTAATAATTATAGATGAGCGAATTTTTGAAAAATTTGATTTGGCCGATTCGCTGAATTTTCCCCCCAAATTTTGGTTGAGTCTGAATTTATTCTGGCCTATTTCTGGCCTACTGAGAGCCTCAATAGGGGCGTAGAACACTTTGCCTTGCTGTAACACGCATAGGGTGTGTGCTGGGCTAGTGAAATAATACTGTTATTCAGTATGACATTCAGATAAGAGGCGTCGCAATTAGAATCATTGTCGCAGAGAGGTACAAAGACAGAGCCTGGAGGTGGCAGCAGCATGAGGAGACCATTTAGTAGCTTAATGACACAGCGAGTAGGTGGCGGCAGCATTAGAAGACCATAGAGTGGCTCAATGACACAGAGTGGAGGTGGCAGCAGCATGCGGAGACCATATAGTGGATGAATGACACAGCCTGGAGTTGGCAGCAGCATGAGGAGACCATAGAGTGCCTGAATGACAATGCGAGGAGGTGGCAGCAGCATAAGGAGACCATATAGTGGCTGAATGACACAGTGTGGAGGTGGCGGCAGCATGAGGAGAACATATAGTAGCTGAATGACACAGCCTGGAGTTGGCAGCAGCATGAAGATACCATATGGTGGCTGAATGACATAGCGTAGAGGTGACAGCAGCATAAAGAGACCATATAGTGCCTAAATTACACAGCCCGGAGGTGGCGGCAGCATGAGACCATATAGTGGCTGAATGACACAGCATGGAGGTGGCGACAGCATGATGAGAACATATAGTGGCTTAATGACATAGCCAGGAGTTGGCAGCAGCATGAGGAGACCACATAGTGTCTAAATGACACTGCCTGGAGTTGGCGGCAGCATATAGTGGCTGAATGACACAGCCTGGAGTTTGTGGCAGCATGAGCAGAACATATAGTGACTGAATAACCCAGCCTGGAGGTGACATAAGTATGAGGAGACCATATAGTGGCTCAATGACACAGCTTGGAGGTGGCGACAGCATGAGGAGACCATGCAGTGCCTGAAGGACACAGCATGGAGGTGGCATAAGCATGAGGAGACCATATAGTGGCTGAATGACACAGCGTAGAGGTGACAGCAGAATGAGGAGACCATAAAGTGCCTGAATGACACAGCGTGAAAGCAGCAGCAGCATGAGGAGACCATATAATGGCTGAATGACACAGTGTGGAGGTGGTGGCATCATGAGGAGACCATATAGTGCTTGAATGACACGGTGTGGAGTTGGCGATAGCATATAGTGGCTAAATGACACAACCTGGAGTTGGCGGCAGCATGAGGAGAATATATAGTGGCTGAACGACACAGCCTGGAGGTGGCGGAAGCATGAGGAGACCATAAAGTGGCTGAATGACAAAGCCTGAAGTTGGCAGCAGCATAAGGAGAACATAGTGGCTTAATGACACAGCTTGGAGTTGGCAGCAGCATGAGGAGACCACATAGTGTCTGAATGACACTGCCTGGAGTTGGTGGCAGCATATAGTGGCTGAATGACACAGCCTGGAGTTTGTGGCAGCATGAGCAGAACATATAGTGTTTGAATAACACAGCCTGGAGGTGGCATAAGTATGAGGAGACCATATAGTGGCTGAATGACACAGCGTGGAGGTGGCGGCAGCATGAGGAGACCATATAGTGCCTGAAGGACACAGAGTGGAGGTGGCATAAGCATGAGGAGACCATATAGTGGCTGAATGACACAGCGTAGAGGTGGCAGCAGCATGAGGAGACCATATAGTGCCTGAATGACACAGCGTGGAGGTAGCAGAATCATGAGGAGACCATATAATGGCTGAATGACACAGTGTGGAGTTGGAGATAGCATATAGTGGCTGAATGGCACAGCCTGAAGTTGGCAGCAGCATAAGGAGAACATAGTGGCTGAAAGACACAGCATGGAGTTGGCGGAAGCATGAGGAGACCATATAGCAGCTTAACCCCTTAAGGACCGGGGTTTTTTCCGTTTTTGCATTTTCGTTTTTTGCTCCTTGCCTTTAAAAAATCATAACTCTTTAAATTTTGCACCTAATAATATGATGGCTTATTTGTTGCGCCACCAATTCTACTTTGTAAAGACGCCAGTCATTTTGCCCAAAAATCTACGGTGAAACGAAAAAAAAAAAATCATTGTGCGACAAAATTTAAAAAATACGCCGTTTTGTGACTTTTGGGGGCTTCCGTTTCTACGCAGTACGTTTTTTGGTAAAAATGACACCTTATCTTTATTCTGTAGGTCCATACAATTAAAATGATCCCCTACTTATATAGGTTTGATTTTGTCGTACTTCTGGAAAAAATCATAACTACATGCAGGAAAATTAATACGTTTAAAATTGTCATCTTCTGACCCCTATAACTTTTTTATTTTTCTGTGTATGGGGCGGTATGAGGGCTAATTTTTTGCGCTGTGATCTGAAGTTTTTAACGGTACCATTTTTTCATTGATAGGACTTATTGATTGCTTTTTATTCATTTTTAAATGATATAAAAAGTGACCAAAAATGCACTATTTTGGATTTTGGAATTTTTTTGCGCGCACGCCATTGACCGAGCGGTTTAATTAATGATATATTTTTATAATTTGGACATTTCCACACGCGGTGATACCATATATGTTTATTTTTATTTTTATTTACACTGTGTTTTTTTTATTGGAAAAGGGGGGTGATTCAAACTTTTAATAGGGAAGGAGTTAAATGATCTTTATTCACTTTTTTTTTTCACTTTTTTTTTGCAGTGTTATAGGTCCCATAGGGACCTATAACACTGCACACACTGATCTTCATCATTGATCACTGGTTTCTCAAAAGAAACCAGTGATCAACGATTCTGCCGCATGACTGCTCATGCCTGGATCTCAGGCACTGAGCAGTCATTCGGCGATCGGACAGCGAGGAGGCAGGTAGGGGCCCTCCCGCTGTCCTGTAAGCTGTTCGAGATGCCACGATTTCGCCGCGGCTATCCCAAACAGCCCACTGAGCTAGCCCGCAACTTTCGCTTTTAGCCGCGCGGCTCAGCTTTGAGCGCGCGGCTAAAGGGTTAATAGTAGGCGGCGCCGCGATCGGCGCTGCGCTTTATTAGAGGCGGGTCCCGGCTTCACTATGACGCCGGGCCCGCCGTGATATGATGCGGGGTTACTGTGTAACCCCATGTTATATCAGGAGAGCAGGACCAAAGATGTACCGGTACGTCCTTGGTCCTTAAGGGGTTAATGACACAACCTTGAGTTGGCAGCAGCATGAGGAGAACGTATGGTGGCAGAATGAGATAGCATGGAGGTTGCATCAGCATGAGGAGACCATATAGTGGCAGAATGAGACAGCATGAAGGTGGCAGCAGCAGCATCAGGAGTCCTGAAAGTGACCCAGTGACAGAGTGGTGCGGTGGGTGGCAATACCAGTACCCGGTGAAAAAGGTGGGTGGAAAAAAGGAGTACTTGACATCAGATGTGGGGCATCAGGCGGGTGGCAGGATCAGAATAGTATCTGAGGCAGGTAGGAAGAAGAAAACGGTCTTTTTTGTAAAATTGTTAGTGTGCACAAGTAAGTATTGAGGATATGCATTACCTAAAACGTAACTTTTAATAATAATATGCTTAGGATAAAATATATGTACCCAAATTAATTTTTTTAAATCCAACTAAAGGACAGGTGTTCAAAAAACAGAATTTGCCACCTACACCACCAAGTATTCATGTGATGCAAAGACTGGTGGGGCAAAAACTTCCCCTGTAAGGCCCTACTCTCGCATTATTAATTCCCTTCTTGGGAAGTGTTACTTGCCCTAAAAAGGGTGGCCCCACATAAGAACCTCTACCTATTTCCACCTACAAACACTGCCATTTTCCAGGGTTTTTAGGTGGAAATAGGGATTGGTTGCTTTTTGGGACCACCCTTTTTAAGACGAGTAACACTTTCCTCGAAAAGGTGGAAGGGAACAACATATTGTCCATTGTAAAAACTTCCCCTGTAAGGCCCTACTTTCGCCCTATTAATTTCCTTCTTGGCAAGTGTTACTCACCCTAAAAAGGGCAGCACCACACAGCAAACTCTCTCTTTTTCCACTTAAAAACCCTGGGAAATGGCAGTGTTTGTAGGGGGAAATAGGGAGCGGTTCCTGTGAGGGGCTGCCCTTTTTAGGGTGAGTAACACTTGCCAAGAAGGGAATTAATAATATGAGAGTAGAGTCTTACAGGGGAAGGTTTTACCCCCACCGGTTACAATGGACTGTACGTTGTTCCCTTCCACCCTTTAGAGGTCTTTGCATCACATCAATACTTGGTGGTTTAGGTGGCACATGATGTTTTTTGCACACCTTTCCTTTTGTTTGCTTTCAAATAAAATGTGGGTACATATACTATATTTTATCGTAAGAAAAGTTACATTTTAGCTAATGCATATCCTCAATACTTACTTGTGGTCTGATGCGGAGGAATGTCTGTAACTGGGGAAGAGCACCATACATATGTTTTGCACTATCCACATCTGTGAAGTGTTGGTGTGGCACCATGGTCAATCTACTCTGATACATCAGGCATTGGTGGGTGGAAATCCTGGCTGATCCATGCCTGATTCATCCTCACAAAGGTCAGTCTCTCCACATTTTTCATGGACAGACGAGTTCTCCTTGGGGTGACTCTGTCCCCCGCTGCACTAAACACCCGCTCTGATGGCACACTACTGGCCGGGCAGGAGAGCTTTTCCAGGGCAAACTCTGCTAGTTGTGGCCACAAATCAAGTTTGGCTGCCCAGAAGTCCAGTGGATCTTCAAGGTGTGTTGGAATGGTCATGTCAAGGTATGCCACCACCTGCTGGTTCAGGTCCTGCTCCATGTTTATTTGCTGCTGATAAGTTGTTTCACTATGCGGGTGAAGAAAGCTACTCATCAGCGACTGTAGACTCAGGCTGATGCTGATGGAGCTGGTACTGCTGCTGCCACCCCAGTCAGACCTGCGAGAGAATGGACGATGGCGCAGATAGGCATCAGCCAACTGACTTCGTAGGATGTCTCTGTAGTAGGTCAGTTTGTCCTCCCTCTCAGTTTCAAAAAGGCCCCCATTTTGTGCCTGTAGCGAGTTTCCAATAAGGTGGAGAGCCAGAAGTCATCCCGCTGCCGAATGATGACAATTTGGCGGTCACTATGCAAGCAAGTGAGCATGTATCGTGCCATTTGTGCCTAAGAGGGACTCCCTGCCTCCATCTCCAACCTCCCTGCATACTGCCACAGTGTGTCTAGGTCCTATGTCTCGCCATCCTTATAACCCTCTAGCTCCTCTGGCTGCTCCTCCTCTCCTGTCAGATGACTAGAAAAAAAACCTATCGCGTAAAACCTAAACTGTGCTCCACTGTGCCACTCCCCCTCCTCCTCCAGTTCAGCCCCCACAGAGCTCATAGTTACATAGTTAGTACGGTTGAAAAAAGACATATGTCCATCAAGTTCAACCAGGGAATTGAAGGGTAGGGGTGTGGCGCAATATTGGGGAAGGGATGGGATTTTATATTTCTTCATAAGCATTAATGTTATTTTGTTCCAGGAATGTTTCTAATCCTGTTTGAAAGCTGTTAATTTTTCCTGCTGTGACCAGTTCCTGAGGTAGACTGTTCCATAAGTTCACAGTTCTCATGGTAAAGAAGGCGTGTCGCCCCTTGAGACTAAACTTTTTCTTCTCCAGATGGAGGGAGTGCCCCCTCGTCATTTTTTGTATGGGCCATTAATACACCTTTATCATATCCCCCCTTAAACGTCTCTTCTCAAGACTAAACAATTGTAACTCCTTTAATCGCTCCCATAGCTAAGATGTTCCATGCCCCATATTAGTTTAGTCGCGCGTCTCTGCACCCTTTCCAGCTCCACAGTGTCCCTTTTATAGACTGGTGCCCAAAACTGATCAGCATATTCCAGGTGAGGCCGTGCCAATGCTTTTTAAAGGGGGAGTATTATGTCCCTGTCCCTTGAGTCCATGCTTCTTTTTGTACATGACAATATCCTGTCGGCCTTGGAAGCAGCAGCCTGACATTGCATGCTATTCTGTAGTCTGTGATCTACAAGTACACCCAGATCCTTCTCTACCAGTGACTCTGCCAGTTTAATCCCCCCTAGGACATACGACGCATGCAGGTTCTTAGTACCCAGATGCATAACTTTACATTTATCCACATTAAACCTCATTTGCCAAGTGGATGCCCAGACACTTAGTCTATCCAAGTCATCTTGTAACTTATGCACATCCTCTATAGACTGTACCGTGCTACAAAGCTTGTTTCATCTGCAAAGATAGAAACAGAGCTGTTAATGCCATCCTCTATATTATTGATAAATAAATTAAACAACAGTGGTCCCAGTACAGAACCTTGGGGTACACCACTAATAACCGGGGACGAATCAGACCACCACTCTCTGGGTACGATCCATGAGCCAGTGTTCAATCCAGTTACAAACTAAAGTTTCCAAACACAAAGACCTTAACTTACCTGTCAGACGTCTATGAGGGACAGTATCAAACGCTTTAGCAAAATCCAGAAACACTATGAGGGACATTTATCAATTTTTGCTTATGTATTTTAATTTTTTTGCAATTTTTTCCTTACTCTTTTTTTGCTTATGTGTGACTTATTTATCAACTGGTTTCAGGGTGTTAATAATTTTCTTTCACGTAAGCAATTTTTCCTTTTTTACTTTGGTAGTAGCTTTTTCTGCTCCATGTTTGAGCTGGAGTAAGTGTAGTCAATTTTTAACCCTGTCGCTTTCCAGTCAAAATGTCGCACGAAAAATCGCGCAGTTGCGACAATTTTGCGACAATTATAGTAAAGAAAACCTGACTAAACCCTTTGATAAATGTCCATATATATCCACAGCCATTCCTCTGTCAAGGCTTCAACTCACCTCTTCATAAAAGCAAATTAGAGGGGGCGTGGCTTGGCGCGCTGATGGAAAGCAGCTCAGTGTGAGAGCACCGGCCGGGCTCACGCTTCTATGGCAGCAAAATAGATTACGGGAGGCAGACATCGGGGCAAAAAGAAGGTAAGAGCAGCACTAAAGCCCACAGACCGTCAGGGATCGATCACAGCATTTTTTAAGCCAGGTTCGGAGCTGCACGGAGGCCCTGCGCTTGACTCCCGCCATTATCATCTGCGCAGGAGAGTGCGCTTCCGGCAGCCACCACTGAGACGGCACGAACGCCACTGCAGACGCCGCATACCCGGCGGGGACTTACCTGTACAGAGGAGATGGATCAAGCCGAGGCAGGTACTGGTCTTTCCCCGCAGACTCAGGGGGACAGGCACCGACCCCAGATGCTGGAGACTGTGTGTGTCGCGGACAAGCCCCAGGTGAGGTACAGTAAGGCCAACCAGACTGAGGCCTCCTCCCAGCCTGCTCCATCTACACACGGGAGTAGAGGCCTCTCTGGTCCATTGGACATTGCTAGCCCACTGCCACCACTGAACAAGGGGACACCCACAGCTACAATGCATATTAGTCCTGCAGCACTGGACACTCAGAACGGTCCCCTGCCCTTTTCACAGCAAGCTGGTTGCTATGACGACCCAGCTGCTGCTTCTCACCATCAGCCTGCAGCAGCTAAAAACAAGCAGATAACACAGGCTTCCCCTGCATCGGCTTCTACAACGCATGCCACTTCTAGCAGTGGGTCCACACCAACAGAAAAATGCCCTAGAGAGACCTCTACCCGCTATCCTGTTACTTCCAACAGTGACTCACCCTTAACTGACTCCTCTGACAAAACTCAACATGTTGTTATCCCGGTGGTCCCTGGGCCACCACCGCAAGAAGTGACAGATTGGTCACGTGAAATGGACTCTGATTCCGGTGGGGGCTCGCAAGACTCATCTGCAGATAGTGATAATCCTGATTATTGGAGTGCAAGCCCCCCGGCTAAAAAGACCCTATTTAAGACTCCCCGCAAGTTGCCACCGCGTGCCGCTCCTCACTCGGGTCACTCCTCGTCTGAAGACACTATAACGGAACAGAGGCGTCCTACACGCCGATACCTCACACCCGAACGTTCTCAGGATTCGGCCCATTCACGCATGATATCCTCGCTACCCTCACCTGAGGCTGCAACCAACACACTGAAACATTTCCCAGAACTGCAAGCATTGTTGGCATTACTGCCCACCAAAACTGACATGCAATCCCTAGCCGCAGATCTGAAGACAGCCTGGAGAAAAGATCTTAAACCAGTGAAAGAAGAAGTCTCCAAGTTGTCAAATAGGGTACGCGACTTGGAGGAATTTCACTCCTCAGTTTCTGCTCAACTGCATGCCATTAATGACACTGCTAAAGCTACTACAATGCAACAATCAAGCATGATAGATCACCTCGATGACATGGACAACCGTAACAGGAGAAACAACGTCAGAATAAAAGGACTACCTGAATCGGTTGCCCCCCAGGAGTTTGCTGGGACTTTACAAAAAATCTTCAATGAAATCCTACGCAAGCCGCCTGACACGCCTATGGAATTTGATAGGGCGCATCGCGCCTTGAAAGCAAAGAACCCAGATCCCTCCAAACCTAGGGACGTGATATGCAGAATCCATTACTACGTACTGAAGGAGGAGATTATGCGCAAAGCGAGAGATGTGAGACAGCTCACTTATAATGGTGCACCTATACACATATTTCCAGATCTATCTTTGAGAACACTCAAGCTACGGGCCTCTCTTAAACCGCTTCTCAGCAAACTACAAAACGCCCAAATTGCATACCGTTGGGGTTTTCCTTTCTCCCTGACGGCCAAACATGGGTACACTACCGCAACGATTCACAGACCCGAGGACCTGCCGGCATTCTGGCGGCGTTCAAACTCCCACCAGTACCACTCCCTGAATGGGAAGGACTGTTTCTATCTGCGACTTGGCCAAGGGCCAAACCACCAGGCCAGCGACAACAACAACGGGACAGAGAGAAGTTGCTGACCCTCACCCAGCGTTTCTCCCGTCATGTGCCCAACACTTGATAATTTGAAGAGACAGTTATAATGTTGTTGATCTTTTCTTCCTCAGTTAGGAAGTATTGCTCTCCTGCCTGAGACTTTGAATCCTGTTGACTGCTCTTATTACTGAACTTTTGTATTTTGTGTTGTTCCATATCCGCCGGAGTCAGTTTATAATACTCCATGTAGCTCCATTACTATGTCCAGTTCATGGTTGATATTGTATATGTGTCCATACCTCCCGATGCCCTTTCATAGAAAAGAGTGTTAAAAGACTCTTTGCCGATTTGTATGCCTCTACTCCATCTTACTCCTTGCCTACCACCTTCACTGATTCTATTATCTCACGTTGGGAAGGGAGCGCTACTATCCTACAAAGCCCTGATTCCACCACCCCTAGGTTCTTTATAGAAGCTTGAGATTGCACCCCCTACTAGTGCGCCTTCCACGATGACCTCCACTAGGTTATTGATTGGGCAGGTCCCAATCCAGCTTTGGGTCCTTATGACCATTCTCTGTAGTCCCCTTGCCCCCATTCCCTTATGGGGTCTTCTTCTTCTCTTGTTTCTTATTTTCCTACTGCTTATAACCTTTCTGTTTTACCTCATTTACAGATTGCATATCCCTGTTGTCCCTACAGCCTCCGGACCGGACCCTCCAGCATCTCCTAATACAACTGGTGAGTTGATGTCATTCCCTCTAACCCGACATGGCAGCTGACATTAAATTAATCACATTGAATACACAGGGGCTTAACACTCCAGAAAAACGCAATAAACTTTTATACTCCCTCCATAAACAAAGAGATCATATAATCTCACTGCTAGAGACACACTTCAAAACAGGACACGTTCCGAACATTCCGTCTAAATACTATACATCTTGGATCGATAGCACAAACCCAGACACAAGGTCAAAGGGAGTGTCATTAGCCTTTCATAAGTCCATCCCTGTCAAACAGATATCCTCTCAAATTGCCCCTAATGCCAGATTTATCTTTACTAACTGTGAGATTGCTAACCGTCCCTTGACAATAGCGTCTATTTACACGCCAAACAGAGACAAGGTACCGTTTCTCCTCAAAACTCTTACATCCCTCTCTGCTTTTGCTACGGGCCCAATACTATTGAGTGGAGATTTCAACATGTCCTTATTCCCGAGGATGGATACGTCTACGGGCTCCTCTACAGTTTCGCATAGTAAATTGCGAGCATTACATACAAAACTCCACTCCATGCAGCTGAGTGACGCCTGGCGAGAATTCCATCCAGATGATAAGGATTATACGTTCTTTTCCCACTCTAGGCAAACATATAGTCGTATAGATTATATTTTTTGCCCACACTCCTTGCTTACTTCTATCTCACACACCTCTATAGGGCTTCGTATCCTCTCAGACCATGCCCCAGTGGCCTGCTCGCTGACGCTTTCTTCTCTCTCGAGACCCCAATCCTCTTGGAAGCTGAATGAGTCCCTGCTTAAGGACTCAGTGTGCTTACACGACTTATGAGACACGATACAACACTTTTTTACAGACCATGCCTCTGATGACTCCTCTCCCATGATGAAATGGGAGGCTCTAAAGTGTGTACTTAGGGGAGTGTTAATTAAACACGGTGCCAGATTGAAGATGGAAGCGTCGGCAAAACTGCTAACACTACACCAACATAAACACACTCAACAGGATAATATAATGAAAGAACTTATCAAAGTTCGTGGTGAACTCCTTGCCTTGCTATCCCACAACATAAATATTACAAGCAGATTACTGGCCACCTTTTTATGAATGGGGCAACAGGGTCGGTAGGCTTCTTGCAGCGGCCTTAGGGAGAAAAGGTCCTCCCCATTTATTCCCTCAATTAAGGACCCCAAGGGTTCCCCATGTGTCCTAACGCCTGATATTCTTGTGGTATTCCGTCAATATTATTTATCATTGTACAATCTCCCAGCCCACATCCCCGTCCGCAGAGACACAAAAGGAAACGTTATCTCAATATATCTCGCAGACGGCCCTCCCACGCCTAGACCCGACAGTGATACAAAACCTAGAAGCTCAATTTACGGCACTGGAACTGGGCATGACCATCTCCTCGTTGCCCGTAGGTAAAAGTCCAGGCCCCGACGGCTATACCTCAAAACTCTATAAAACACTACAATCTGATTTATCTCCCCTCCTCTTAACGGCATTCAACGACATTTCCAGTTCATGACCCTCCCCCCACCTTCCTTTTTACGGGCATATATCACAGTTATTCCAAAAGAGGGTAAAGACCCACTGATGTGCTCCAGTTACCGCCCCATCTCATTAATAAACACTGATGCCAAACTATTTGCTAAACTTATAGCCAACAGACTATCTGACCACATGACATCTCTAGTCCACCCCGACCAAGTGGGTTTTGTTAAGGGAGGGAAGCCAGAGACAATACCTTGCGTACGTTCTCGACTGTTCACTATGCTCATACATCGGGAACCCCCCTTTTCCTCCTTTCTCTGGATGCTGAGAAGGCCTTTGACCGGGTGGATTGGAGATTCATGTCGGCCACTCTAGCACAAATTGGTTTAGGTGTAAATATGATGTCACGGATAATGGCCCTATATACCCATCTCCAAGCACAAATTAGAATAAAAGGTTGACTCTCCCAATCTTTCAACATTTGCAATGACATGCGACAGGGCTGCCCTCTCTCACCCCTACTGTACGTTTTGTGTATGGAACATCTACTGGTGGACATTAGACAAAACTCCAACAATAGAGGTCTGGACATTGGAACGTGCCATGGCAAATGTGCTGCTTTTGCAGACAACCTTTTATTATATCTTTCCCAACCTCTCACTTCCCTCCCTTCGCTACTTTCTACCATAAACCGCTTCTCAAAATTTAGTAACTATAAACTCAATCCAACCAAATGTGAGGCCTTAAATTTGACCCTCCCGGCTCCTATCATTCAACACCTCGGTGACACTTATCCCTTCAAATGGCAGTCTTCATCTCTTAAATATCTTGGAATACAGGTACCGTCCAAACTAGCTGACACTTTCAAACTCAATTTTCCACCCCTCCTCGCCTCCCTGAAAGGGGATCTCTCGAGATGGGAGAGAAAGGATTTATCTTGGCTGGCAAGAGTGAACATATTAAAAATGAATGTCCTCCCCAGGTTGCTCTACTTATTCTCCTGCATACCCATCCATCTCCCTAGATCCTTCTTTGGAGACTTATCGACACTCCAGAGGGAATTTGTATGGGCCAAACAACAGTCGAGGTTAGCAAGACGTGTCCTTGTCCGAAGGAAAAAGGGCGGAGGCCTGGCTTTACCGGACCTCCTCTCTTACTACCTAGCGGCAGTCTTGAATAGAGTGTTGGACTGCTGCTCTAAAAATGACACAAAACAATGGGTGATACTGGAGAGCCGCATAGTGGACACTGACTTGAAGGCATTTCTTTGGAATCCAGGCTCTACTGTGCTCCCCAGTAAGCTTAGTGCTCTGCCTCCAATACTCTCTGCGGTTCACCGTGCACGTAGACTATACCTATCTAAATCTGATCTCTTCCCAGCAGATGGCCCCCTCACCCCACTGTTTCACAACCCCGACTTCCCTCCAACAAAATCAAGACGCACCTTCCTGGGCTTTCAGCAAAGCGCTGGTATAACTTTCCACTCTCCAGTGGAACACTCTAACTTGAAACCATAACTCCACCTATATTGTGATTTAAGGCGCAGACCCACCCCCGTGTACACTATTATGCCATGCATCTGCTACCTACCATGAAGACCTCGCCAGCCCCCATTCAAACAACTTGCCAAGAGATGCTGGAGATGGTCCGCCCTGTGAGGTAATTGTCCTTACACGTCCCCACTACCCTTGCCTCCTATCCCTCTCTTTCTCTCCATCCTCTTCTCCCATTCCTCCCCTTCTCTCTCCTTTCTCTCCTCCACCTCCTTCCCCCCCCCCCCTTCCTCTTGATTATCTTTTATCTTTTTTCTCCCTTATTGTCGCTTATAGTTATATGTTATGTTTTACTGGGTTGTATAACATCTTATGTGTACGAGTTTACTGTCTATTTCCTGATGATTGATTCACTCCTCTCACTACAAGATCCCAGGACTTTCTGCCAGACTAGCCCTGGAGCTAGATACTTTCCTAAGAGGAGTGGAGTTGTGATATTCTGTTCTACAGTTGCTCACCTACAACCTCAATTGTTTGTATTAAGTGTTCGCTTAATGTGAATTTCCTTTTGTTCTGCTGTGCTTTTCTGACGAAAACAAAAAAAAAATATATTGAATTAAAAAAAAAAGCAAATTAGATTGGTTTGACAACTTCTATCCTTAGTAAACCCATGCTGGCTATTACTTATAATACTATTATCCCCTATGTATTCCTTTATGTAATCCCTTATAAGTCCTTCAAACTATTTACCCACAATGCAAGTTAAACTTACCGGTCTATAGTTTCCTGGGGAAGACCTATATCCCTTTTTGAAGATTGGCACCACATTTGCCTTGCGCCAGTCCCTTGGCACAATACCAGACACCAGTGAATCTCTAAATATCATGAACAGGGGTACAGATATTACTGAACTTAGTTCTCTAAGAACTCTTGGGTGCAATCCATCTGGCCCTGGAGATTTGCTTACATTTAAATTACTTAACTTACCTTGTACCATCTCTACATTAAGCCTGTTCAGTCCATTACATGATGTGTTACCAGCACTGACCTGTCCAATGTCAGCTCCTCCTTCTTCCCTAGTATATACAGAACTAAAGAAACCATTCAGTAGCTCCGCCTTCTCTTGATCGCCCGTGACAACCTCCCCATTATCATTATTAAGGGGTCCTACATGCTCTGTCCTTGTTTTTTTTTGCATTTATATATCTAAAAAAATATTTAGGATAAATTTTGCTTTCTTTGGCCACCTGTCTCTCATTTTGAATTGTTGCTGTTTTTATAAAATTTTTACAGATTTTATTAAGCTCTTTGTACTGTTTAAATGTTATAGCTGACCCATCAGATTTGTATTTTTTGAAGGCTATTTTTTTGTTGTTTATTGCTCTTTTAACATAATTTGTCAGCCATGTAGGATTTAGTTTTAATCATTTATATTTGTTCCCCTTTGGTATATATTTAGCTGTATAGTTATTTAGAGTTGATTTAAAGATGTCCCATTTACCTTCTGTATCAGTATTTGACAACACCTCCCCCCAGTCTATGTCCTGTAGTCAGCCCAGGGAAGTTTGCCTTTCTAAAGTTATATGTTTTTGCCTTCCCCATCTGTCTTTGTTTTCTACATTTTAAGTCAAAAGTAACTATATTGTGGTCGCTATTACCAAGGTTTTCCCTCACAGTTACATTACCAACCAGCTCTGCGTTGTTGGAAATGATCAGATCCAACAAGGCATCACTTCTTGTTGGGTCCTCCACAAACTGGCCCAAAAAATTATCCTGCAATAAATTTAGGAATTGTCACCCCTTTGTAGTTTTAGCCAAACCCGGACCCCAATCTATATCTGAATAGTTAAAATCTCCCATTATTACCACTGTACCTGCCCGGGCAGCCCTCTCTATTTGTTTATACAGCCGACCTTCTATCTCTTTAGTGATATTAGGGGGTCTGTAGATTACCCCAAGTATTATTTTTTCAGTATTTCCCTCCTTTTGTAATTCTACCCACAGTGATTCCACATCCTCAGAATCATCACACATTATGGCATCGTTCACACTGACTTTCATACCACTTCTAACAAACAGACAGACTCCACCACCTTTTCTGTTCATTCTATCTTTGCGAAACAATGTAAACCCCTGCAGATTGACAGCCCAGTCATGTGAGGAGTCCAGCCATGTCTCAGTGACCCCAACTATATCAATATGTTCCTCCAGTATCAAGGCCTCAAGCTCCCCAATTTTTATTTTCCTATGAAGTCTATTCCTATTAACTATTCTAACCCTTCCCTCCACTCCACCCCCAGGTACATTTATAATTCCCACATCTCTATCTACACTATCTTCCCCTTCTTTGCTGTAGGTTCCCTCCCCCAAGTCCCTAGTTTAAACACTCCTCCACCCTTCTAGCCATCTTCTCCCCAAGCACAGCTGCACCCTCCCCATTGAGGTGCAGCCCGTCCCTACGGTAGAGCCGGTAACCGACTGCGAAGTCAGCCCAGTTCTCCATGAACCCAAACCCCTCCTTCCTACACCAGCTTCTGAGCCACTTGTTTACCTCCCTGATCTCCCGCTGCCTCTCTGGTGCGGCTCGTGGTACTGGCAGTATTTCAGAATATACTACCTTGGAGGTCCTTGCCTTAAGCTTGCGGCCTAAGTCCCTGAAATCATTTTTAAGGACACTCCACCTACCTCTTACTTTGTCATTTGTGCCAATATGTACCATGACTGCTGGGTTCTCTCCAGCCCCGCCCAGCAACCTGTCAACCCGATCCGCGATGTGCCGAACTCGTGCGCCAGGCAGACAACACACTGTTCGGCGATCCCGGTCTTTGTGACACATCGCCCTGTCTGTCCCCCTAATAATTGAGTCCCCCACCACTAGTACCTGTCTGACCTGCCCTGTACTCCTCCCTCCCTCCTTACTGGAGCAGACACCCCCCTGGCGGTCAGAGGCAGTATCCTGCTGCAGTTCTGCTAGCTCTGTAATGGCATCCCCCTCATCTGCCAAGCGGGCAAACTTGGGGTGTGCCAGTTCAGGACTAGCCTCCCTGACACTTTTTCCCCTACCCCGCTTTCTAACTGAAACCCAGCTAACTGCCTGACTGTCCTGCAACTCCGTCCCACTGTCCTCCCCCACCTCTACTCCCGAGAGTGCCTGCTCAGTGAGCAGGAGACTCCTCTCCATGTTGTTAATGCTTCTCATTGTTGCCAGTCGCTCCTCTAGATGTAGGATCTGGGCTTCCAAACGAACAACTAGCACACATCTCGCACAACAATATGCACCCTCAAACTGTTGTTCAAGGATTGCATACATTGAACAGGATGTATGTTGGACTGCATTTTCCAACATGGAGGCCATCTAGTTATGGGGATTTCACAAATGTATAGGCAAAAACAGACAGTCAAAATTACACTTCAAATTTTTTGTAGACCTTTTGGGTTCAGAAATTAACACACACAGCGATCTCAACCTCCTGCTTTCAAACTCCTGTTTTTGAAACTTTTCTTTCACGCTCCCTCTTACACAGCAACACTCAGAAGAGCAAGCTCTCAGTAAGAGTCCCAAGCTAAGATTTATACACCTGTGCCCAATCTACTCCTCCTCCCCCCAAAATATGAATGTGGACTATAGGCAGTCGCACCCACACCACAGATTCACTCCGCACAACAGATAATCACAGTTTTTGAAACTCCTCATTCACGCCCCCTCTTACACAGCAACACTCAGAAGAGCAAGCTGGCCGTGAGATGTAGGTGCCACATCCCCAGTGCCCTGACCAACCATTGTTTCCAACACGTGTTTTAGTAGATGAAGCAGTGGAATAACATTGTTCATCCCATAATCCTGGCGACTGACTAATAATGTGGCTTCCTCAAGGGACCTGAGCAAACGGCAGGTGTCACGTATGAGCTGCCACTGGTTGACATTGAAGTTACATGGGAGTCCCCCTATCCGCTTGGATCATCAAGAAATCGTTGATGGCTTTTCTCTGTTCATATAGTCGGTCCAACATGGAGGGTGGAATTCCAACGTGTAGAAACGTTGCAAATCAGACTATTTTGGGGGAAACCGTTCTGATGCTGTGGCTTAAGGAGGGTGTGCTTTACGGTGTACGAGTGGCCGAAGTGCATGCAAAGTTCCCTTCCGATTGTTAGGATGTCTTGTACATGGGGGGGGAACCTTTCAGGAACTGCTTGACAACCAGATTGAACACATGTGCCATGCAGGGCGCATGTCTCAGGCTTCCTTGTCACAGTGCAGACAAGATGTTCTTCCCGTTGTCGGTCACCATGGTACCCATTTCCAGTTTTCGTGGAATAAGCCATGATTCGATATCTTGATGAATGACTTTTAGCAGTTCCTCCCCTGTGTGACTCCGTTCGCAAAGGCAAACCATGTGAAGAACAGCGTGACACCGCTGTGCCCTGCACACATGGTATACTGGAGGGGCAGTGAGACTTATCCGTGCAGTGGAGGCTGAGGACATGTGGATGATGAGGAGGCGGAGTTGCACACTGTCACAGGACCAAAGGCCTGAGAGTGTAGGGGTAGAAGTGGCGTGTCCTGTCCAAGTTGGTGTTGTGACTGTGCAGGAACCACATTCACCCAGTGTGCCGTAAAGGACATGTATTATCCCTGATCGTAGTTACAGCTCCACACGTCTGTGCTGCCTTGCACTTTGGTACACACCGAAAGGCTCAAGGACTGGCCCACCTTCTGTTCCACAAAATTGTGCAGGGCTGATACTGCCTTCTTTCAAAGAAATGATGGTTTGGGACTCTCCACCTCGACTCGGCACAAGCCATCAGATCTCTGAAAGGTGCAGAGTCCACCACTTGAAAAGGGAGGGACTGCAGCACCAGCAACTTGGACAGGAGCACATTCAGCTTCTGCGCTGTTGGATGAGTGGGCACATACTCTTGTCTCTTGGTCATGGCTTCACCGATGGATTGCTGCCAGAATGACTGACAAGAAATAGGAGGAGCACTAGCATCTGGAGCAACAGAAGGAGCGTATGACACACAGCTCCCTTCAGCTTAGGTGGTGGTGCTTTGGCTGGCTGAAAAAGGGAGCGGCGTGCCACTGGGTGATGCAGCAGGCTGGACTACCACATCGGAGCCACGCTTCTCCTAGGCTGCTTTATGGTGACACTGCATGTGTTGATGCACGGCCGTGGTGCCAACATTGGGACATCCTTCGGATGCTTGATGAAAAACTGCCACTCCGCCGAGTAGCTGATTTTCCCACCAACAGTCCACACTGACTGACTGCTACTGCTGCCGTCTCCAGGAACCCCTGTTCCACAACCTCCCGGGAAGGTAGGCTGCCGCAAAGCAGATGGTCTACACTGGGCACGTTTGGCTCCAGACTTTCCACTTCTGCAACCATGCTGACTGCCAACCATGCTATGACCTTGCAGGCTCAGCTGCTGCCTCACAAGCAACCTGCAACACTCTTCTCCTGATGATGATGAAACCCCTTCTGCACCCAGCTCCCAAGTGCAATCGGCTTCATCATCATCGAGTTGTGCCTGCACGTCACTGATGTCCTCCTCAGGTTCCTCAACAGTGTCTGCTTCAGGAACCTGAACGCTCACAACACCACCTCCCACACCTATCACCTCATCACTACTTGCCTACCTAACAGAAGAAGCGGCGGATGTCTCCCCACTTCTTGGCTGGGCAGTAGCTGCTGACTGTCCTCTAGTAGATTGCCCTCACTAAATAGTGGAGCTGAACCCACAACATAAGATACTTCTGTGGGGGAGGGAACAGCATAGGACAGAGGCAATGGGAGGACAGGGACTGCTCCCGGGCCATGCCAACTAAGGGTTGTGTCTGAGGAACCCACCAACTGTTGACTGGGGGTGTCAGATGAAGTGGATGACCATATTAACGAATCGATGATGGCAGATGGGTTGCTGGTCGAGACACGACTGGTAGCTGATATCGGGAGCTCAGGCCTCTTGCTGCGACTCCTGCTGCCACTTGCCCCTAGTCTGCTGCGACCTCTGCCTGATGAATTTAGGCATCTGCCACTCCTCTGTGCACATCCTGGCACATCTCTGTCTAACATACTTAGTGCGTATATGAGGGGAGTACAATACGCTCCACTATGCTTAAAACAGTATTTGTCTAGAACACTAGCAATTGTGTACTTTTGGCTCGCCTTTCACCGTATCTCAGCCCTTAGGACTTTAACAGGAAAAAAATGGTACACCACTTAGATGTAAGTATGTGGTATGCACTTATGAGGGGAGGACTATGCGCTCCAGTACGCTTAAAACAGTATTTATCTACAACGCCAGCAGGCGAGTACTTTTGGCTGACCTTTCATAGTATATAGGCCCTGAAGACTTTAACAGGAACAAAATGGTACACCACTTAGATATACGCACAGGTTACACTTTATAGAGGACAATATGCTTTTAGTGCTCTGCTCACCCTAACTGGCTGGCTACTATTAGCTTTTCAGTTGTTGTACACACCAGTGCTGCAGCACACACCCAAAATTGCACTTTCTCTCTCAATCTCACTCCCTTCCCTATTAGTGCTTCTAGGCTGGATTCAGGCTTGAGGTGAATCGCTGCTGTAAAAAAGCTTTTCCGTGCAACACACTGCTCTCTGTCCCTCTCTACGATAGAACGCTGATGTGACTGGGAGGTGAATGGCTGCTGTAAAAATGCTTTTATGTGCAACACACACTGCTCTCTGTTCCGTTCTTTCTGTAATAGAACGCTGATGTGACCGGCCGTAAGATGGCTGCAGATTATATAGGGCTTTGACATCACAAGGGTGGCTGGCAGCTCATGGCTGCATGCTGGATGTGATTTAGGGTCATCCTGCCTTCCCTTGTTTCTGCCTTTCCAGGATTCCTTGCCCCATGTCCTCACATGTGGATCCGCCATTTTAGATGCCCTAGGGCCTGGACCACACTAAGTTGAGTTTAATGAAGCCATTTGCGCAATCAAATTGTGCCAATATTCGCATTCGTTGCAAATCAAATTTTTCCTGAAATTTGTAATGAATTTGGATTTGTCAGATTCGATTTGCTCATTCCAAATAATAATAATAATATAAAAGAAAGTTTGTTTACATTATAAAATCATAGACTCCCTCACTGCCAAACAAGATGTTATGGAATATTAGAGACATAATATAAGAATTATTAGGGTGCTGGAGAAAGAAAAATGAAATGCCCCCAATTAATATTTTGAATCATGGTTGTTCAAGGGGTACTCCCGTGGAAAACTTTTTTTTTTTAAAACAACTACTGTGCAAGAACTAAGTAGGTGTTATAAAATATACCTTTTAATCTAGATAGTTAAAATAACACCAAAAAATAATAATGATTTGGGTTTGTGTATATATAGTGGTCCTATCACTAACACAAAAACAAAAAAATGAAAGAGGGGGGTGGGATAAAGATGCTACTTCCTGCAAGGTGCGCTCCCCGGCATTGTATGGGTGTTCTGTCACTGCAGAACTATGTTCGGCACCTCGCTTCTACTAAGCAGCAGTTATACAGCCCTGATCTCTGTTTTATGGTGGATCTTCTACTGTTTGATCTCCTCACTGATATGGCGAGGAGAAGAGTACACTTATTAACCCCCTTCTAACCTGGTATCTTCCATAAGTAGGCTATCATTCCTGCCGGGGATTCCTACATTTATTATTGTGCTCTTCTTTCATCTTAAGTACAATTGGGCCCTCTGCTGCTTATATATTATATAAAATACATTTTTCAGTATCTGTTCGGACACCTGAAATTTAAGCTTCTTTCTTTTGACCTTTGCTTTTTATTCAGCCCTGATGAAGTTCTAAATGAACAGAAATGCATTGGGTATACAGCAAGGGTTTATTTTGTGTTGATTGGTGTACAGAAATGTGGACCTGTTTTGAGATAACTGGGGAGTTACATCTTTATTTTTTTGTTTTTGTGTTGGTGATAGGACCATTATATATACACAAACCCAAATCTTTATTATTTTTTGGTGTTATTTTAACTATTTAGATTAAAAGTTATATTTTATGGCACCTACTTAATTCTTGCACTTTTGATATACGTAGGGATTATTTGTTTATGTATGACTCTAACTATATACGTGCTATTGTTGAATCAACTGCTGCCAGAAAGTTAAACAGATTTGTAAATTACTTCTATTAAAAAATCTTAATCCTTCCAATACTTATTAGCTGCTGAATACTACAGAGGAAATGGTTTTATTTTTGGAACATAGAGCTCTCTGCTGACATCATGACCACAGTGCTCTCTCATGACACCTCTGTCCATTTTAAGAACTGTCCAGAGTAGGATAAAATCCCCATAGCAAACATATACTGCTCTGGACATTTCCTAAAATGGACAGAGATGTCAGCAGACAGCGCTGTGGTTATGATGTCAGCAGAGAGCTCTGTGTTACAAAAAGAAAACCATTTACTTTGTAGTATACAGATCCTAAAAAGTACTGGAAAGATTAAGATTTTTTAATATAAGTAATTTACAAATCTAAAAAAAAAAAAATTAAAAAAAGAGTTTTCCATGGGAGTACCCCTGTAACCTCTTAAGGACGCAGGACGTACTCAAACGGCCCCTTTTCCGAGTCCTTAAGGACTCAGGACGTTTGAGTATGTCCTGTCCATTCCCGGCCCCCCGTCGCTAGCTGGAGGGGAGCCGGTGCCCGATGCCTGCTGAAATTGTTCAGCAGGCATCGGGGCATATCGCCCAGGGGGGTCACTATGCCCCCCCATGTCGGCGATGGCCACAGATCGCTGGACAATTCAGTCCAGCGATCTGCGGCAGATTCCGGGTCAATCGGGTCTCCAGTGACCTGGTGACCCGGAATTACAGGCTGTTCGGGGCCGCCTCTGACGGCCCTGAACAGCCAGAGCCTGCAGGGGTGAGGTGGCACTGGTGCCACCTCATGATCGCCCTGATTCGTCGGCCGGATTACCGGCCGACCAATCAGGGCGCCTGCTGCGGGTGTCACTCCCGCAACCCGCTCCGCCCCTCTTCCGGAGGACGTGAGCGGGTGCGGGACGTGCACCCCAGGTGCTGGGGACCCCGATCCCCGGCGTCAATGTTGGGATCGGGGCCCCAGGAGCGACGGCCGCGGAGGCGACGACGAGGGACTGATGTGATGCGGCTGGATCGTTGGAGGTGAGTGACAGCTTCCTGCTGTTGCTTAGCAACAGCTCCCAGCATGCAAAAAGGGCATGCTGGGAGCTGTAGTTATGCAACAGCAGGAGGCAGACCACCACAACTCCCAGCATGCCCTTATGGGCATGTTGGGACTTGTAGTTTTGCAACAGCTGGAGGCACATTTTTTCTATGGAAAAGTGTACCTTCAGCTGTTGTGTAACTACAACTCCCAGCTTGCACCAACAGCTAAAGTGCATGCTGGGAGTTGTAGTAGTGCATCTGCTGGTTGCATAACTACAACTCCCAGCATGCCCGTTGGCTGTCGGTGACTGCTGGGAGTTGTAGTTTTGCTACAGCTGAAGGCACACTGAGTTATGTAGCAAACCAGTGTGTCTCCAGCTGTTGCATAACTACAGTCCCCAGCATCCCCAGCCAAAGTAGTATGCCTCCGGCTGTTGCATAACTACAAGACCAAGCATGCCCTTTCGCTGTCCGTACATGCTGGGGGTTGTAGCTTTTGCAACAGCTGAAGGCACACTGGTTGCAAAACACTGAGTTTGTTACCAAACTCTGTGTTTCACAACCAGTGTGCCTCCAGCTGTTGCAAAACTACAACTCCCAGCATGCACTGATAGACCGTACATGCTGGGAGTTGTAGTTTTGCAACAGCTGGATGTTCCCCCCCCCCCCCAATGTGAACGTACAGGGTACACTCACATGGGCGGAGGATTACAGCAAGTATCCGGCTGCAAGTTTGAGCTGCAGCAAATTTTCTGCCGCAGCTCAAACTGCCAGCGAGAAACTACGGTGAACCCCCCGCCCGTGCGACTGTACCCTAAAAACACTACACTAACACACAATAAAAAGTAAAAAACACTACGTATACACATACCCCTATACAACCCCCCTCCCCTCCCCAATAAAAATGAAAAACGTCTGGTACGCCACTGTTTTCAAAATGGAGCCTCCAGCGGTTGCAAAACTACAACTCCCAGCATGCACTGATAGACCGTACATGCTGGGAGTTGTAGTTTTGCAACAGCTGGATGTTCCCCCCCCCCCCCAATGTGAACGCACAGGGTACACGCACATGGGCGGAGGATTACAGTAAGTATCTGGCTGCAAGTTTGAGCTGCGGCTCAAACTGCCAGCGTGAAACTACTGTGAACCCCCGCCCGTGTGACTGTACCCTAAAAACACTACACTACACTAACACAAAAAATAAAATAAAAAGTAAAAATCACTACATATACACATACCCCTACACAGCCCCCCTCCCCAATAAAAATGAAAAACATCTGGTACGCCACTGTTTCCAAAACGGAGCCTCCAGCTGTTGCAAAACAACTACTCCCAGTATTGCCAAATAGCCACTGACTGTCCAGGCATGCTGGGAGTTTTACAACAGCTGGAGGCACCCTGTTTGGGAATCACTGGCGTAGAATACCCCTATATCCACCCCTATGCAAGTCCCTAATTTAGGCCTCAAATGTGCATGGCGCTCTAACTTTGGAGCCCTGTCGTATTTCAAGGCAACAGTTTAGGGCCACATATGGGGTATCGCTGTACTCGGGAGAAATTGTGTTACAAATTTTGGGCAGTATTTTCTGCTTTTACCCTTTTTAAAAATGTAAAATTTTTGGGAAAAGAGGCATTTTAGATAAAAATAAAAATATTTTTTTTACATATGCAAAAGTCGTGAAAAACCTGTGGGGTATTAAGGCTCACTTAACCCCTTGTTACGTTCCCCGAGGGGTCTAGTTTCCAAAATGGTATGCCATTTGTTTTCTTTTTTGCTGTCCTGGCACCATAGGGGCTTCCTAAATGCGGCATGCCCCCAGAGCAAAATTTTCTTTCAAAAAGCCAAATGTGACTCCTTCTCTTCTGAGACCTGTAGTGCGCCAGCAGAGCACTTTTCACCCCCATATGGGGCATTTTCTGAATCGGGAGAAATTGGACTTCAAATTTTGGGGGGTATTTTCTGCTTTAACCCTTTGTAAAAATGTAAATTTTTTGGGAAACCAAGCATTTTAGGTAATTTTTTTTTTTTTTTTACATATGCAAAAGTTGTGAAACCCCTGTGGGGTATTAAGGTTCACTTTACCCCTTGTTACGTTCCCCAAGGGGTCTAGTTTCCAAAATGGTATGCCTTGTGTTTTTTTTTGCTGTCCTGGCACCATAGGGCTTCCTAAATGCGGCATGCCCCCAGAGCAAAATTTCCTTCAAAAAAGCCAAATGTGACTCCTTCTCTTCTGAGACCTGTAGTGCGCCAGCAGAGCACTTTTCACCCCCATATGGGGTGTTTTCTGAATCGGGAGAAATTGGGCTTCAAATTTTGGGGGGTATTTTCTGCTTTAACCCTTTGTAAAAATGTAAATTTTTTGGGAAACCAAGCATTTTAGGTAAATTTTTTTTTTTTTACATATGCAAAAGTTGTGAAACCCCTTTGGGGTATTAAGGTTCAGTTTACCCCTTTTTAGGTTCCCCAAGGGGTCTAATTTCCAAAATGGTATGCCATGTGTTTTTTTTTTGCTGTCCTGGCACCATAGGGGCTTCCTAAATGCGGCATGCCCCCAGAGCAAAATTTCCTTCAAAAAAGCCAAATGTGACTCCTTCTCTTCTGAGACCTGTAGTGCGCCAGCAGAGCACTTTTCACCCCCATATGGGGTGTTTTCTGAATCAAGAGAAATTGAGCTTCAAATTTTGGGGGGTATTTTCTGCTATTACCCTTTTTAAAAATGTAAAACTTTTGGGAAACCAAGCATTTTAGGGAATTTTTTTTTTTTTTTACGTATGCAAAAGTCGTGAATCACCTGTGGGGTATTAAGGTTTACTTTACCCCTTGTTATGTTCCCCGAGGGGTCAAGTTTCCAAAATGGTATGCCATGTGTTTTTTTTTTTGCTGTTCTGGCACCATAGGGGCTTCCTAAATGTGACATGCCCCCCAAAAACCATTTGTCGCTCCTTCCCTTCTGAGCCCTCTACTGCGCCCGCCGAACAATTAACATAGACATATGAGGTATGTGCTTACTCGAGAGAAATTGGGTTTCAAATACAAGTAACATTTTTCTCCTTTTTACCCCTTACAAAAATTCAAAAATTGGGTCTACAAAAACATGCGAGTGTAAAAAATGAAGATTGTGAATTTTCTCCTTCACTTTGCTGCTATTCCTGTGAAACACCTAAAGGGTTAAAACGCTGACTGAATGTCATTTTGAATACTTTGGGGGTGCAGTTTTTATAATGGGGTCTTTTATGGGGTATTTCTAATATGAAGACCCTTCAAATCCACTTTAAACCTGAACTGGTCCCTGAAAAAAAGCGAGTTTCAAAATTTTGTGAAAAATTGGAAAATTGCTGCTGAACTTTGAAGCCCTCTGGTGTCTTCCAAAAGTAAAAACACGTCAATTTTATGATGCAAACATAAAGTAGACATATTGTATATGGGAATAAAAAAAAATTATTTTGAATATCCATTTTCCTTACAAGCAGAGAGCTTCAAAGTTAGAAAAATGCAAAATTTTCAAATTTTTCATCAAATTTGGGGATTTTTCACCAAGAAAGGATGCAAGTTACCACAAAATTTTACCACTATGTTAAAGTAGAATATGTCACGAAAAAACAATCTCGGAATCAGATTGATAACTAAAAGCATTCCAGAGTTATTAATGTTTAAAGTGACAGTGGTCAGAATTGCAAAAAATGGCTGAGTCCTTAAATTGAAAAAGGGCTCAGTCCTTAAGGGGTTAAATTAATTTGGGAAAGATAATCTCTCCATGTTATTTGCTGTGAAATGGATCCAAAGTGTCCCCACCAGACCCCATCCCCCAAGGAACACCATCATTTTTTTCCCACCAATTCTACTTAGCAGTGACATTAGTCATTTAAATATCCCAAAATATCCCACAGCTAAACGGAAAAAAAAAATTCATTGTGCGCCAAAATTGAAGAAAAAATGCAATTTAGTAAATTTTGGGGGCTTTTATTTCTCCGCAGTGCATTATTTGGTAAAAATTATACCTTATCTTTATTCTGTAGGTCCATTTGGTTAAAATGATACCCTACTTATATAGGTTTGATTTTGTCTTACCTCTAGAAAAAAATCATAACTACATACACGAAAATTAATACGTTTAAAATTGTCATCTTCTGACCCCTAGAAATTTTAAATTTTTCCGTGTACGGACCGGTATTAGGGCAAATTTTTTGTGCCATGATCTGAAGTTTTTATCGGTACCATTTATGTTTTGATTGGACTTTTTGATCGCTTTTTATTCATTTTTTTTTTGTGTACGGACCGGTATTAGGGCAAATGTTTTGTGCCATGATCTGAAGTTTTTATCGGTACCATTTATGTTTTGATTGGACTTTTTAATTGCTTTTTATTAATTTTTTTGTGCTATAAAAAGTGACCAAAAATACGCTATTTTTGACTTTGGATATTTTTTTTTTTTTGCGTGGACGCCATTATTTGTACGGTTTAATTAACATTATATTTTCATAGCTCGGACATTTCTGCATGCGCCAATACCACATATGTTTATTTTTATTTACACAGGTTTTTTTTAAATGGGAAAAGGGGGATGATTCTTACTTTTATTAGGGAAGGGGTTAATCTGGGGGCTATAACATGCATTGCATTGATTCCTAACACTGATCATCGGCATAGAACTACATGCGGATGATCAGTGTTATCGGGGCTTGACTTCTCCTGCCTGGATCTCAGGCATGGAGAAGTCAATCGCCATTCGGACGCCAAGGAAGCAGATAGGGCACCTTCCTTCAGCAGATAGGGGACCTTCCCGATCAGCCCGACTGAGCTGCCAGGATGGAAATTTTTCAACTTTTCAACTCAAAGTTGATCGCCGCGTCTAAAGGGTTAATAAAGTGCGACACATTGATCAGTGCTACACGCTATTAGCCCAGGGTCCCGGCTTTCATTAGCCGCCAGGATCAACCCGCTATGACGGCCTGACCCCACGTTATAGACTGGGCTTGGGCATACAGGTACGACCTGCGTCCTAAAATTGGTACTCCGGTGGAAAACTTTTTTATTTCTAAATGAACTGGTGTCAGAAAGTTAAAAAGATTTATAAATTACTTCTATTTAAAAATCTCAATCCTTCCAGTACTTATTAGCAGCTGTATGCTACAGAGGAAATTATTTTCTTTTTGAATTTCTTTTTTGTGTTGTCCACAGTCCTCTCTGCTGAGACCTCTATCCATGTCACCAACTGTCCAGAGCAGGATAGGTTTGCTTTGGGGATTTTCTCCTGCTCTGGGCAGTTCCCGATACGGGCATCAGATGTCAGCAGAGCACTGTGGACAAGACAAAAAAAAATCAAAAATAAATGAATTTCCTCTGTAGCATTCAGCTGTCAATAAGTACTGGATGGGTAAAGTTTTTTTATAATAGAAATAATTTACAAATCTGTTTAACTTTCTGGCACCAATTGATTTAAAAAAAATAATAATTCCACCGGAGTACCCCTTTAAGAGGTTAAGGACCAAGACACTTTTCTACGGAAAGACCGTCATTGAGGAGCTGTTAGTGGGCAAAAGGTATCTCAGTTTCCAGATTATTCTACTGAAGTGCAGAAAAGGAGTGCTAAATTCATTAATGTTAAGATACGTCTCCGAAAGTTATCTATCTTATATTCCATGCTCAGGCTGAGGGTGGTGGCACTAGGCTCTACCCAATGTTATTTATTTTTTGAGAAAGCAGAGGACTCTACAGAGTTCTCTTTTTTTGGCCTTGATTTTTTTTTGTAAAGTCTTTTGCTAGCTTATCCACTATCTGATGGGAGTATGGGAGTAATAAGTAGTGAGTAGTGTGAAAGCAAAGTGTAGAAGACTCTTCCCTTTTCCTTTCTTCCCTTCCCCTTTCTGGATATTGTTTGTTTTTGTTTGTTTGCTTTTGATAGTTACATAGTTAGTATGGTTGAAAAAAGACATACGTCCATCAAGTCCAACCAGGGAATTGAAATGAAGGGTGTAAGGGGATAAGGGGAAGGGATGTAGTTTTATAATTCTGCATAAGCATTAATATTATTTTGTTCCAGGAATGTATCTAACCCTGTTTTAAAGCTGTTAATTGTTCCTGCTGTGACCAGTTCCTGAGGTAGACTGTTCCATAAATTCACAGTCCTCACGGTAAAGAAGGCATGTCGCCCCTTTAGACAAAACCTTTTCTTCTCCAGACGGAGGGAGTGCCCCCTCGTCCTTTGGGGGGGTTTAACCTGGAACAGTTTTTCTCCATATTTTTTGTATTGCCCATTTATATACTTATATACGTTTATCATATCCCCCCTTAAACGTCACTTCTCAAGACTAAACAATTGTAACTCCTTTAATCACTCCTCATAGCTAAGATGTTCCATGCCCCATATTAGTTTGGTCGCGCGTCTCTGCACCCTTTCCAACTCCGCAGTGTCCCTTTTATGAACAGGCGACCAAAACTTAACAGCATATTCCAGGTGAGGCCGTACCAATGCTTTATAAAGGGGGAGTATTATGTCCTTGTCCCTTGAGTCCATGCCTCTTTTTATACATGGCAATATCCTGCCGGCTTTGGAAGCAGCATTGACATTGCATGCTATTCTGTAGTCTGTGATCTACAAGTACCTCCCAGATCCTTCTCTACCAGTGACTCTGCCAGTTTAATCCCCCCTAAGACATACGATGCATGCATGTTATTAGTACCCAGATGCATAACTTTACATTTATCCACATTGAACCTCATTTGCCAAGTGGATGCCCAGACACTTAGTCTATCCAAGTCATCTTGTAACTTATGCACATCCTCTATAGACTGTACTGTGTTACAAAGCTTGGTGTCATCTGCAAAGATAGAAACAGAGCTGTTAATGCCATCCTCTATATCATTGATAAATAAATTAAACAACAGCGGGCTCAGTACTGAACCTTGGGGTACACCACTAATAACCGGGGACCAATCAGAGTACGAATCATTGACCACCACTCTCTGGGTACAATCCATGAGCCAGTGTTCAATCCAGTTACAAGTAAAGTTTCCGAAGCCCAAGGACCTTAACTTACCTGTCAGACGTCTATGAGGGACAGTATGAAACGCTTTAACAAAATCCAGAAACACTATATCCACAGCCATTCCTCTGTCAAGGCTTCTACTCACCTCTTCATAAAAGCAAATTAGATTGGTTTGACAACTTCTATCCTTAGTAAACCCATGCTGGCTATCACTTATAATACAATTATCCCCTATGTATTCCTGTATGTAATTCCTTATAAGTCCTCAAACAATTTACCCACAATGCACGTTAGACTTAACGGTCTATAATTGCCTGGGGAAGACCTAGAGCCCTTCTTGAAGATTGGTACCACATTATCCTTGCACCAGTCCCTTGGCACAATACCAGACACCAGAGAATCTCTAAATATCATGAACAAGGGTACAGATATTACTGAACTTACCTCTCTAAGAACTCTTGGGTGTAGTCCATTCGGCCCTGGAGATTTGCTTACATTTACTTTACTTAACTTACCTTGTACCCTCTCTACATTAAGCCAGTTCAGTACATTACATGATGTGTTACCAGCACTGACCTGTCCTACGTCAGCTCCTTTTTCCATAGTGTATACAGAACTAAAGAACCCATTGAGTAGCTCCGCCTTCTCTTGATCGCCCGTGACAACCTCCCCATTATCATTATTAAGGGGTCCTACATGCTCTGTCCTTGTTTTTTTTGTATTTATATATCTAAAAAAATATTTAGGATTAGTTTTGCTTTCTTTGGCCACCTGTCTCTCATTTTGAATTTTTGCTGTTTTTATTACATTTTTACAGATTTTATTAAGCTCCTTGTACTGTTTAAATGTTATAGCTGACCCATCAGATTTGAATTTTTTGAAGGCAATTTTTTTGTTGTTTATTGCTCTTTTAACATCATTTGTCAGCCATGTAGGATTTAGTTTTAATCGTTTATATTTGTTCCCCTTTGGTATATATTTAGCTGTATAGTTATTTAGAGTTGATTTAAAGATGTCCCATTTACCTTCTGTATCAGCATTTGAGAACACCTCCCCCCAGTCTATGTCCTGTAGTGCAGCTCTCAGCCCAGGGAAATTTGCCTTTTTAACGTTATATGTTTTTGCCTTCCCCATCTGTCTTTGTTTTCTACATGTTAAGTCAAAAGTAACTATATTGTGGTGGCTATTACCAAGGTTTTCCCTCACAGTTACATTACCAAACAGCTTTGCGTTGTTGGAAATGATCAGATCCAACAAGGCATCACTTCTTGGTGGGTCCTCCACAAACTGGCCCATAAAATTATCCTGCAATAAATTTAGGAATTTTCTCCCCTTTGTAGTTTTAGCCAGCCCCCGGCCCCAATCTATATCTGGATAGTTAAAATCTCCCATTGTTACCACTGTACCTGCCCGGGCGGCCCTCTCTATTTGTTTATACAGCTGACCTTCTATCTATTCAGTGATATTAGGGGGTCTGTAGATTACACCAAATACTATTTTTTCAATATTTCCCTCCTTTTGTAATTCTACCCACAGTGATTCCACCTCCTCAGAATCATCACACACTATGGCATTGTTCACACTGGCTTTCATACCACTTCTAACATACAGACAGACTCCACCACCTTTTCTGTTCGTTCTGTCCTTGCGAAACAATGTAAACCTCTCCAGATTAACAGCCCAGTCATATGAGGAGTCCAGCCATGTCTCAGTGACCCCAACTATATCAATATGTTACTCCAGTATCAAGGCCTCAAGCTCTCCCATTTTGTTTGCTAGGCTTCTGGCATTTGTGAACATACACTTTACATTTCCAATAAGTTTTACACATATAGTCTCACTAATGGGATTTTCAGAGTTATTGGGGTTAATTTTATTTTTTGAGTTATAAGGGCTAATTGTACTATTTAAGTTATTGGGACTAATGGGATTTTTTGCGTTATTAGGTCTAACGTTATTTAAGTTATTGGGGCTAAGGGTATTTTTTGAGTTAATGGGGCTTATTGTAGTTATTGAGTTATTGGGGCTAACGGAATTTTTTTAATTATTGGGATTATAATTTTTCGGGCTACATTTATTTTTACGACTGGTTTGTAACCCATGGATCTCCTTATCCACTGCTCTTAACCTCCCCGCACAGGACTCCTCTCCACCCACCATTATGTCCTGACCCCTCTCTAACCTATCCATCCCACTGTATGCTTTCTTTGCTTTATTATCCTCCCCCCACTCACCTAGTTTAAATACTCAGCCACCCCTTACAGGATTCTCTCCCCCAGCACAGCGGACCCCCTTCCATTCAGGTGCAAATTATCCGTAGAATAGAGTTTGTACCCCAATGAAAAGTCAGCCCAGTGCTCTAAAAACCCAAACCATTCCCCCTTACACCACGACTTAAGCCATGCATTTAACTCCCTAAGCTCCCGCTGTCTTTCCTGCGATGCGCATGGCACAGGAAGTATTCCAGAGAACACAACCTTAGAGGTCCTTCCCTTCAGCTTGACACCTAGTTCCTTGTAATTATTCTTCAAGGACCTCCACCTACCATGTATTCTGTCGTTGGTTCCCACATGGACCACGACAGCTGGGTCATCCCCAGCCCCCCCTAGTAATTTTTCCACCACATGCCGAACCCTGGCACCAGGGAGACAGCAAACCATTCGGTTGAGGTGGTCTTGGCGATGATGATTTTTCTCTTCAATTATTTATTTTGTAGAGGGTGGCTGTGGGTTGGGAAAATGTAAGGGATATGTGGGTGGCTGTTAGGGGTAGTGATGGGGAGGTGAACAGGGGCGGCCATGTCAATACTGTAAAAAAAAGCGTATGTCTATCTTCTCTCTTTTTCTTTTTCTACACCAAAAAAAGCTTATGGAGGAGAATCTTTGTAATTTCCTTACATTTCCTACATATTTTAAATGGGGAGAGGGGGGTTTAGTAGCATGCATATCATGGAATGTGAGAGGATTGAGGATCCCAAAGAAATAAGGCCTATATTTGAAAGTATTAAGTTCTATAGTCATATATGTTGTCTATAAGAGACACATTTGATGCACAGAAAGTATAAATCATCTTAAAAAAACATGGGTGGGGCAGAGTCACACATGCAACATGCTGCATAGTCATACCACATATACAACACATTTCCGAAAGGATAGTGTCCTCATGCACAGGGATATGTTCTGTTGTTGATAAAGTGAATGGGCAATATTGTATGTCTATACGGACATTTATGTGGTAATAATAGCAATCCATGTACTCATCAGAGGTATGAAAAAAAAATAGTCCTTTTTTAGAAAACATTCTGAAGCCACCAATATTTATGACTTATTTAGAAAAATCCAGTAATAGACATATTTCTAATGGGAGAATTTCCAGAAAGAGGTTCCTACTTCGTTTTGAGGTCTCTACCAAAAAGTTAGAACTGGTTGATTTGTGAAGATTATAGTATCTGGAGGTGCGAATATATTTTTGTTGTAAGGAGTCCCATAAAACATTTTCTAGAATAGATCTGGTTTTTGGCTCTCTGTCTATGGTTGCATTAGTACAGGATGTAAAATACCTGCCCTGTAGGCTTGTCATGTTCTATGGGGGAAAAGGGTGGGATGGAAAATCGAACATGCTGGTGCTTTAATTCATATTAGCATAATGTGTTTCAAACTAGAGAAATTATAGCACAACAGGTACAGGATTTTATTTTATTTTATTTTTTATGATGGGACAGCATCAAAATAACAATGTGGGAAACAATGCATGCCTATGTAAGAGGGATTTTTCTTCAGGAAGTGAGTAAGATCAAGTGGGGTACCTCAGGGATCTGGGACCAATATTGTTTAATATCTTCATTAGTGATATTGCAAAAGGTCTCGATGGTAAGGTATGTCTTTTTGCTGATGACACAAAGATATGTAACAGGGTTGGTGTTCCTGGAGGGATACGCCAAATGGAAAAGGATTTAGGAAAACTAGAAGAATGGTCAGAACTCTGGCAACTGAAATTTAATGTGGATAAATGCAAGATAATGCACCTGGGGCGTAAAAACCCTCATGCAGAATATAGAATATTTGACACAGTCCTGACCTCAGTATCTGAGGAGAGGGATTTATGAGTAATTATTTCAGAAGACTTAAAGGTAGGAAGACAATGTAATAGAGCAGTAGGAAACGCTAGCAGAATGCTTGGATGTATAGGGAGAGGTATAAGCAGTAGAAAGAGAGAAGTGCTCATGCCGCTGTACAGAACACTGGTGAGACCTCACTTGGAGTATTGTGCGCAGAACTGTAGACCATATCTCCAGAAGGATATAGATAGTCTAGAGAGAGTTCATATAGTGTATAGCTTGGAAGAAAGAAGAGACAGAGGGGATATGATAGAGACTTTTAAATACATAAAGGGAATCAACACGGTAAAGGAGGAGAGCATATTTAAAAGAAGAAAAACTTCCACAAGAGGACATAGTTTTAAATTAGAGGGGCAAAGGTTTCTGCAGTAATATCAGGAAGTATTACTTTACTGAGAGAGTAGTAGATGCATGGAATAGCCTTGCTGCAGAATTGGTCACTGCAAATATAGTGAAGGAGATTAAACATGCATGGGATAAGCATAAGGCTATCCTTCATATAAGATAGGGCCAGGGACTATTGATAGAATAGGATATTGGGCAGACTAGATGGGCCAAATGGTTCTTCTCTGCCGACACATTCTATGTTTCTATGAGAAGGCTATCAGACAAGTTAAAGGGGACTTGGAGGAAGAAATAAGAAAATTGGTAGATATATGGGAACATGCACAGGATAAAGCAACAGTTTTAAGTGGACTAGAAAATTTAAGACTCTTTCAAAGGCAGAAAATTATGAAGAAGGGGGTAAGTGGGGCATCTACTGACGGTATTTATCAGGCCACAACAGGGAAAAACTTATTTAGGGATGCTTAGGAGGTCTGATGGGAATCTACCAAACTCCACAGAGGAGATATTGGGAGTAATATATTCCTTCTATCATTGTAGATATCTCACAATGCTCAATTATAGACCATGGTGCAGGATTTTTAAGGGAACCTAGAAATGCAAGGTCTGACCAAACAACAGGCTGGAGAACTGGAGTCTCCTAATACAGTAGAATAACTGAAAACAGACCTATAATGGATAGAGGACTAGTGTTGAGCACAAATATTCCCAATTACGAATATTTGTAATATTTTTCCCCACAGAGCACATCTTAGTGATCTCATCCTTCCCTGCTTCCAGCTTGTGGTCTAAAGAAGGCTCCTATACTATTTACTGTATTAGACTGGAGAGCGAATTTTCGCAAATATGAGAATATGAGAATATTCGCAAATATCCTCATATTGGTGCAGATCGTCACTAAACAATATTAGGAGATAGATGGATATATAGAAAATATAGATAGATAAGTAGATAGTTATCCACACGCGGGCATGCGAAAATAACCGCAAATATATCGAATATGCAAATTTTGCAAATATAGGATGAATATTCGTCCATATATTCGCAAAATATCATGAATTCGAATATGGCATATGCCGCTCATCCCTTTAGAGGACCAGCAATGTCAAATACATGGTTATTTTATGTGGTGGCTCAATTGCAATACTGAGTTTGCCCAATTGCAATATTGATAGCCTAGGGCACGGAGAAGAATGACTCCTAAAAAAATTTATAATAATAAAACAGATTGCTAAGGCTAACAATCTGATTGAGGCTGTGGAAGCCGGGAGGGGAATCGCTGCTTACCAAACTTTTGAACATGCCACGTTGATAATACAGGCCTCCCCATGGCCATACTATACACTTGCCTATACTATTGATTACTGTAACAAGAAACATTATTAGTGAGTATGAATTAAAGAGCTTCTGTGACAAAATTCACAAACTCATGGGATTTTCCAGATGCTGACAAAAGTGATGTTGGCTGTACACCTGCATTATGGGGATGCGGCTGTATAAGCTCTTGACATCCAGTGACACGAACTTGAAGAATTCTGGCATACAAAACTTTGTTGTGCACAAAGCAATTCACCAATATCTCTAACAAAGGATGGGATAGCTGATAATAGGAGACAATACCCATTACAAATAGCTAGAAAGGGGTTCAGTCACTGACACGATTCCCACCACGATGGGGCGGCCTGGGGTTGGGTCAGTGACTTATGAACCTTTGGAAGTAGGTACCACTTTGGGGTTTTTGGGTTAGATGGAAGGAGACAAGATGCCATACATTCCGTTAGAACACCATTCACAATGGCCGATCTTAAGATGGAGCTAATTCTATCAATAATTTTGTTGATAGACTGATCGATTTTTATGATTTGATTGATATTATTGTATTAATACTGACCTTTTGTATATACATATTTTATATCATGTGTTGTCTTATGCGGGGACAGGTCACTTCCTGTCCTATTTAAGCAAGTCTGCTAGCGTCACTACTCCAGCGTCAGTGACACGAAACAGACTGTTGTTCAGATAGACACCCCATTTTTCCCATGATCTATGGGTGAATACATTTTTGGGTTCCCATTGGTTCAGTTTGCGGCTCTGCATTATGTGTTGCAGTGCCCATTCACACCGTTTGCAGTAACAAGATTGGAATATTTATTTATACTGATATCACAACCATGGTTTATCTTTTATAGCTATCACACTATATAAAAGAAGATAATATTTTATTAAATGAAAATGGAGACTGGATAACACCGCTACATATTATGAATTGGGTAGTAAGAATATACGAAGGAAATGAAATAATGTTAAGACCGGTTGTTGGAAGATTTGATGCATCTTTTCCAGAAGATAAACAGCTGGATATTAATCCCCAGAAAATAACATGGAGACATAACTCAGTAGGTTATCATGAAGTCCTTTTTCAGTATATAACATGTTTTCTAAAAGATCAACCACAAAAATATGTTAGAGAAACTTATTGATTAACTAAAGGGCTGTAATAGAGGCTTTTCAGACACTTTATAATAATGTTAAAACATTGAAGAATGTCCCAAGCTCAGGGCTCCTTGTTTATTTGAGCCTCCTTTACATTTAAAATCTACAATATTCCAGAATAAGAGTGTTATGATTGTCTAAAGGTGTTGTCTATTGTTAAAATTATTGTTAAAAAGTATTTAGTCAGCCACCAATTGTGCAAGTTCTCCCACTTTAAAAGATGAGAGAGGACTGTAATTTTCATCATAGGTACACTTCAACTATGAGAGACAGAATGGGGGGGGGGGGGGGGTACAGCAAATCACATTGTAGGATTTCTAAGGAATTAATCTGTAAATTCCTCGGAAAAATAAGTATTTGGTCACCTACAAATAAGCAAGGTTTCTGGCTCTCACTGACCTGTAACTTTTTCTTTAAGAGTCTCCTCTGTCCTCCACTTATTACCTGTATTAATGGCACCTGTTTGAACTTGTTATCAGTATAAAAGCCACCTGTCCAAAACCTCAAACAGTCACACTCCACACTCCACTTTAGTCAAGACTAAAGAGCTGTCGAAGGACACCAGAAACAAAATTGTAGACCTGTACCAGGCTGGGAAGACTAAATCTGCAATAGTCAAGCAGCTTGGTGTGAATAAATCAACTGTGGGAACAATTATTAGAAAATGGAAGACATAAGACCACTGATAATCTCCCTCGATCTGGGGCTCCACGCAAGATCTCTCCCCGTGGTGTCACAAGAATTGCAAGCAAAAATCCCAGAACCACACGGGGGGACCTAGTGAATGACATGCAGAGAGCTGGGACCAAAGTAACAAAGGCTACCATAAATAACACACTATGCCGCCAGGGACTTAAATCATGCAGTGCCAGACAGGTCCCCCTGCTTAAGCCAGTACATGTCATGGCCTGTCTGAAGTTTGCTAGAGAGCATTTGCATGATCCAGAAGAGGATTGGTCAGATGAAACCAAAGTAGAGCTTTTTGGTATAAATTCAACTTGTCATGTTTGGAGGAGAAAGAATGCTGAGTTGCATCCAAAGAACACCATACCTACTGTGAAGTATGAGGGTGGAAACATCATGCTTTCGGGCTGTTTTTCTGCAAATGGACCAGGACGACTGATCTGTGAAAAGGAAAGAATGAATGGGGCCATGTCTTGTGAGATTTTGAGTGAAAACCTCATTCCATCAGCAAGGGCATTGAAGATGAAACGTGGCTGGGTCTTTCAGCATGACAATGATCCCAAACACACCATCCGGAAAATGAAGGAGTGACTTCATAAGAAGCATTTCAAGGTCCTGGAGTGGCCTAGCAAGTCTCCAGATCTCAACCCCATAGAGTTGAAAGTCTGTGTTGCCCAGCAACAGCCCCAAAACATGACTGCTCTAGAGGAGATCTGCATGGAGGAATGGGCCAAAATATCAGCAACAGTGTGTGAGAACCATGTGAAGACTTAGGGCTTGTTCACTCGGCTGTCTTCCTCCCTTAATAAATGTCCGTTATCCATTTGATAATTTTTCGAACGGGTTGCAAACAGCTGTAAAATAATCCCATTGATGTCAAAAGGATTTTTTTTACAATCCTTTATTACCCGTTTGCACCCGTTTGCTTCATGTTTTTTTGGACGGCAGAAAAGACGGTGCATGCAGTATTTTTTCTCCCATCAAAAAAAAAACGGAATAGAAACAGATATTATAAATTTAACATTGAAGCCTACGGCAACCGAATGAGCCTTTAATGTCATCCGTTTGCACCTGGTTTATAATATCTGTTATTACTTCTGAGCATGCTCAGAAGAGGTGAAATCAAACAGTGTTGTGGGACTACTACTGCTCCCATAATGGAGCATACTTGTTTCCATGATGGGGGTAGTTGTTCCCCCAGCTGCAGGAGTCTGTAGGGCTTGTACTACTACCCCCATCTACTACTACATTAGGGCTTGTACTACTACCCCCATCATAAACAGAGTCTGTTCCATGTTGGGGGTAGTAGTACAGGGGCTGAGGGATTGATCGCACTGGATCTCACTTCTGAGACTCCATGCGATCAGAAGTTATTAAGCAGGGGAGAGGGCAGCATGCTCCCCTCCTCTGCAATATATAGAGTGTTTTTACTTTCATTATTAAATCCCCCGCCAGGAGCCCTGAATAGCCGGTACCGGGGAGTCATCCAGGGCACCCGTCATGGTTTTTAAAATGAACATTATGAGTGGCAGCTTAAAAGCACTGTGGGGAAGGGGCAAGATATATAGCACTGCAGGGGGGGCAGACATATAGCACTATATATCTTGCCCCCCAGCGCATTTATAATGTGCCCCCCGAAGCACAGTTTTTAAAGATATTACCCCTGCCGGTGCATTTATAAATATATATACCCCCGCAGCACAGTTTTTAAATATATGACACCTGCCGGTGCATTTAAAAATATATATCCCCACCGGCGCATTTATAAATATATATCCCTCACCGGTGCATTTATAAATATATATCCCCACAGCACATTTATCATAATATGCCACTGCAGCGCTATGTGTAAAAACTATTCTATGAGCAGCGCACCTTGCCAGCAGCCAGCCCGATGCACTGCTGATAGAATACTTTTCAGACATAGCGCTGCGTGGGCATATGAATGTAGAAGCGCTGGGGGGGCAGATAACGCTATATGTCTGCCCCCCTAGCCAGGGCCGGTTTTAGACTAAGTGAGGCCCTAGGCAAAAATGAAAAATGGGGCCCCCAGATTGCGTGATCAAAGATCACTATGTTGCGCCCCCTGAATTGTGCTGCTCAGCTAATGTGAGTAAATGAGATTGAGCTGAAAACCACAAATGGCTGTGACTACAACATGTGAAACGTAATAATTCCATCCAGGATGAATTTGTGGCTGTGGTAATTTGGGGGTGACAATGTGACACCATTTAGTGCAGATCAGCCCAGCTCCCCCTTTTGCAAGAACAAAGTGCACGGACACCTGTGGAGCAACAGCAACTTGTAAGGACAAGAAATCCAGCGCAAAACAGCATCATAAATTGTATGGTCACAGAAAACCACAGGGTCACAGAAAGCCATACATTTTATGATGCTGTTTTATGGGTTTAATAAACCACCTAAAGAGCAAGAACTGATTTGTGCTGGATTTCTCTGTGTGACCACATTTACTTACATTCGCTGAGATTCAGTACGATTCAAGGAGAAAAACATGGCGATCTTTGACCGTACGACCCATTTTTGCCATCTAGCCCTAACCTTATATTGTAACCTTGTTCTTTATACATTAATAGTCACCGCACACAGATAAACAGTGATCTCAATGCTACCTATCAGTAATAGCGCCCACATATACTATAAGGCTAAGTTCACAGACAGAATGTCCACATGGAGAATCTCAGTGCAGATATTCCGCAAACTGCAGGACATTGACATAATATGCCGGCACTAGGACTGCACAGGAATGCAGCGTCTCATAGACAGCCATGAATTCTGTGCGGACACAGAAAATGGAATTTCCGTGCCGGAAACATCTGTGGATCCGCCGGTGACTGGACCCATTTTGTGCCTCCAGCTGTTGCCACCCCTTTCCCCCACCTCGCCCGCCCTTGGTCTGCTGAAAATGTTCCGAACACTGGGGCAGTGGACTTCCCCTTTAAGTAAGCAGCATAGTTCCCCCCCCCCCCCATATATGGCAGCACAGTTCCCCCACATTAGGCTGGCAGTATAGTTCCCCCACATTAGGTTGGCTGTATAGTTCCCCCACATTAGGTTGGCAGTATAGTTCCCCCATATTAGGCTGGCAGTATAGTTCCTCCACATTACGTTGGCAGTATATTTCCCCCACATTAGGTTGGGAGTATAGTTCCCCCCCACATTAGGTTGTAGTTCCCCCACATAAGGTTGGCAGTATAGTTCCCCCACATTAGATTGGCAGTATAGTTCCCCCACATTAGGTTGTAGTTCTCCCACATTAGGTTGGCAGTATAGTTCCCCCCACATTAGGTCTGCAGTATAGTTCCCCCACATTAGGTTGTCAGTATAGTTCCCCCACATTAGGTTGTCAGTATGTTCCCCCACAGACATACAGCCTACAACCATATACAGTGTATGGCTGGAGGCTGCATGTCTATGTATTGCCCTGCTTCAGTGCTCTGACCAGCAGTGGTCTGAGCACTGAAGACGACGTGCCGCTGGTGACTTACCATGCTGGCCAGCGGGTGTCCTCCTGCTCGATGCTCTGCGCCTCCGTTCCTATGGGCGCATGCACGGGATGTCAGTGATGTCCCAGTGTGCTCTATCTCTGGCGTGCACCACTGTGTTTTTAAAGTTAATGCAGTGCTGCAGAGAGTTAATGCGGGCAACCTTGTGTCCCAAAAAGATCTTTCGGGACACAGGGATGTCCTTAAAGGACATCTATAGTGCAAAATAACTTATCCCCTATCCGGGGCCCGCCGCAATCTTTGGTACGGGGCCTCGGCAATATACAGGAAAGGGGGCATTCTGTCCCCGCATTACGCGGCGGCCGACACACCCCCTCCATGAATCCCATAGAGATAAATGGAGGGGGAGTGTCTGCCGCGGCTTTCTGCTGGGGACGAAACGTCACTTCCGGCAGACTGCCGCGGCCCCGTCCAGGAGATCCCGGGGGCCCCAGCGTTCGGACCCCCCGCGATCTATAACTTATCCCCTATCCTTTGGATAGGGATAAGTTATTTTGCACTGGAGTACTCCTTTATTAGTGATGGGGGAAATTAAAACCCCCCCACCCCCGGATCCGCCAGTGATACTCACACTACCAATACTGCAAGGGCCATCTTTAATTTTGATTGGACCCTGGGCAAGCAATTTTTTTGCCCCTGCCCCCCCCCCCTCATTTTTGCCACCATAGACAAAAGCTAATTTTTCTGTAATCATCTCATGTAATCACCTTACTACTAGGGTGACACACTGTAACAAACCTCCTCCTCATGTATTCACCTTACTACTAGGGTGACACACTGTAACACACCTCCTCCTCATGTAATCTCCTTACTACTAGGGTGACACACTATAACAAACCTCATACATACACACATCATACATACATACATATATACATAGACATCTAACACACATACACACATCATACATACACATACATCTATCATGCACACATAATACATGTACACATAAAAAATCATATACACACATGTACAATACATATCCCCAACCCAAAGCCTCTCCTTACCCCCAGGAGGGGATTGCTGGAGATCGGGTTGGCTGAGGCTGCCTTGCTTCTGCCCCAGGGTCATGTCAGTAGGAGCTCCCAACAGCCCCTGGCCTCCTCAGCCCTGCAGGGCCGCACATAGTAGAATAAAAAAAAAAGTGCTGGCAGCGATCGCCAGGGGCCCCGAGCAGTGGAGCGCAAGCAGCATTCATTCCTCCACTAAATATGATGAGGATGTGAGGGGGGTTTACTAGTGGAGCGCTGCCTGAGCGTGGTGACGTCTAATTAGGGGAGCGCAAGCATTGCTCCTGCAGAATGCTGAATACAGGGGGAGGAGTGTTAGTGCCTTAAAAGACATCTGCAGCGTTACAAACACTTATCCCCTATACTCAAGATAGGGGATAAGTGTTTGATCGCGGGGGGTCCGAACGCTGCCTCCTCCATACATCTCTATGAGAGAGGCGGGAAGGCAGCATTCGTGCCTCCCCGCATCTCCCATAGAACTGTATGGGGACAGGGAGGAGACGGGGTGTCACCATCGACCTCTAGGTCGACGCTACGTCACCATGGGCGCTAATGCCGGCGCCCCGTTAGGGAGATCGAGGTGGGTCCCAGCGGTCGGACCCCCTGCGATCAAACACTTATCCCCTGTGGATAGGGGATAAGTGTAATTCCGCTGCAGTTGTCCTTTAAGCCCTGAATACTGCATTTGGCGCGAAATCGCTGTAAAATCGCAGCAAAAACGCAGCAATTTTACCGCGATTTTGCGCAAAATGCAGTATTGTTAGTAATGCCCTAACGCTTTTCAGGGGCCCCCTTTTGGATGGGGGGCCCTAGGCAACTGCCTAAGATGCCCCCCCCCTAACACCAGCCCTGCCCCTAGCGCATGTATGTGCATATGCTCCCGCAACGCTATGTGTTCAAAGTATTCTATCAGCAGCGCATATGGCCAGCTTCCTTGGCAGATGTGGTGCTGATAGAATACTTTCCATACATAGAGCTGCCATGGCATATTATGATAAATGCGCTGCGGGGGGGGGGATATGTTTATAAATGTGCCAGCTGGGGGTATATATTTATAAATATGCCAGCGGGGGGGGGGGGGTATATATTTATAAATGTGCCAGCGGGGGTCATATCTTTAAGACCAAGTAAAAGTACGATACAGAGCGGAGCGGGTGAGCAATTTCTGATAGAGCAGGTGACAGAGCGGGTGAGCAATTTCTGATATTTACATGTATTACTGATTACATATAATGTGCGTCTGTGCTTATTTTTTTATCAATTAGAATGGAGCAGTATATTTCAGGCATCATTGTTTTTCATGTACACATGTAACTATTGCTATGCACTTTATCATGTACGGCTGTACTCTTAATGCACTTTGAATTCACCTTTATAGATTATGGTGATGTTTTTTTACACTTTATGATTTGATTACTGGAATTGATTGCACGCGGGATAAAAACCCCATTGGTTTGTTGCATCACTAAGCTTGAAAAAAGCTCCATGGAGGAGCTGAAACGTCGCTTGTTTTGACATGTGGGAATATACTCAGCCTTTTTTGCATTTTATTGAGTACTTCACCAGTTTTCTTATATGCTCTGTGGGGGATTTTGCAGGTTTTCCTACTTACAAAGCATATAGAGGTCTGTAATTTTTATCATAGATACTCTTCAACTGTGAGAGACAGAATCTAAAACAAAAATCCAGAAAATCACATTGTATGATGTTTTAAAAATTAATTATCATTTTTTCCAAATTAAAGTTTTATTGAAAGTTTTCCATAACATCATTAAAGGAAAAAATATATGACATCAGCCAAGGCAAAGACATGAAATTGTCCAACAAACACATCAGCGGTGAACAGTACAAATAAGAATACAAGAGCAGTACAATAGTTTGCAAAGAGTCACAAAGCGACAGCAGAAATATTCGACTATACAGGACAGCTCTCAGTCCATATCTACCTTCCTAAACATGAGTGGACACCTGAACTGTATAGGTGTATTAGCTAACTGGTATTTGACAGTTAGAAGGGAAACAGAAGGCTACCTATGGTGATATGTGTGAGTCTGACACCTTCTGACCTGCCAGGACACCGAAAGCAAAGGTAAGTGTACTGCTACAAGACTTGCGGAGTGTAGGAGAGGTTAGGTGGAGTAGTAAGAGCAGAAAGAGGAGAAAAAAATGGGAATGCGGGGGGAGAGGAAGAAAGGGAAAGGGACTAGGTCAAGAACAAATAGATTCGTTACCTCTCAGCGGGGACGGTGCCGTAACTTCTGGGTGCCTCGGGCCATCACTTCTAAGTTTAGAGAAGAACGTGGTAGGATATTGCAGGGGTTAATCAGCAAGGTGCAGGGTTTAAAAGTCGCTAAACGACAAAAATGCCGTCCAAGGTCGCCAAATGGCATAGAACCTATCAATTTGTTTCTGGGAATCTGCAAGCAGTTCCTCCATTCTGCAAATATGGGTGACCTCCCAAAGCCAGGACGAATCCGAGGGGGGTCTAGAAGACTTCCACAGTCTCTGTATCATGGTTCTAGCTGCCAAGAGGAGAAAGTGTATCAAACGAGGGACGGGGCGTACGTCTCGGGAGAATAGATAAGAGAATCGGTTTGGGTGACTTAGGGATGTGGGTCGAGATTAGCCGGGACATGATGTCGAGGACCTGGGACCAAAACAGAGCCAGAGAAGGGCATTCCAACCAAATGTGGGACATGGTGCCTCCAGGTTCTCCACACCTCCAGCACACATCTTGAACATTTGGATAGATTTGAGCGAGTATTGCGGGTATCGATACCATCTAGTCATAATTTTAAAGTTGGTCTCATGAGCCTTGCAAGAGGTGAAGGACCTGTGGCACCATGAGAAGGCCTGACTCCACTCCGCTACTGGGATGGGGCAATTTAATTATTTCTCCCATACCAAACAGAACGATGGAGGGTCAATAGAGTGAGCCTCTAGAAGTAGTGAGTACAGTTTACTTATGGATTTAGAAACTGGAGTAGCAGATGAGCAGAGCTGCTCAAAGGGCAGCCCCTTAATCGTCTATGAAGGGCCAAGCTTTCCTTCTGCGCTCTATTAAAGTGAGTGAGCTGTGCGTATTGGAATGCATGCACAGGGGCAGGGGTGTTAACAAGGTCAGGGAGGGTTTTTAGGCCATCAGAGGTCAGGAGGTCTCTGAAGGTGGGTGCATCATCACGTTGGAGAGACAGGAAAGTGGAAGCCCGTAGCGCTGGCTGAAAATCTGGGTTCTTAAAGATAGGGGTCAGTGGGCCAGAGGGAGAAAAAGTCAACCTGCGGGCTAGGTAAGTGTGATATATTTTGATAAGGGAAGATATAAAGGGGGGGAAATCCGGAGTAGGATTTCTAGGCAGGGTACCTTTCGGCAGCCTGAGAAAAGACTTAATGTCAAGTTCAGAGGTATGAGATTCGAGGGATATCCATTGTTTAGTCTGCCTATGATGGAACCCATCTAACACAATTTTGAGGGCCGTGGCTATGTAGTATGACGTAATGTCAGGTAGCGCATACCCGCCTGCTTTTTTGCATCTGATCAATATCAGTCTAGCCAGGCGTGGATGACTCTGCACCCAAACAAAGCCAGTTTGAACCGCAGAAACATCCTTAAAGAAGGAGCACGGCAAGTGTTTTGGTATACCAGAGAATAAATAGAGCAGACGGGGTAGCACATTCATCCTAACTATATTAATCCTTCCCAGCCAAAAGAAGTCCCTGCGCTCCCACCTGGCCAAGTCTGAGCGCAACGTCTGCAGGAATGGAGGGAAAATAAGGCAGTATGTGTCTGCTAAATTGTTAGGTACGTGAACTCCAATGTATTACAGCGATTGTGACTGCCACCAGAATGGGTAAGAGGCTTGAAGGGATTCCAGAACTTGGGGGTGGGGGGGGTAGCAATACAGGTAAGGCCTCACATTTAAAAGGATTCAATTTATAGTTACTATAGGCAGCAAAGGTACGTATAGAAGCCATGAGGGAGGGCAAGGACGTCATAGGAGCTGAGAGGAACAAAAGGAGATCGTCCGCAAAGGCAGAGCACTTAAAATGGGACGCAGGCAGGGATGTACCCCGTATGTCTGGATTTTGCCTTATGGCTACTAGAAGATGTTCCATGCATAAAACATAGAGAAGTGGAGAGGGGGCAGACAGCTGACCATTAATACCGATCTGCACTTGAGGGAATGAGTAAAGTGCCATGATCTTCCCCGTCATGACCTCGCCTGGGCCAATCTGGGAAAGCAGGGCTTCTAGGAAGCTCCAGTCCACACGATCAAATGCCTTCTCTGCATCCAGGGAGAGGAGCAAGAGGGGAATCTTAAGGCGGTGAGCACAATGGACAAAAGAGAATGCCCTCAGGGTATTATCTCTTGCCTCTCTACCCTGGACGAAGCCCACCTGATCGGGATGGATAAGGGAGTCTAGGTGTCTTGCTAACCTGTTTGCCAGAAATTTCACAAAAAGTTTAGCATCAATGTTTATCAGGGATATGGGGCGGTAGCTTGGGCAGAGTAAGGGGTCTTTAACCTCTTTAGGAATTACCATCACAAACTTTTGTAGGAAACAGGGAGGGAGGGAGGAATCTGGAGAGATCGTATTAAATGTCTGGAGGAGGGGGCCAGTATTTCCGTCTTGAGTGTCTTATAAAATTTGGCAGTGTAGCTGTCAGGGCCAGGGCTTTTGCCAGATGGTAGCGCCATTATAGCTGAGTCTAGTTCCTCTTGGGAGAAAGGTGATTCGAGAGCAAGAACTGTCTCCTGGGGAAGGCGGGGCAGTGCAGTTGAGGATGGGTATTGGTGTAGGGATCAGTATCAGTTGAGGGGTTACAGAGTGCAGTCGGTTTGGGTAGATCGTAGAAGTCAGTGTAATATCTATGGAAAGCAGCGAGGATGTCGTGAGTGAGATGGGAGGTGGTATCAGGTGCTGTACGGATCTCTGGAATGAACATGGAGGACCTCCTGTCTCTAAGAGCTGAGGCCAACAGATGACTCGCCATATTGCTCCACTCATAATAGACTTTCCCCATGATTTGTTTATAATAACGATGCTTGGTATTTAAGAGGTCCAACAGTTCATGGCGGACTCGTATCAGTTCCCTGTATACCTGTTCTTGTTGCTGTTGTTTGTGCTTGGTCTCTAGAGTGCGTAGCATCTGTGTTAGGGAAAGGAATGTTGCTGCCTTCTCCCTTTTTAACCTGGACCCATAGCTCAACAATACTCCCCTAAGTACACACTTCAGGGCATCCCATTTCATAGCTGGTGATGTGGGATCAGAGGCATGGTCTAGGTTGAATTGGGAGATAGACTGTTTAAGATCCTGGAGAGAGAGCGTGTCTAGGAGTAACGACTCGTTACATTTCCTGGTGGCGTGAGGTTTGGTGAAGGCTGGGATGGAAAGGGAAGAGAACACCGGTGGGTGATCGGAGAGTGTGACCAATCCTATGGAGGTGGAGGAGACTGCATGGAGGAGGTGGTGTGGGAGGAAGATGTTGTCTATCCTACTGTACGACTGTCTGGGGTGGGAATAAAAGGTGTAATCCTTGCCCTGAGGATTAAGGGCCTGCCGAACGTCACTTAACTGCAGGGAGTATAGTTTACGACACAGGGCTTTCAGTTTATTATGAGATATAGTGGAGTGGCCCGTGGAGGCATCAAACGCAGGGAACATGGGGATATTAAAATTACTGCAAAGTATAATAGTCCCCGTTGCATAGGCCGAAAGAGCATCCAACGTGTGTATCAAAAAAGGAACTTGGGAATGGTTCGGTGCATATATCGAAGCCACTGTAAGGCATTGGTCAGCTATTGAACAGTTCACAAAGAGGAACCTAGCGTAAGGTCCGACTTGGAGGAGGATATGTTGACAGGTAATGACCTGTGGAACGCAATTGACACACCCCTAGTCCTGGCCTCTGGGTTTGCACTATGGCACCAGTTTGAATAATATTGAGAGGTAAATGTTGGGAGGTGGCTGTCTTTGAAATGTGTTTCTTGCAGAGCAAGAATGTGTGTCTTTTGTTTATGAAAGGAATAGAGTGTCTGTGCACGCTTTTCAGGAGTGTTGAAACCCAGCACGTTGAGTGAGGCAACATTAAGGTCTATCGCCATGGTGTGTGTGACAATCAGATGGCAACTCACCACTGCAACCAGGAGTCAACAGGCCGCCCAGCACATAGAGGCAAAGAAAAGATGACATCAGTGACCTGAAAGGGAAAGGTGAGGACGAAAGAAAGAGACAGAAAAGCCGGCGCATAGACACGTAGACACAGGGACCACAAGGTGGCCATAAGGGCCGCGATAAGCGTCAGGACCAGCCTGGCTGCTGTCCTATTGGGGGTAACATAGAAGGCGCACCGACACCTGAACGCACCACTATCCACCATAGGTACGTGTAAGGGTATCAATAGGCTAGGGCCTGGGCCTGAACATTGCTTAGGGGACGCCACAGACACCAACACATATGTAGATGGCCTCTAATGATAGGGCTATGACTTACTTGGCGGGCACTGAGCCCCTAGGGAGCTAATAATTCGGAGGCTTAGACAAAACAGAGAAATTCCCATAAACAACAAAGAAATGTAGTTGACTAAACAACAAGCAGGCATAAAACACCAGTCTAGTGAATGGAGTCCTGAAGGAAGTCCAGTAGCTCTAGGCTCACAGGCTGGACCTCCAGGTTAACCAAAAGCATAACGATAGAACATCAATGGTTACAATAAGCCAGTCAGGTCTTCCTCTTCTGCCTTTGCGGGAGAGGGGCTGGTAGGAGTAAGTCATGTCCCTGCTGCGAGGGCGAAGGGTACACTCCTGGGGTAAAGGTGAAATCATCCTGGAATAAAATGTCCCAATCTGGTAGTGCAACCAGAGGCAGCTTAAAGGCGTTCATGAAATGGCGAAGATCTCCTGGGTTCCTAAGGGAAGTGGAGCCATATCTGGCCGTCAGGGAGAAAGGAAAGCCCCATCTGTATAAGATTTTGGGGTTTTGAAGCATTTGTAGCAAAGGTTTCAGCGCAGCTGTCAATTGAAGATGTGGAGAGAAAGATTCGGGTAAAGTTGCACCCCAACCCCGTTAAAGGTAAGGGTCTTGAGAGTACGGGAGCTTCTCATGATCTCATTTTTTGCAGGAAATGGTGAACTCGACAGATGACATTGCGTGGTTTCCGGGTTCTTTGCTTTTTAGGCCTGATGAGCCCTGTCGAGTTCAATCTTGTTATCAGGGGGCTTTTGAACAATCTCATTAAAAAGTCTCTGGAGGGTGTCAGGTAAGTCTTGAGGCTGTACTGTTTCAGGCAGTCCTTTAATTCGGATGTTGTTCCTCCGATTTCAGTTGTCCATGTCGTCAATATGGTCTCTAGTCGCAGACTGTTGCAGAGACAACTTCCTTGTGGCATCTTGGAGTGACTGCAGCTATACATCGGTAGTTGAATGAAAGTTTTCAAGTTGTTGCACACGCGTCTGAAGCTGTGAGACCTCTGCCTTGACAGGTTGCAGGTCTTTTTGCCATGCAGATTTCAAATCTTTGGCTAGCGACTGCAGGTCCGTTTTAGTCGGTAATAGATCTAGCAAAGCTTGAAGTTCAGGATGGCTCTTAAGGGTGTTAACGGCTACTTCTGGTGAAGGCAGGAATGGAGCCGGAGAGGCAGTAGCCAGCAAAGTAAGTCTGTCACCTGAGCGGCGATGAGATAGACCCCTGGAAGATCTAGGTTCATCCACTACAGTATCTTGCGAGTCGTCAGAGGAGGATCTGCTAGACATGGAGGCCATAAGGGCAGCTGCCTTCAGAGGGTCTTGAACAACTTCTTTTTAGCTGGTGGACTCTTACCCCAGTACTCTGGGGTGTCTGCGTCTTCAGAAGAACTCCCCAATTCTCTGTCGGATCTGGCCTCTGAGACCTCCATTTCGGCATACCAGTCCAGGACATTTTCAGGAGGTGGGCCTGGAACCTGGCGGTCACCCGGGGTCAGATCTGCAGGGCTGTCACCATACGCAATCTGGGGGCCCACAGAATGGAGCCTGGCCCCAGTTCCCTGACCATTATTATGAGGAGGAGAGGACCCTTAGACTGGGACAGGGGGCTGCTCTGAGGCCTTGGTGACCCTCATTGTGGAAAGCAGGTGAAGAACCCATAATAGAGGTGGTATGGGGCAGCATGGGAGCATGGAGTGGTGGGAAATCCTCTGTATTCCACCGCAGATGGGGCACACAGTTCATAGAAGAGTTCACAGGGTGCTCAATTAGGGCACTCCTCGCCAGGAGTGCAGTAGAGGCTACCTGAGTTGGCTGCTGCAGCGTCTGCGCCTGTGGGGTGTGGTGATTCCGGCACTGCAGAAATGGCGCAGCAGAGCCGAGCACAGGGGAGTCGGGAGGTACCTGGGTTCCCGGACCTACTTGCGGACCTTGGCAGTCAGCAGTGTCAGGATCGGAATGCTGCGAGCCTGCTGATCCTCTCGGCGTCGGCCTGCCGGTCTGCGGGGGGTCTCGTGCGCTCTGAGTGAGAGAGAGCGCAGGTCTTCGTCTGCCCTTCACTTCCGGTCCCGTGCATAGCGGCTCTGGCGGGTCTCACAGCCGGGAGCACAGTAGAATGGGGCTGCTGGGGCTGGAAAAAGGCCGTAATCTGGCGTGCTGGATCCTCAGGCTGTTCAGAGGGCTGCTGGTGTCTTTTGTTCATGCGTCTACCTCCCCCATGACAGGTCAAATTAGCCCATAGACTGTCAGCCCAAGCAGGAGCGCTCAGTGGTCACATCCATCTACCAGCGCGTCAAGCCACACACCCCTAGTTTAATTAGCATTTTATTGCATGACATAAGTATTTGATACATCAGAAAAGCATAACTTAATATTTGGTACAGACATCTTTGTTTGCAGTTACAGAGATGAAACATTTCCTGTAGTTCTTGACCAGGTTTCCACACACTCCAGTAGGGATTTTGGCCCATTACTCCATACAGACCTTCATCAGATCCTTAAAGTTTCCGGACTGTCACTGGGCAACATGAAATTTTAGCTCCCTCTAAAGATTTTCTAATGGGTTCAGGTCTGGAGACTGGCTAGGCCACTCCAGAACCTTGAAATGCTTGGCCAAGATCTCGCATGCATGGCCCAATCCATCCTCTCTTCACTACGGTGCAGTTGTCCTTTTGTCTTTTCAGAAAAGCCGCAGAAAAAAATTATGTTTCCATCTCCATGCTTCATGGTTGAGAGGGTGTTCTTGGGGGTGTACTCATTCTTCTTCTTCCTCCAAACTCGGCGAGTGGAGTTTAGACCAAAAAGCTTTATTTTTGTCTCATCAGACCACATGACCTTCTCCCCTTCCTCCTCTGAATCATCCAGATGGTCATTGGAAAATTTCAGACAAGCCTGGACAAGTGCTGGCTTGAGCAGGGGGACCTTGTGTGTGCTGCATGCAAGGTCCCCCTGCTCCCCCAGCTCTCTTTAGGTCATTGACCAGGTCCTGCCATGTAGTTCTGGGCTAATCCCTTACCTTCTTCATGATCATTGATGACCCACAATGTGAAGCCCCAGACCGAGGGTGATTGACCGTCCTCTTAAACTTCTTCCATTTTCTAATAATTGTGCCAACACTTGTTGCCTTTTCACCAAGCTGCTTACCTATTGTCCTGAAGCCCATCCCAGCCTTGTGCAGGTCTACAATTTTATCCCTGGTGTCCTTACACAGCTTTCTGGTCTTGGCAATTGTGGAAAGGTTGGAGTCTGTTTTCCTGAATGTGTGGACAGATGTCTGTTATACAGGTAATGAGTGGAGAACAGGAGGGCTTCTTAAAGAAAAAATAACAGGTGTGTAAGTGCTGGAATTGACTGGTTGGTAGGTGATCAAATACTTATTTCATGCAATAAAGTGCAAATAAATTTTTTCTAAATCATAAAATGTGGTTTTTATTTTAGATTCCATTTCTTACTGTTGAAGAGTACATATGATAAAAACTAGGTTAACACTGAGGGAGCTCCAGCGATAAAAACATTCCATCTGGATATTCTGAGTGCACTCAGTGCTGACTTGAATAATTTGGTGCCATGACAGCACGGACATTGCAATTCCCATAGACGGCAATATCTGGCCTTAACCTTTTAGATGCCTTCGATCAATGTCGATCATTGCATCCATAGGGAAAATAGAGATGCCGGTGTGTTCATGGGGGCTTGTCAGACCCCTGCAGTGTGATTGCAGGGGTCAGATGAGTACAAATTGTTCCTCTGACATTCAGGATCTCCAATCTGCTTGTGTGGACTTCCTAGGAAGGTTGTACAAGATTGTCGATAGTATTGATTAGTACTATATCATTTCATAGTTCTGAACAGTACATTGGAAGCTAATGATTGCATAAAAAGTTCCCCCTATGGGTGCTTAAAAAAGATATAAAATAAATATTTTAAAAAGTTAAAAAAAAACGTTTAAAAGCTCTTCTAATAAAAAATTTAACCACCTCTTTTTTCTATATAAAAAATATGTCTAAACTATTAAAATATAATGTTTATGATCCTGCACACTAAACAGCATAAACATAAAAAATACCAAACGCCAGAACTGATTTTTTTTGTCACATCATATGTCAGAAAAAAGATTTATCAAAAAAGAGAAAAGCGATTTATAATCGTTGCTTTGCTAAGCAAGTTTTGGAGTCATTTTTTTCTTGCTTTTGGTTTTGCTTATGTGTTATCATCCTGTCACAGGGGGTTAATAAATTTGGCTTAATTAAGCAAAAACCAATAAATGACTGCAGAACAGCTCCTTGTCACCCCACCTGAAGTTGCAGCTGTAAAAAAAAATGTGCAATATAATATATATATATATATATATATATATATATATATATATATATATATATATATATGTGTGTGTGTGTGTTTATTACATTTTTTTACAACTTTTTTCCCCCTGAATGTACTAACCTATTTTTTGTTTGTTTTTCTTTCTCCTCATTGCAGATCTGTGTATCCTGTGGACTTCTTCAGATTCGGTGAACCACATCTTTGGGGTTTAATATTAATAAAATATTTAATGAGGGCTTGTGGGGGAGTGTTTTTTGGAATAAAAGTTTTTTGATTTACTTTACAGACTTAGTAGTGGAAGTTGTCTTATAGATGGAATCCATTACTAAACTGGCTTAGCATTAGGCCCAAAAACAGCGCTAACCCCCAAATATTCCCCCTGTACCCACTGCCACAGGAATGCCAGGAAGAGTCAGTACCAGCAAGAACAGAGCATCAAAAATGGCACTCCTGTGCCTAGGCGGTAACAAGCTGGCATTATTTAGGCTGGGGAGGGCCAGTAACATTGGTTCTCACCCACCCTGATAACCTCAGGCTGTTGCTGCTTGGTTGGTATCTTGCTGATACTGAAAATACAGGGAACCCCCTTTTTTATTATTTTATTTTTTGAAAGAAAAAAACGCATAGGGTTCCCTGTATTTTCAGTATCAACCAGATACCAACCAAGCAGCAACAGCCTGACGTTACCAAGGTGGACATTACTGTCCCTTCCCAGCCTAAATAACGCCAGCCTATTACCACCTAGGGAAAAGAAAGGATGGGCTGCACTCACCATTAAAGTGCAAAAAGTGTTCGGTTTCTTTATTTGCAAAGGTACATCAAATCATCCAGCAGGACGTCTTATAAGAGCTTCAGCTTGAACTATTACCGCCTAGGCCCCGGAGCGCCATATTTTATGCTACAGGCCTGTTGGTAGCGACTCTTCCCGGCCCCCCTGTGGTGTTGGGTACAAAGGTAATAATTGTTGGTTAGCACTAGCTGTTTTTGGGGCTAACATTAAGCTACGGCTTAGTAATGGATTCCGTCTACTTCCACTAATAAGCCTGTTATGGAAGGAAAAAAAAATAACAACACTTTTTTATAACAAACTATTATTCCAAAAAACACTCCCCCACAAACACTTGTTAGCCATTTTCTTAATATTTACAAAAAAGAGAAAAAAAACACTGGTCATCGACGTAATCCACCAAATCCAAAGAAGTCCTCTGTATTCACGGATCTGAAATGAGAAGAAAAAAACACGGAAATTGGTTTGTAGGTTTATGGCCCCCTTCCTTTTGGGAAAACATTCATAAACTAGCGTTTCCAAACAAAAGGCCTCTAGCTGTTGCTAAACTACAACCTCCATCATTTCTAATTTAGCAACAGCGAGCCTCCAGTTTAGCAACAGCTGGAGTCTTGCTGTTTATACACTACAACTCCCACGATTGGAGTTGTAGTTTAGCAACAGCTGGAGGCACCCTGTTGCTAAACTACTACTTCTGTGATGGGAGTTGTAGTTTAGCAACAGCTGGAGGCACCCTGTAGCTAAGCTACTACTCCCGTGATGGGAGTTGTAGTTTAGTAACAGCTGGTGGCACCCCCCCGCCCAACCCCTAGCTCATTCCCCCCCAGCTCATCTCTCCTCCCCCCACCCCTAGCTCATCACTCCTCCCCCCCACCCCAAGCTCATCACTCCTCCCCCAGCTCATCTCCCAACCCTCCAGCTCATCTCACGTGCTTAGGCGCACATGCGACTTTTGTAAGCAAAAAAAACTGCTCTAAATCCCGTGATAAATCTCCCCCTATATTATTAAAAACAAAAATAAATGCATATTTTATCAAAAAATTTTTTTTTTATTTTTTTTTAAAGTAGCACAGTATTTTCACCTCTTTAAGGACCAGGCCCATTTTGACCTTAAGGACCAGACCAATTTTATTTTTGCATTTTCGTTTTTTCCTCCTTGCATTCTAAAAATCATAACGCTATTATATTTTCCATCCACAGACCCATATAAGGGCTTGTGTTTTGCGTCACCAATTGTACTTTGTATTGACTCACTTATTTTACCATGAAATGTACGGCGCAACCAAACACATATTATTTATGTGGGAAAATTGAAAAGAAAACCGCAATTTAGCAAAATTTGGAAGGTTTTGTTTTCACGCTGTACACTTTCCGGTAAAAATGAAATGTTTTCTTTGTTCTGTGGGTAAATACCATTAAAAGCATACCCATGTTATATGCTTTTCTATAATTGTACCGCTTAAAAATAATCTCAAACCATCTAAAAAAAAATTGTATGTTTGAAATTGCCCTAGTTTGACCACGTATAACTTTCTAATTTTTCTGTATATGAGGCGATATGAGAGCTAATTGTTTATGCCATGATCTGTAGTTTTTATCAGTACCACTTTTGCTTAGGTTTTACTTTTAATAAATTTTTTTTGGAATAAAATGTGACAAAAAAGCAGCAATTTTGGACTTTATTTTGTTACGTTTACGCCGTTCACTGTACGGGATGATTCACAATATATTTTAATAGTTCAGACTTTTAAGCACGTGGCAATACCAAATATGTGTATTAATTATTTTTTTTAAGCTTTTTTTTTTGGGGGGGGGGTAAAATGGGAAAAACTGACATTTTCCTTTTTTATCAAATTTTTTTACTTTTTTATTTTATATTTTTTTACTTGATTCTTTACACTTTTTATGTCCCCATAGGGGACTATTCATAGCAACCATTTGATTGCTAATACTGTTCAGTGCTATGTATAGGACATCGCACTGATCAGTATTATCGGTGATCTTCTGCTCTGGCCTGCTCGATCTCAGACCAGAGCAAGAGAGCCCAGGAGACGTCCGGAGCAAGGTGAGGGGACCTCCGGCTGCCATGCTGGATGATCGGATCCCCCGGCAGCGCTGCCGGCGATCCTATCATCCATTCAAAGTACCGCACTGCCACAGATGCCGTGATCTGTATTGATCGCGGCATCTGAGGAAGTCTGCCATTACCGACGGGTCCCTGGCTACTGATAGCAGCCGGGACCTGCCACGCATGACGCGTGCACCTGCCCGGTGCTCGTGGTCATGGCGGCGTGTACGTCATGGTGCGTTAAGTACCACGTCACCATGATGTACATTTACGTCCATTGTTGTTAAGGGGTTAAAAACTATGTTAATTTAGGTATTATTTAATTGTGTTAACCCACACAGTAAAGATTTACTGTAAAGTCCAATGAGTTAAAATTTAATCCCCAAATTCGATAAATTGTAGGTTTTAATTTCTTTATTTACTTATACTTAGATTCCTAAAGGTCGGTGTAATGACCTCTGTCTGCCAGGAACCAGAAAAGTCCTAAGAGAAGGATATCACATCTGCTGTTATGACTGCATCTCATGTCCAGAAGGGGAATTTACAAATCATTCTGGTATTTATATTTTTATATTTACCTTTTATAAAGGTTTTATTTAGAGAACTTTTGGCAGGGAGCCCTCAACTTTGCAAGTAAAGGGTGTTAAGTGATGAAGTATAGTAGGTAATGGGTGTGTTCTGAAAAATATATATTTTTTAAGCGTACTGAATTTTTCTGGCCTCATAAGTGCATACCACATACGTACATCAAAGTGGTGTACTGTTTATGCCTGTTAATCTATCAAGGGCCTACATACTGTGAAAGTCCAGGTAAAAGTAATCACCAGCTGGTGTTTTACTCAAATAATTTTTTAAGCGTACAGTAGCGCATTTTTCTGCCCTCATAAGTGCATTCCACATACCTACATCTAAGTGGTACTATTTTGTACCTGTTAATCTGTTCAGGGCCTAGATACTGTGAGAGTCCTGGCAAAAGTACTCACTGCTTGGTGTTGTACTCAGATACTTTTTCAAGTGTACTGTAGCTCATTTTTCTGCCCTCATTATTGCATACCACATACCTACATCTAAGTAGTGTACTATTTTAAACCTGTTAATCTGTCAAGGGCCTAGATACTGTGAAAGGACAGCCAATAGTAGACACCTGCTGCTGTTCTAGACAAATACTGTTTTAAGCTCAGTGAAGCGTATTGTACTCCGCTCATATACGCAATAAGTATGTCAGGCAGAGTAGTGCCAGGACGTGCACAGAGGAGTGGCAGAGGCCTAAATTCATCAGGCAGCCGGAGTCGCAGCGAGAGGTCTGAGATCCCGGTGTCAGTAAGCAGTCGTGTCGCAGCAGTGATTGATCGGTTCACTCAGTCATCCACTTCATCCCAAGTGACATCCGACACCCCAAGCAACAGTAGGTGGGTTCCTCAGACTCAACAATCAGTTGACATGGCCCTCCTGCTGCTGCCACCTCCAGACTCTGTCATTGTGCTGCTCTATGGTCTCTTCATACTAATGCTACCACCTCTAGGCTCTGTCATTGTGCTGCTCTATGGTCTCCTCATGCTAATGCTACCACCTCCAAGCTCTCTTATTGTGCTGCTCTATGGTCTCCTCATGCTGCTGCTGCCACCTCAAGGCTCTGTCATTGTGACGCCATATGTAGAGATGAGCGAATCAAAGCTGACGAACCTGAATTCCTTACAAATTTCATGAAATATTCGATTTGCAACAAATGTGAATATCGCCACAAATCTATTGCACGAATTGCTTCATTAACTTCCCTTTTGCAGCGTTCCAGGCTAAAGGAAACCTAAAATGGCGGATCCACATGTGAGTACATGGGGCAGGGGATTATGGGAGGGCGGGAAAATATGGCGGGAAAAGAGGTATGACCCTGTATCACATGCGAGATGCAGCCTATCAGCATTCATTGACCCCTGTGATGTCACAGCCCTATATAATCTGCAGCCATCTTGTGGCTGCTCATTTTATGCCATATACGCTGCATACATAGGACATACTCAGTGTGTATGCGCTGAAGCCACAGCATTCCACTGACAACTGCTATTTCCATCAGCCTTGTGGACAGAGAGAAGTGAATTGCATTGCTTGTTCTGAATGAGAGGGATTTTTACGCCATACCTCCTGGTCACGTTCTTCAGCATTTTATCAGAGAGGGGCAGATAGCCAGATAGATTTTCATTGCCTCATACATGTCAACAAGCTTCCTCATCTTCATGAACGTTATATTACAGGAGGCAGGAAACATTTTTCGGCACAATTCTGTCTATTTTTTCCACAAAAAATCATCTGCTGCTTATACTAATCTTATGAGGGTATGAAAACCAATTCACACCATTCTTAACATTCTGTGACAGAGTGCATTTTAGGGTTTAATCCCCGTTTTTTATTTTATTTGAGGTGCTGCCCTGTTGTGTCCTGCTGCTGTGCAAAAAATGTGTTTTTTCAGCTGACTATAGTGCATTTGTCTGCCCTCATACTTGCATACCACATACCTAAATCAACACAGTCTACTATTTTGTATCTGTAACAAGTGTAGATGCTGGGAAAGTCCTGGCAAAAGTAATCTATTTTACAAAAATAGAGTTTTCTGGTATATTGTTGCACATTTTTTTGCCCTCATACGTGCAAATACTGATTTTTTAGGCTCATTGTATTGCATTTTTTCTGCCCTCATAAGTGCATACCACATACCTACATCAAAGCAGTCTACTATTTTGTATCTTTAACAAGTCTAGATACTGGGAAAGTCCAGGCAAAAGTAATCACCGGCTGGTGTTTTACGAAAATATGTTATCCAAGTGTACTATAGCGCATTTTTTCCCCTCATTCATGCATACCACATACGTACATCTAAGTAGTGTACCATTTTTTACCTGTTAATCTGTCAAGGGCCTACATACTGTGAAAGGACAGCCAAAAGTAATCACCTGCTGCTGTTCTAGACAAATACTGTTTAAAGAGAAGTGAAGCGTATTGTAATACCCTCATATTCGCACTAAGTATGTAAGGCAGAGAAGTGCCAGGACGTGCACAGAGGAGTGACAGAGGCCTGAATACTTTAGGCAGATGTTGCAGCAGACTTGGGGTGAGTGGCAGCAGGAGTCATTTTGGATAGCGGGTGCTATCTATGATAAAATTTGAATTCCCATATGGTCTCCTCATGCTGCCAACACATCCACGCTGTGCCATTCAGCCACTATATGGTGTCCTCATGCTGTCAACACCTCCACGCTTTGTCATTCAGCCACTATATGGTCTCCTCATGCTGCCAACACCTCCACGCTATGTCATTCAGCCTCTATATGGTCTCCTCATGCTGCCAACACTTCCACACTGTGCCAATCAGCCACTATATGGTCTCCTCATGCTGCCAACACCTCCACGCTATGTCATTCAGCCTCTATATGGTCTCCTCATGCTGCCAACACCTCCACGCTGTGTCATTCAGCCACTATATAGGGGGTCCTCATGCTGCCAATAGTGTTGCTCGCGAATATTTGCAATGCAAATTTTATTTGCGAATATTCGCGAATATAGCACTATATATTCGCAATTACGAATATTCATTTTTTTTTCCCATACAGTACACATCACAGTGATCATCCCTCTCTGCTTCCAGCTTGTGTGGTGTAAAGAAGGCTCTAATACTACTGTATGAGACTGGCGTACGAATTTTCACATATGCAAATTTTCACTTATGCTAATTTCCGCATATGCGAATTTTCGCTTATGCTAATTTCCGCATATGCTAATTTTCGCATACGCGCATTTTCGCATTTGGGAATTTCCGCATATGCGAAAATAAAGTGCGAATATTACGAATATGCGAATGTTGTGAATATATGACGAATATTCGTCCATATATTTGCAAAATATCGTGAAATCGAATATGGCCTGTGCCGCTCAACACTAGCTGCCAACACCTCCACGCTGTGCCATTCAGCCACTATGTGGTCTCCTTATGCTGCCAACACCTCCACGCTGTGCCATTCAGCCACTATATGGTCTCCTCATGCTGTCAACACCTCTATGCTTTGTCATTCAGCCACTACATGGTCTCCTCATGCTGATTCCACCTCCAGGCTTTGTCATTGTGCCGCTCTGCAGCAGTGATTCTAAAAGCAATGCTGGTAATCTGCATGTTATTCTGAATATCAGTATTATTTCACTACCTCAGCACACTCCATTGTTACGCCGAGCGCTCCGGGTGCCTGCTCCTCCCCGGAGCACTCGCGGCGTTCCCCTCTCTGCAGCGCCCCGGTCAGACCCGCTGACCGGGAGCGCTGCATTGACAATTCCGGCGAGGATGCGATTCGCATAGCGGGACGCACCCGCTCGCGAATCGCATCCCAAGCTACTCACCTGTCCCGGTCCCCGGCTGTCACGTCCTGGTGAGCGCGGCTCCGCTCCTTAGGGCGCGCGCGCGCAAGCTCTCTAAGATTTAAAGGGCCAGTGCACCAATGATTGGTGCCTGGCCCAAATCAGTCTAATTAGCTTCCACCTGCTCCACATCCATATAACCTCACTTCCCCTTCCCTGCATTGCCGGATCTTGCGTCCCTTGTTCCTAGAGAAAGCGTTTACTGTGTTTGCCATACCAGTGTTTCCAGACCTTTGCTATCACCATTGACTACGAACCTTGCCGCCTGCCCTGACCTTCTGCTGTGTCTGACCTCTCCTCTGTCTAGTCCTTCTGTCCCACGCCTTCTCAGCAGTCAGCGAGGTTGAGCCGTTGCCGGTGGATACAACCTGGTTGCTACCTCCGCAGCAAGACCATGCCGCTTTGCGGCGGGCTCTGGTGAATACCAGTAGCAAATTAGAACCGGTCCACCAGTACGGTCCACGCCAATCCCTCGCTGACACAGAGAATCCACATCCAGCCTGCCGAATCCTAACATCCATATGCATATTAGAACACAGCAAAGTGTTCTATACCCCTATTGAGGCTCTCTGTAGGCCAGAAATAGCCGTTTTTAATATAGTTTTGCCGCAAATAAATTCGAATCGAAACCAATTTTTGGGGAAAATTCGGCGAATCGGCCGAATCGAATTTTTGAAAAGTTCGCTCATCTCTAGGCATATGGTCTCCTCCTGCTGATTGTGCCCCCTCCAGGCTCTCTCATTCTGCTGCTCTATGGTCTCCTCATGCTAATGCTACCACCTCCACGCTCTGTCATTGTGCCACCATATGGTCTCCTCATGCTGATGCTACCACCTCCAGGCTCTGTCATTGTGCCACCATATGGTCCCCTCATGCTGATGCTGCCACCTCCAGGCTCTCTAATAGTGCTGCTCTATGGTCTCCTCATGCTGATGCTTCCACCTTCAGGCTCACTCATTGTGCTGCAATGGATACTGCAAAACATAATTAAGGTGCTGGTCCACAGTTTCAGAAATTGCTTGCATTAGGGTCACTTTAAAGACTCCTGATGCCACCTCCAGGCTGTGCCATTCAGCAACTATATGATATCCTCATGCTTCAGCTACCTCTAGGCTGTGCCAATGAAACACTATATTGTCTTCCTATGCTGCCACAAACTCCAGGCAGTCATTCAGCCACTACATGGTCTCCTCATACTGATGCCACCTCCAGGCTCTGTCATTGTGTGGCCATGTGACGCGTGACTCCTTGTTAGATTTGTTTTTTTGTACCCAAAATTTCAATTTCAAAATCCGCAATTTCAATTTCAAAATCTTAAATTTCAATTTCAAAATCTTAAATTTTAATGGTCTCCTTATGCTTCTGCCAACTCCAGGCTGTGCCTTTCAGACACTACCTGGTCTCCTGATGCTTCAGTCAACTCCAGGCTGTGTCATTCAGCCAATATATGGTTTTCTGATGCTGCTGGGCCTGGGTCTGGGCCTAAAATGTTTTAATGGTAGCACTAGCTACTGTTACGCCGAGCGCTCCGGGTCCCTGCTCCTCCCCGAAGCGCGCGCGGCGTTCTCCTCTCTGCAGCGCCCCGGTCAGACCCGCTGACCGGGAGCGCTGCACTGACATTCACGATGGGGATTCGATTCGCATAGCGGGACGCGCCCGCTCGCGAATCGCATCCCAAGCCACTTACCCGTCCCGGTCCCCGGCTGTCATGTTTTGGCGCGCACGGCTCCGCTCTCTAGGGCGCGCGCGTGCCAGCTCTCTAAGATTTAAAGGGCCAGTGCACCAGTGCAATTAGCTTCCACCTGCTCCCTGTCCATATAACCTCACTTCCCCTTTCCTTCCTTGCCGGATCTTGTTGCCTTGTGCCAGAGAAGGCGTTTAGTGTTGTCCAAAGCCTGTGTTCCCAGACCTTCTGCTATTGCTATTGACCACAAACCTTGCCGCTTGCCCCGACCTTCTGCTACGTCTGACCTTGCCTCTGCCTAGTCCTTCTGTCCCATGCCTTCTCAGCAGTCAGCGAGGTTGCGCCGTTGCCGGTGGATACGACCTGGTTGCTACCGCCGCAGCAAGACCATCCCACTTTGCGGCGGGTTCTGGTGAAAACCAGTAGCAACCTAGAACCGGTCCACCGACACGGTCCACGCCAATCCCTCGCTGACACAGAGGATCCACATCCAGCTAGCCGAATCATAACAGTAGATCCGGCCATGGATCCCGCTGAGGTGCCGCTGCCAAGTCTCGCTGACCTGCCCACGGTGGTCGCCCAGCAATCGCAGCAAATTGCCCAACAAGGACAGCAGCTGTCGCAGTTGACCGCCATGTTACAGCAACTTCTGCCACTGCTACAGCAGTAACCATCTCCTCCGCCAGCTCCTGCACCTCCTCCGCAGCGAGTGGCCGCTCCTAGACTCCGCTTGTCCCTGCCGGACAAATTTGATGGGGACTCTAGACTCTGCCATGGCTTCCTGTCTCAATGTTCCCTACATATGGAGATGTTGTCAGACCAATTTCCTACAGAACGGTCTAAAGTGGCGTTCGTAGTTAGTCTTCTGTCTGGAAAGGCCTTGTCTTGGGCCACACCGCTCTGGGGCCGCAATGATCCTGCCACAGCCACAGTCCAGTCCTTCTTCGCTGAAATCCGTGGTGTCTTCGAGGAACCAGCCCGAGCTTCTTCTGCCGAGACTGCCCTGCTGAACCTGGTCCAGGGTAATTCTTCAGTAGGCGAGTACGCCATCCAATTTCGTACTCTCGCCTCCGAATTACCTTGGAATAACGAGGCCCTCTGCGCGACCTTTAAAAAAGGCCTATCCAGTAACATCAAGGATGTGCTGGCCGCACAAGAGATTCCTGCCAACCTGCAAGAACTTATCCCTTTGGCCACCCGCATTGACATGCGTTTTTCTGAAAGACACCAGGAGCTCCGCCAGGAAAAAGACCTTTATCTCTGGGCACCTCTCTCACAGTATCCTTTGCAATCTACCCCTGTGCCTTCCGCAGAGGAGGCTATGCAAGTGGATCGGTCTCGCCTGACCCATGAAGAGAGGACTCGCCGTAGGGATAAAAATGTATGTCTGTACTGCGCTAGTACCGAACATTTCTTGGTGGATTGCCCTATTCGTCCTGCACGTCTGGGAAACGCACGCACGCACCCAGCTCACGTGGGTGTGGCGTCTCTTGGTACGAAGTCTGCTTCTCCGCGTCTCACTGTGCCCGTGCGGATTTCTCCTTCTGCCAACTCCTCCTTCTCAGCCGTGGCCTTCTTGGACTCTGGTTCTTCTGGAAATTTTATTTTGGCCTCTTTGGTGAATAGGTTCTGCATCCTGGTGACCCGTCTCGTCAAGCCGCTCTACATTTCTTCGGTCAACGGAGTGAAGTTGGACTGCAGTGTGCGTTACCGCACAGAGCCCTTGCTTATGAGCATTGGACTGCATCACGAGAAAATTGAATTTTTCGTCCTGCCCAACTGCACCTCTGAAGTCCTCCTAGGTCTGCCATGGCTCCAGCATCATTCTCCCACCCTTGACTGGATCACCGGGGAGATCAAGAATTTGGATCCTGCTTGCCGCAAGAAATGCCTCACTTCTGCTCCCAGTCCCGTCTGTTGGGCCTCAGTGTCTCCTCCTGTGCCTGGTCTCCCCAAGGCCTATCAGGACTGTGCCGTGCCTCCTCATAGCCCCCGTCCTGGTGACACTCTGCCCCCCCTCCCCATTCCCATTCCTTCTGAACTACCTGCCGCCGGTGTAGCTACCCAGGACTTATTTTTGTTCCAGAAGGAGACTCAAGAGGCGTCCCCTATGTTCTTGTCTCATTTGAAGGGACAAGGAGACAAAAAGAGGGGGAGACCTAAGGGGGGGGTACTGTTACGCCGAGCGCTCCGGGTCCCTGCTCCTCCCCGGAGCGCTCGCGGCGTTCTCCTCTCTGCATCGCCCCGGTCAGACCCGTTGACCGGGAGCGCTGCACTGACATTCACGATGGGGATGCTATTCGCATAGCGGGACGCGCCCGCTCGCGAATCGCATCCCAAGCCACTTACCCGTCCCGGTCCCCGGCTGTCATGTTCTGGCGCGCGGCTCCGCTCTCTAGGGCGCGCGCGCCAGCTCTCCAAGATTGGTGCCTGGCCCAATCAGTCTAATTAGTTTTCACCTGCTCCCTGTCCATATAACCTCACTTCCCCTTTCCTTCCTTGCCGGATCTTGTTGCCTTGTGCCAGAGAAAGCGTTTAGTGTTGTCCAAAGCCTGTGTTCCCAGACCTTCTGCTATTGCTATTGACTACGAACCTTGCCGCTTGCCCTGACCTTCTGCTATGTCTGACCTTGCCTCTGCCCAGTCCTTCTGTCCCACGCCTTCTCAGCAGTCAGCGAGGTTGAGCCGTTGCCGGTGGATACGGCCTGGTTGCTACCGCCGCAGCAAGACCATCCCGCTTTGCGGCGGGCTCTGGTGAAAACCAGTAGCAACCTAGAACCGGTCCACGCCAATCCCTCGCTGACACAGAGGATCCACATCCAGCTAGCCGAATCCTAACAGCTACCCTAAATCTTCAATTTAAATTTCAAATTTTGTATTTTAATCTTAGGGAATGTGAAGCCCGAGTGTCTGCTCATGCTGCTGCCAAATCAAGGCTGTGCCATATGGTCTCCTCATGCTGCCAACACCTTCACGCAGTGTCATTCAGCCACTATATGGTCTCTTCATGCTGCCAACACCTCCACGCTGTGTAATTCAGCCACAATATGGTCTCCTCGTGCTTCAGCTACATCCAAGCTCTGTTATTCAGCCTCTATATGGTCTCCTCATGCTGCCAACACCTCCGCGCTGCGTCCTTCTGCCACTATATGGTCTCCTCATGCTGCCAACACCTCCATGCTGTGTCATTCAGCCCCTATATGTTTTGTCATGCTGCCAACACCTTCACGCTGTGCCATTTAGACACTATATGGTCTCCTCATGCTTCAGCCACATCCAAGCTGTGTCATTTAGCCACTATATGGTCTCCTCATGCCGCCAACACCTCCAGGCTGTGTCATTCAGCCACTGTACGGTCTCCTTATGCTGCCAACACCTCCATGCTGTGTCATTCAGCCACCGTATGGTCTACTCATGCATCAGCCACATCCAAGCTTTGTTATTTAGCCACTATATGGTGTCCTCATGCTGCCAACACATCCATGCTGTGTCATTCAGCCACTATATGGCCTTCTCATACTGATGCCTCCTCCAGGCTCTGTCATTGTGCCGTTCTGCGGCAGTGATTCTAAAAGCGATGCCTGTAATCTGCATGTCCTTCTGAATAACAGTATTATTTCACTACACCAGCACACTCCGTGTGCGTGTTAGAACAATGCAAAGTGTTCTACACCCCTATTGAGGCTCTGTGTAGTCCAGAAATAGCCGTTTTTAATATAGATTTGCCACGAATAAATTCGGATCGAACCAACTTTTTTTCGAAAAATTTGGCGAATTGAACGATTTGTATTTTTCAAAAGTTTGCTCATCTATAATTATGGGGATAAATTAAATGTGGTGAACAAGGAAGAAATTATAAAAAAAATGTATAGATGTAGAATACTCAAAGATGGGAAGAAAAAATTATAAAAACGCAAATCAATCAATATAATGTACAAATATATACAAGTGTATTACCAGTCCTCAAGGGATTACAAAGAGTAGAAGAAGAAAAAAGAAAAAAAGAGGATGGGGTAGGGAAGGTGTGGGATGTGGCGTGTGGTGTAAATGTAGAATAAATGTGAATAAAGGATCAGAATGATCAGCAAAATAAAGCATGAATACCTGGGCAGGGCCCTTGCTCCAGGTATACCACGGATAAATGAATAAAAGGATGACTCATATGATAAAGCATACAATTGAAATTAATAGTCCATCTTGATACTTGCGATATAATAGCAGAAAATGGATATAAAATTGCTCTATGTTCTGTTCTTGAAGAGAAATGGTGTAGCAAATATTGGTTTATCACGAGGAGAGTAACTTGCAAGCTTCCACAAAGTGTTGCCGGTAATGTTGCCTACAGTGCACTGAGGTTTTTAAATAGTAAAGAATGATAGTACCTTGTTTACAGATGTCCCGATAGTGTTACCGTGGTTAGATGCAGTAAGTCCCCTTCAGAGTGGCGTGCTCCGCAGGATACAGGGATCATTGCTGGCACGGTCCTGTACCCGGCCCTTACACGGTACTGGATGACAGGAGGCAAATGGTGATAATAGCGCGGCACAGCGTCCGGCCCTTGGGTGGTCAATGGTAATTGTAATGTCAGCGATATTTTGGCTACTGAGGAATACGCAAGGCAGCCGTGAAACGCGTATAGCCTATATACTACATCAAAGACTATTTGATCCATCTTTACTTGCTTTTAACCTACTTTGACAGCGCTGGAGTACCACATCTGAATCCCACTGTGCGGTTCACGCGCAACAGCCAGGAGGGAAGCTGTCCGTTCACTTTACTTTGTTACCCACAGCACTATTCTTCTATAGATGACTGCAAGCACCCGTCACGATTAAACACAGAGACGAGGGGACCACAACTATCGCTAACATTGCGATTACCTTTCACCATTCATTCTATTTAAAAACCTCAGTGCACTGTAGGCAACATTACCGTCAACACTTTGTGGAACCTTGCAAGTTACTCTCTTCGTGATAAACCAATATTTGCTACACCATTTCTCTTCAAGAACAGAACATAGAGCAATTTTATATCCATTTTTCTGCTATTATATCGCAAGTATCAAGATGGACTATTAATTTCAATTTTATGCTTTATCATTTGAGTCATCCTTTTATTCATTTATCCGTGGTATACCTGGAGCAAGGCCCTGCCCAGGTATCCATGATTATTTATTCATTTATAATAAATTTTCTATATATTTATTCTCAGGTTCTTATTTCTATTTATTTGTTGTATTTTCTGTATGCATATATATCCATCCATACATGCCTCTTGTGCAGGTGTGGGTGGATTTTCTATGCAGATAGATTGTTAGTATTATTTGCGCCATTACATCAGCCTAATCCACCATCACCCATTAAGTACAGATTTATTTTGCTGATCATTCTGATCCTTTATTCACAATTATTCTACATTTACACCACACACCACATCCCACACCTTCCCTCCCCCATCCTCTTTTTTCTTTTTTCTTCTTCTACTCTTTGTAATCCCTTGAGGACTGGTTATACACTTGTTGTATATATTTTCGGTCACATTATTGTCAGTCTTTTGGGATTTTTTGACTTCCCAGTTAACCTCGGGATTGCAGCTGAGTGAGCTACACTACCCCTTTATTTATTTTTTATAATGTAAAAATAGTCTATTCAAAATCCACACATATCACATAATTATATACAATATTTATTGTATAAACAACATTGGGTTCGATATGAAGAGGTTGGTTAACCCCTTAAGGACCGGGCATTTTTCGTTTTTTGCGCTTTCGTTTTTTCCTCCTTACCTCTAAAAATCATAACTCTTAAAATTTTGCACCTAAAAATCTGTATTGTGGCTTCTTTTTTGCGCCACTAATTCTACTTTGTCATGATATCAGTCATTTTACCCAAAAATCTACGGCAAAACGGGAAAAAAATGCGACAAAATTGAAAAGATACATTTTGTAAATTGTGGGGGCTTCCGTTTCTACGTAGTACATTATTCAGTAAAAATGACACCTTATCTTTATTCTCTAGGTCCATACGGTTAAAATGATACCCTACTTATATAGGTTTGATTTTGTATTGCTTCAGAAAAAAATCCTAACTACATGCAGGAAAATGTATACGTTTAAAATTGTCATCTTCTGACCCCTATAACTTTTTTATTTTTCCGAGTTCAGGGCGCTATGAGGGTCATTTTTTGTGCCGTGATCTGAAGTTTTTGTCGGTACCATTTTTGCATTGATCTGACTTTTTGATCCCTTTTTATTCATCTTTTCATGATATAAAAAGTGACCAAAAATAAGCTATTTTGGACTTTGAAATTCTTTTGCGCGTACGCCATTAACCGTGCGGTTTAATTAGCGGTATATTTTTTTTAATCAGACATTTCCGCATGTGGCAATACCACATATGTTTATTTTTGTTTTTATTTACACTGGTTTTGTTTATTATTGGAAATGCCGGGTGATTCAAACTTTCATTAGGGGAAGGGATAATTCAAAGGGTTAATGATTTTTTTACACTTTTCATTTGCAATATTATAGCTTCCATAGGGGGCTATAACATTGCATTTTCTGATCTTTAACTGATTTCAATGCATCTCCATAGGGATGCATTGATCAGGGTTTTCGGCGATTTATTGCTCAAGCCTGGATCTCAGGCTTGAAGCATTCAATCGGCGATCGGCCTGCAGGAAGGAAGGTAAGAGACCTTCCTCCTGTGCTACAGCTGTAAGAGATGCCGCAATTTCACCGCGGTGATCCCGAACAGCTCCCTGAGCTAGCCAGGCACTTTTACTTTCACTTTTAGCCTCGTGGCTCAGCTTTGAGCGCGCGGCTAAAGGGTTAATAGCATGCAGCACCGCGATCAGTGCCGCGCTATTAGAGGAGGGTCCCGGGCCCGCCATGATATGATGCGGGGTCACCGTGGGACCCCGCGTTATATCACGGGAGCGGGACCAAGGACGTACTCATACGTCCTTGGTCCTTAACGGACATGTCCGGTGCTCACTTTTCTTATTGTATCCGTTCCGGGCTGCAAAAAAAAAGAAAATAAGCTTTCTCTTGCCTGCCTAGGCTCCCCCGGTGCTCCGGTACAGGCGTTCAGGCCCCGGGCTGTATTCTTCTTACTTCCTGTTAGCCCGACACGTCACACGGAGCTTCAGCCTATCACTGGCCGAGGCGGGACATCGCTGAGGCCGGTGGTAGGTTGAAGCTCCATGTGACGTGTCGGGCTAAAAGGAAGTAAGAAGAACACAGCCCGGGGACCGAACACCGGTACTGAAGAACCGGGGGAACCTAGGCAGGTAAGAGAAAATTTGTTTTCTGTTATTTTTCAGCCCGGAACGGATAAAATAAGAAAAGTGAGCACCGGACATCTCTTTTAAGGGGGAGGTATGGATGCCCTTAATAATTTCACATAGGCTACCCTGAAGGATTTTGGATTAAATGAAGTTGGTGTGTCTTTACAGAGGCTCATCAGAAGCCCGTGGACTTCTTTACAGCCTATAAAGTGGGATGGCTTCTGACCGATCCTGGTCTCCTTTTCTTTTCTTTTTACAAGTCTGTTTTTACTTCCCTTCATGTGAAAATATTCTATTCCAGTATCATGCTTACATCTTATACACCTCATGTGTACATACATGTATATGAAATGCCCTTGATGTGCATACATGTGTATAACGATGTGATATATATTTGGGATTTTGGCATACTTTAGGGACTAAAGCAGCAATTGGATATTTGATACATTACAAATTCATATATACAGTTATGAATATATTGTTTTGTCCTGGCAGGTGTGTGCGGTCATGATCCACAACGATCAATACTGTATTATAGTGTATTTATATTTTTCTTACCTTACTTGTATCTTATTTATTTCGTGTTATTGTACATTTTAGATTTATACTAGCTGAGTACCCGGTGTTGCCCGGTTTTTCCTTCCTAATCCTTGTTGGGGAGGAAAATAAACAAAGGAGGAAGCTTTTGACTTCATATCCCGTCCTCATATATTTTTTTCATATGCCAACCCCATATCCCGTCCTCATATCCCGACCTCCTATCCCGACCTCCTATCCCGTCATCATATCTCGACCTTCTATCCTGACCTCCTATCCCGTCCTCTATCCTGTCCTCATGTCCCATCCTCATATCCCGACCTCCTATCCCGTCCTCCTATCCTGTCCTCCTATTCTGACCTCCTATCCCGTCCTCCTATCTCATGTAGCAAAAACCTCCAAACTCCACAAGGACTTGAATCGGCGCAGAATGGATGAGGAACAAGAAGATCACTAGGCGATTTATTTGGAACAACGCGTTTCGATGCCAGGACAGGCGTCTTTTTCAAGTTCAGGATGTTGTGAACTTGAAAAAGATGCCTGTCCTGGCGTCGAAACACGTTGTTCCAAATAAATCGCCTAGTGATCTTCTTGTTCCTCATCCATTCTGCGCCGATTCAAGTCCTTGTGGAGTTTGGAGGTTTTTGCTACATTTGCTACACCGTTGCGGTGGTGGGACTGGCTGCATTGTGGAATACCTTTTACAGTGTTGTGCCTGACTTTGCACAACCTATTGGGTAAGCGCATCCGGTAATATCGGCTTAGTTATATTACCCTTTTAATGCACTATGGAGCGCTTCTTGTCTTTTTACATGTCCTCCTATCTCGACCTCCTATCTCGACCTCCTATCACGACCTCCTAACCCTACCTCCTATCCCAACCTCCTATCCCGTCCTCCTATCCTGTCCTCCTATCCTGACCTACTATCTCGACCTCCTATCCCGACCTCCTATCCCGACCTCCTATTCCGACCTCCTATCCCGTCCTCCTATCTCAACCTCCTATTCCGACCCCCTATCCTGCCCTCCTATTTCGACCTCCTATCTCGACCTCCTATCCTGACCACCTATCCCGACCACCTATCCCGACCTCCTATCCCGTCCTCCTATCCCGACCTCCTATCTTGACCTCCTTTCCCATCCCCCTATCCAATCCATCTATCCCGACCTCCTATCTCGACCTCCTATCCCAACCTCCTTTCCCGTCCTCCTTTCCCGTCCTCCTATCCCATCCTCCTATCCCGTCCTCCTATCTCGACCTCCTATCCCGACCTCCTATCCTGACCTCCTATCTCGACCTCCTATCCTGACCTCCTATCCCGTCCTCCTATTTCGACCTCCGATCCCGTTCTCCTATTTCAACCTCCTATCCAGACCTCCCACGCCGACCTCCTATCTCGACCTCCTATCTTGACCTCCTATCCCGACCTCATATCCCGACCCGTAATATGTGTACCAGGTATTGAAATCTCCAGCCGTGCGGAAGTTATGTGGGAACATACATTTCCCATTGATTTGCATAGGACTTTAAACAAAAACCCTGACCCTCACAAATGGGGGTAGTTAAGGGTTAAATTAACTATCCTATATTTTAAGTGGACAAATAAGTAACATGTGAACAAGTATTATCGAAATATCTCCAGCCGTTTGGAAATTATGCAGTTACATATACTTCCCATAGATTTGTATGGGACTTTAAACATAAACCCCGCCCCTGGCAAATGGGGGTGAGTTAGGGTTAAATCACCTATCCTATGTTTGTTGTTGACATATAAGTAACATGTGTGCCAAGTTTCATGTTAATATCTTTAGCGGTTTGGACGTGAAACTGGAACATACACAAATACATACATACATACATACATGCACACATTGAGTTTTATATATATATATATATATATATATATATATATATATATATATATATTAGTTGAGTACCCGGCGTTGCCCGGTTTTTTACTTCCTAATCCTTGTTGCGGAGGAAAATAAACAAAGGAGGAAGCTTTTGACTTCATATTGTTGCCATATCCCGACCTCCTATCCTGCCCTCCTATCCCTTCCTCATTTCCCTTCCTTCTATCTCTACCTCCTATCCCGACCTATTATCCCGACCTCCTGTGCCGACCTCCTATCCCGACCTCCTATCCTGTCCTCCTATTCCTTCCTCATATCCCGTCTTCCTATCCTGACCTCCTATCCCGTCCTCCTATCCCGACCTCCTATCGGACCTCCTATCCCTTCCTCGTATCTCGACCTCCTATCTCGCCCTCCTATCTCGACCTCCTATCCCGACCTCCTATCTCTACCTCCTATCTCGACCTCCTATCTCGACCTCCTATCCCAACTTCCTATCCCGACCTCCTATCTTGTCCTATCCCGACCTGCTATCCCGTCCACCTATCCCGTCAACATATCCCATCCTCATATCCCGTTCTCCTATCTTGACCTCCTATCTCGACCTCCTATCTCAAACTCCCATCTCAAACTCCCATCTTGAGCTCCCTTCTCGAACTCCTATCCCGACTCGTAATATGTGTACCAGGTATTGAAATATTTCCAGCCGTACGGAAGTTATGTGGGAACATACATTTCCCATTAATTTACATGGAACTTTAAACAAAAACCCTGGAGTCTGAAGCTCAATGTCCTCCTATCCCATCCTCCTATCCCTTCCTCCTATCTTAACCTCCTATCTCAACCTCCTATCCTGTCCTCCTATCCCGACCTCCTATTTGACCTCCTATCCCTTCCTCCTATCTCGACCTCCTTTCTCGACCTCCTATCTTGAGCTCCTATCCCGACCTCCTATCTCGACCTACTATCTCTACCTTCTATATCGACCTCCTATCCCGACATCCTATCCTGACCTCCTATCCCGTCCTCCTATCCCGACCTCCTATCACGACCTCCTATCCCGTCCTCATATCCTGTCCTCATATCCCGTTCTCCTATCTCGACCTCCTATCTCGAACTCCCATCTCGAACTCCTATCCCGACCCGTAATATGTGTACCAGGTATTGAAATATGTCCAGCCGTACGGATGTTATGTGGGAACATACATTTCCCATTGATTTGCATGGGACTTGGGGGTAGTTAAGGGTTAAATTCACTATCCTATATTTTAAGTGGACATATAAGTAACATGTGACCAAGTATCGAAATATCTCAAGCCGTTTAGGAAGTTTTGCAGTAACATATATTTCCCATTGACTTTTATGGGACTTTAAACATAAACCCCGCCCCAGGCAAATGGGGGTGAGTAAGGGTTAAATCACCTATCCTATGTTTGTTGTTGACATATAAGTAACATGTGTGCCAAGTTTCATGTTAATATCTTTAGCCGTTTGGATGTGATGCTGGAACATACACACATACATACATACATACATACACACATTGAGATTTATATATTCATACTAGCTGAGTACCCGGCGTTGCCCGGTTTTTCCTTCCTAATCCTTGTTGGGGAGGAAAATAAACAAAGGAGGAAGCTTTTGACTTCATATCCCGTCCTCATATATCGTTGTCATATCCCGACCTCCTATCCCGTCATCATATCCCGTCCTCCTATCTCGTCCTCCTATCACATCCTCCTATCCCGTCCTCCTATCCCGTCCTCCTATCCCGTCCTCATATCTCGACCTCCTTTCCTGTCCTCCTATCTCGACCTCCTCGCCCGTCCTCCTATCTCGACCTCCTTTCCCGTCCTCCTATCCGGTCCTCCTCTCCCGTTCTCCTATCCCGTCCTCTTTTCCTGTCCTCCTTTCCTGTCCTCCTATCCCGTCCTCCTATCCCGTCCTCCTATCATGACCTCCTACCCCATCCTCCTATCTCAACCTCCTATCCCGTCCTCATATCTCAACCTCCTATCCAGTCCTCATATCTCAACCTTCTATCCAGTCCTCCTATCTTGAAATCTATACCGTCCTCCTATCCCGACCTCCTATCCCGTCCTCCTATCCCTTCCTCCTATCCCGTCCTCCTATCCCGTCCTGCTATCCCGTCCTCCTATCCCGTCCTCCTATCCTGTCCTCCTATCACGACCTCCTATGCCGTCCTCCTATCTCGACCTCCTATCCCGACCTCCTATCCCGACCTCCTATCCAGTCCTCCTATCGCGTCCTCCTATCCTGACCTCCTATCCCGGTCCTCCTATCCCGACCTCCTATCCCGACCTCCTATCCAGTCCTCCTATCGCGTCCTCCTATCCTGACCTCCTATCCCGACCTCCTATCCCGACCTCCTATCCCAGTCCTCCTATCCCGTCCACCTATCCCGTCCTACTATCCCGTACTCCTATCCCGACCTCCTATCCCGACTTCCTATCCCGACCCGTAATATGTGTACTAGTTATTGAAATATCTCCAGCTTTACGGAAGTTATGTGGGAACATACATTTCCAATTGATTTGCATGGGACTTTAAACAACAACCCCAACCCTCACAAATGGGGGTTGTTAAGGGTTAAATTAACTATCCTATATTTTAAGTGGACATATACGTAACATGTGACCAAGTATCAAAATATCTCAAGCCGTTTGGAAGTTATGCAGTAACATATATTTCCCATTGACTTTTATGGGACTTTAAACATAAACCCCGCCCCTGACAAATGGGGGTGAGTAAGGGTTAAATCACCTATCCTATGTTTGTTGTTGACATATAAGTAACATGTGTGCCAAGTTTCATGTTAATATCTTTAGCCGTTTGGACATGATACTGGAACATACACACATACATACATACATACACACACACACACACACACACATACACACACACACACACGTTGACTCAGCTAGTCTATATATAGACTAGCTGAGTACCCGGCGTTGCCCGGTTTTTCCTTCCTAATCCTTTTTGGGGAGGAAAATAAACAAAGGAGGAAGCTTTTGACTTCATATGCAGTCCTCATATATTGTTGTCATATCTCGACCCCACATCCCGACCTCCTATCCCGACCTCCTATCTCGACCTCCTGTCCCGACCTCCTATACCGTCCTCCTATTCCATCCTTCTATCCCGACCTCCTGTCCCGACCTCCTTTCCCGTCCTCCTATCCCGTCCTTCTATCCCGACCTCCTATCCCATCCTCCTATCTCGACCTGCTATCCCGACCTCCTATCCCGTCCACCAATCTTGAGCTCCTATTCCAACCTCCTATCCTGACCTCCTATCCCAACCTCCTATCCCGTCCTCATATCCCGTCCTCCTATATTGTTCTCCTATTCCGACCTCCTATCCAGACATCCTATCTCGACCTCCTATCCCGTCCTCCTATCCCGACCTCCTATCCCGACCTCCTTTCCCGTCTTCATATCTCGACCTCCTATCTTGACCTCCTATCCCATCCTCCCATCTCGACCTCCTATCCCGTCCTCCTATCCCGACCTCCTATCTTGTCCTCCTATCCCGACTTCCTACCCGACCTCCTATCCCGACCTCATATCTCATCCTCATATCCAATCCTCCTATATTGTCCTCCTATCACGATCTCCTACCCGACCTCCTATCCCGACCTCATATCTCATCCTCATATCCCGTCCTCCTATCCTGACCTCCCATCCCGTCCTCATATCCTGACTTGTAATATGTGTACCAGGTAATGAAATAGCTCCAGCCTAACGGAAATTAAATGGGAGCATACATTTCCCATTGGTTTGCATGAGACTTAAAAAAAAAAAAAAAAACCTGACCCTCACAAATGGGGGTAGTTAAGGGTTAAATTAACTATCCTATATTTTAATTGGACATATAAGTAACATGTGAACAAGTATTATCGAAATATCTCCAGCAGTTTGGAAGTTATGCAGTAACATATATTTCCCATTGACTTGCATGGGACTTTAAACATAAGCCCCACCCCTGGCAAATGGGGGTGAGTAAGGGTTAAATTACCTATCCTACGTTTGTTGTTGACATATAAGCAACATGTGTGCCAAGTTTCATGTTAATATCTTTAGCCGTTTGAAAGTTTTTGTGGAACATACATACATACATACATACATACAAACACACACACACGTTGAGTTTTACATATATATATGTACTAGCTGAGTACCCGGCGTTGCCCGTTTTTTCCTTCCTAATCCTTGTTGGGGAGGAAAATAAACAAAGGAGGAATCTTTTGACTTCATATCCCGTCCTCATATATTGTTGTCATATCCCTACCTCCTATCCCGACCTCCTATCCCGTCCTCCTTTCCCGTCCTCATATCTCAACCTCCTTTCTCGTCCTCCTTTCCCGTCCTCCTATCTCAACCTCCTTTCCTGTCCTCCTATCTCGACCTCCTTTCCCTCCTCTTTTCCCGTTCTCCTATCCCGTCCTCCTATCCCGTCCTCCTATCCCGTCCTCCTATCCAATCCTCCTTTCCCGTCCTCCTATCCCGACCTCCTTTCCCGTCCTCCTATCCCGTTCTCCTTTCCCGTCCTCATATCTCGACCTCCTTTCCCATCCTCCTTTCCCGTCCTCCTTTCCCGTCCTCCTTTCCCGTCCTCATTTTCCGTCCTCCTATCCCGTCCCCCTATCCAGTCCATCTATTCAGATCTCCTATCCCGTCCTCCTATCCCGACCTCCTATCCCGTCCTCCTATCCCGTCCCCCTATCCCATCCTCCTATCCCATCCTCCTATCCCGTCCTTCTATCCCGACCTCCTAACCCGACCTCCTATCCCGACCTCCTATCTCGACCTCCTATCCCGACCTCCTATCCCGACCTCCTATCTCGACCTCCTATCCAGTCCTCCTATCCCGTCCTCCTATCTCGACCTCCTATCCCAACCTCCTATCTCGACTTCCTATCCTGACCTCCTATCCCGGTCCTCCTATCCCGGTCCTCCTATCCCGGTCCTCCTATCCCGGTCCTCCTATCCCGACCTCCTATCCCGTCCTCCTATCTCGACCTCCTATGTCGACCTCCTATCCCGACCCATAATATATGTACCAGTTATTGAAATATCTCCAGCCTTACGAAAGTTATGTGGGAACATACATTTCCCTTTGATTTGCATGGGACTTTAAACAAAAACCCTGACCCTCACAAATGGGGGTAGTTAAGGGTTAAATTAACTATCCTATATTTTAAGTGGATATATAAGTAACATATGACCAAGTTTTAAGGAAATATCTCAAGTCGTTTGGAAGTTATGCAGTAACATATATTTCCCATTGACTTGCATGGGACTTTAAACATAAGCCCCACCCCTGGCAAATGGGGGTGAGTAAGGGTTAAATTACCTATCCTACGTTTGTTGTTGACATATAAGCAACATGTGTGCCAAGTTTCATGTTAATATCTTTAGCCGTTTGAAAGTTTTTGTGGAACATACATACATACATACATACATACAAACACACACACACGTTGAGTTTTACATATATATATGTACTAGCTGAGTACCCGGCGTTGCCCGTTTTTTCCTTCCTAATCCTTGTTGGGGAGGAAAATAAACAAAGGAGGAATCTTTTGACTTCATATCCCGTCCTCATATATTGTTGTCATATCCCTACCTCCTATCCCGACCTCCTATCCCGTCCTCCTTTCCCGTCCTCATATCTCAACCTCCTTTCTCGTCCTCCTTTCCCGTCCTCCTATCTCAACCTCCTTTCCTGTCCTCCTATCTCGACCTCCTTTCCCTCCTCTTTTCCCGTTCTCCTATCCCGTCCTCCTATCCCGTCCTCCTATCCCGTCCTCCTATCCAATCCTCCTTTCCCGTCCTCCTATCCCGACCTCCTTTCCCGTCCTCCTATCCCGTTCTCCTTTCCCGTCCTCATATCTCGACCTCCTTTCCCATCCTCCTTTCCCGTCCTCCTTTCCCGTCCTCCTTTCCCGTCCTCATTTTCCGTCCTCCTATCCCGTCCCCCTATCCAGTCCATCTATTCAGATCTCCTATCCCGTCCTCCTATCCCGACCTCCTATCCCGTCCTCCTATCCCGTCCCCCTATCCCATCCTCCTATCCCATCCTCCTATCCCGTCCTTCTATCCCGACCTCCTAACCCGACCTCCTATCCCGACCTCCTATCTCGACCTCCTATCCCGACCTCCTATCCCGACCTCCTATCTCGACCTCCTATCCAGTCCTCCTATCCCGTCCTCCTATCTCGACCTCCTATCCCAACCTCCTATCTCGACTTCCTATCCTGACCTCCTATCCCGGTCCTCCTATCCCGGTCCTCCTATCCCGGTCCTCCTATCCCGGTCCTCCTATCCCGACCTCCTATCCCGTCCTCCTATCTCGACCTCCTATGTCGACCTCCTATCCCGACCCATAATATATGTACCAGTTATTGAAATATCTCCAGCCTTACGAAAGTTATGTGGGAACATACATTTCCCTTTGATTTGCATGGGACTTTAAACAAAAACCCTGACCCTCACAAATGGGGGTAGTTAAGGGTTAAATTAACTATCCTATATTTTAAGTGGATATATAAGTAACATATGACCAAGTTTTAAGGAAATATCTCAAGCCGTTTGGAAGTTATGCAGTAACATATATTTCCCATTTTGACATGTATGGGACTTTAAACATAAACCCCGCCCCTGGCAAATGGGGGTGGGTAAGGGTTAAATCACTTTTCCTATGTTTGTTGTTGACATATAAGTCACATGTGTGCCAAGTTTCATGTTAATATCTTTAGCCGTTTGGACGTGATGCTGGAACATATACACACACACACACGTTGCGTTTTGTATATATATAGATAGACTAGCTGAGCACCCGGCGTTGCCCGATTTTTCCTTCCTAATCCTTGTTGGGAAGGAAAATAAACAAAGGAGGAAGCTTTTGACTTCATATCCCGTCGTCATATATTCTTGTCATATCCCAACTAACTATCCCATCCTCCTATCCCGACCTCCTATCCCGACCTTCTATCCCGACCTCCTATCTCGTCCTCCTATCCCGTCCTTCTATCTCATTCTCCTATCTCGACCTCCTATCCCGACCCCCTATCCCGTCCTCCTATCCCGTCCGCCTATCTCGACCTCCTATCCTGATCTCCTATCCCGTCCTCCTATTTTGACCTCCTATCTCGACCTCCTATCTTGACCTCCTATCCCATCCTCCTATCCCTTCCTCCTATCCCGACCTCCTATCTCGTCCTCCTATCCCGTCCTATCCCGTCCTCCTATCTCATCCTCTTATCTCGACCTCCTATCCCGACCTCCTATCCCGTCCTCCTATCCCGTCCTCCTATCTCGACCTCCTATCCTGATCTCCTATCCCGTCCTCCTATTTTGACCTCCTATCTCGACCTCCTATCTTGACCTCCTATCCCATCCTCCTATCCCGTCCTCCTATTCTGACCTCCTATCCTGTCCTCCTATCCCGTCCTCCTATCCCGACCTCCTATCCCGACCTCCTATCCCGACCTCCTATTCTGACCTCCTATCCCGTCCTCCTATCCTGCCATCCTATCTCGACCTCCTATCTCGACCTCCTATCCCTACCTCCTATCCCGTCCTCCTATCCTTATCTCGACCTCCTATCTCGACCTCCTATCCTGACCTCCTATCCCGACCTCCTTTCTCGACCTCCTATCCAGACTTCCTATCCAGACCTCCTATCCAGACCTCCTCTCCCGACCTCCAATCCCGACCTCCAATCCCGGCCTCCAATCCCGACCTCCTATCCCGTCCTTCTATACAATCCATCTATCCCAACCTCCTATCTCGACCTCCTATCCTGACCTCCTATCCCATCCTCAGATCCCCTGCTCCTATCTCGACCTCCTATCTTGACCTCCTATCCCGACCTCCTATCCCGACCTCCTATCCCGTCCTCCTATCCCGACCTCCTATCCCGACCTCCGACCTACTATCACACAACAAAGGCAAAATCACCACCAAAACATTCAAGTGTGGATGGAATCAGTTACCTGGACTACACCAGTTGTCATCTAGAAAAATGGACACAAAACATCCCTTATGGACAGTATAAGAGGATCCGTCGGAACTGTACCTCCACAAAAGACTTCCAAATTCAGAGCAAGATTTTGGACACAAGGTTCAAAGCTAAAGGATATCCCAAATCACTCACAACAAACAGCAAAAAGAAAGCTGGCACCTTATCTCAAGACATCTGCCTACAACCAAAAACAACTGACCAGAAAGTAACTGGGGAGACAAACCGTTTTTCATACAACTTTCTCACCACTTTCTCTACTGACCACAAAAATATCAAGAAAATCCTAGAGGAACATTGGAAGGTTCTACTCATGGATCCCTTCTTGAAAGATGTAATTCCAGCTAAACCATAAATTATCTTCCGGAAAACCAGGTCACTGAGGAATATCCTGGCCCCCAGCAAGATCAAAACCATTAGCAAAAAACATCCCCTGACAGGTGAAGACAAAATAGTGGGAGTCTATAAATGCTGCAGCACAAACTGCAAATGCTGTGGCAACATCAAAAATTGATGTAAAGAAATAACATTAAAGACTACAGGGGATACCTACAACATAAGGAGCCGCATGTCATGCAAATCCTCATTCATAGTCTACCTCCTCGAATGCCCGTGTGGCATCCAATACATCGGAAGGACAACACAAATGCTGAGCAGCCGAATGAACAAACACTGCTCCAATGTGAAGAACGGATACCAACTGCACAGCATATCGAGACAGGCAGCCTCCCACCATAACTGCAGTTTTACCGGCTTTACAGTCACCCCGATAGAAGAGATTTCCGTATCCACAAACAGAAGATACACGCAGCTATGCAGGAGGGAAAATTACTGGATATTTAAAATGAAAACTTTGACCCCCATGGGATTCAATGAATACATTGAACACACTGTGTAATCTTCATTTCACCTATTATGTTCATATGAACAGTAGGCGCAACTGTGATTGGTCCACAGACCATCACACAATCCAATCCTATTGGCTTACCGGACACCCTAACCACTAGTGTTGAGCAGCATAGGCCATATTCGAATTTGCGATATTTCGCGAATATATGGACGAATATTCGTCATATATTCGCTAAATTCGCATATTCGTACTATTCGCGTTTTATTTTCGCATATGCGGAAATTCGCGTATGCAAAAATTAGCATATGCGAAAATTAGCATAAACCAAAATTAGCCTAAGCGAAAATTTGCATATGCAAATTTTCGCATGTGCGAAAATTCACACGCCAGTCTCACACAGTAGTATTAGAGCCTTCTTTACACCACACAAGCTGGAAGCAGAGAAGGATGATCACTGTGATGTGCACTGTGAAAAAAAATAAAAATAAACGAATATTCGTAATTACGAATATATAGTGCTATATTCGCGAATATGCGATATTCGCGAATAATATTCGCATTACAAATATTCGCCAGCAACACTACTAACCATGCCCCAAACTCTGTTTCTGCAAAAATCAGTCGGCATTCTTCATATTGGTCCAAAAGACATCACATACTCACAGCCTGATTGGCCGCTACTCTATTTCATATCTCCCGCGACTCCCAAATAGAAGAACATCGGCTCCATTCTGTATCACTAGGACAAGCCCGGCCGGGCACGTCCTACATATAATAGCAGATGACGTAACTGCTCCCTAGCCTCCCATTGGTCGCCACCTCATCACACTGACAGCAGTTCTCCCTGACAACTAATGACGCAATGAGGGATATTTATTCTATTGGTCGCTTCTCATCTCGTAACAGCGACAATTACCAAATCATTTTTTGCCTAACACACTAAACTGATATTCTTATGCACCTCTAGCATAGGTCATGTAACACCAACTATGCATATTGGGGATATATGTCTTTTTGTTACACAAATATGTTATTTTAACATGTGTCATTCTGGCTCTGCCCAAATGTAACCCTGACCTCTGTCCAGCGGTTTTGGCGCCTAAAACACACATATATGTTTCTATCACTGTATGTCTCTGTAGCAATTGATAAAGAAGGAACTATCCTTCGAAACGCATCTTGCACACCATGTAAAAAGGTTAAATGTGTTTAATAAATACATTGTTACTTTTTTACACCGTCTCCTCTGTGATATCCACAAGGCAGCGCCATAAGCAGAACTATTTTTCTTGTACTGATCCTGCTCGACTTTTGCCGATTTCCGACAGGAGACCCCTGTGAGGGGTGATATGCTTGATACCAAGACTTACCAAAGGTGAGCATCATTTCAAAGGGCACTCAGGTTTTCAGCCCACAGTATTACGCGAGGCGCCGTCCTCCCTTTTTTTCTGTCTCCTATCTCTTTGACCACCTATCCCGTCCTCCTATCCCGACCTCCTATCTCGACCTCCTATCTTGAGCTCTTATCCCGACCCATAATATGTGTACCAGGTATTGAAATATCTCCAGCTGTACGGAAGTTATATGGGAACATACATTTCCCATTGATTTGCATGGGACTTTAAACAAAAGCCCTGACCCTCACAAATGGGGGTAGTTAAGGGTTAAATTAACTATCCTATATTTTAAGTGGACATATAAGTAAAATGTGATCAAGTATTATTGAAATATCTCCAACCGTTTGGAAGTTATGCAGTAACATATATTTCCCATTGACTTGTTTTGGACTTTAAACATAAACCCCGCCCCTGGCAAATCGGGGTGGGTAAGGGTTAAATCACCTATCCTATATTTGTTTTTGATATATAAGTAACATTTGTGACAAGTTTCATGTTAATATCTTAAGCCGTTTGGACGTGATGCTGGAACATACACACATACACACATACACACACACACACACACGTTGAATTTTATATATATAGATTAGGGATTGAAAAAAAAAACTATAGCGCTGCCTTTATTATTAAATATACTATTCTTATTATTTATTAGATATATTTTTCTTTTTACTTTGTAGGTTCCTGGACCACAATTTATCGCATTTTCTCCACCTTGGACATTCTCTTTTGATTTTTCCCAATTTACTTTGTTCTTTACACACTACATACCTTTCACACTTACATATTTATTCACATAGCAGTTTATAATTTTCATTAGTTTATTTGGTATTTTTTTAGATTCCCATTATGCTTGTTACGTACACACATAGATGTGTGTTTATGTGTGTGCATTAATTACCATATACTTATATGCAATTGTATTTAACCCCTTAAGGACTTAGCCCTTTTTCACCTTAAGGACTCAGCCGTTTTCTGCAATGCTGACCACTGTCACTTTAAACATTAATAACTCTAGAATGCTTTTACTTATCATTCTGATTCCGAGATTATTTTTTCGTGACATATTCTACTTTAACATAGTGGTAAAATTTTACGGTAACTTGCATCCTTTCTTGGTGAAAAATCCCCAAATTTGATGAAAAAAATAAAAATTTTGCATTTTTCTAACTTTGAAGCTTTTTGCTTGTAAGGAAAATGGATATTCAAAATAATTTTTTTTTTGGTTCACATATACAATATGTCTACTTTATGTTTGCATCATAAAATTTATAAGTTGTTACTTTTGGAAGACACCAGAGGGCTTCAAAGTTCAGCATCAATTTTCAAATTTTTCACAAAATTTTCAAACTCGATATTTTTCTGGGACCAGTTCAGTTTTGAAGAGGATTTGAAGGGTCTTCATATTAGAAATACCCCATAAATGACCCCATTATAAAAACTGCACCCCCCAAAGTATTCAAAATGACATTCAGTCAGTGTTTTAACCCTTTAGGTGTTTCACAGGAATAGCAGCAAAGAGAAGGAGAAAATTCAAAATCTTCATTTTTTAAACTCGCATGTTCTTGTAGACCCAATTTTAGAATTTTTGCAAGTGGTAAAAGGAGAAAATTTTTACTTGCATTTGTAGCCCAATTTCTCTCGAGTAAGCACATACCTCATATGTCTATGTAAAGTGTTCGACGGGCGCAGTAGAGGGCTCAGAAGGGAAGGAGCGACAAGGGGATTTTGGAGAGAACATTTTTCTGAAATGGTTTTTGGGGGGCATGTCACCTTTAGGAAGCCCCTAGGGTGTCAAAACAGCAAAAAAAAAAACACATGGCATACCATTTTGGAAACTAGACCCCCGGGAATGTAACATGGGATAAAGTGAGCCTTAATACCACACAGGTGTTTCATGACTTTTGCAAATGTAAAAAATAAAAAACATCTTACCTAAAATGCTTGGTTTCCCAAAAATTTTAAATTTTTACAAAGGGTCAAAGCAGAAAATACCCCCCAAAATTTGAATCCCAATTTCTGCCGATTCAGAAAACACCCCATATGGAGGTGAAAAATGCTCTGCTGGCACACTACAGGTCTCAGAAGAGAAGGAGTCACATTTTGCTTTTTGGAAGCAAATTTTGCTCTGAGGGCATGCCGCATTTAAGAAGCCCCTATGGTGCCAGGACAGCAAAAAAAAAAAAAAAAAAAAAAATACCATTTTGGAAACTAGACCCCTTGGGGAACGTAACAAGGGGTAAAGTGAACCTTAATACCCCACGGGGGTTTCACGACTTTTGCATATGTAAAAAAAAAAAAAAACTAAATTGCTTGGTTTCCCAAAAATTTCACATTTTTACAAAGGGTTAAAGCAGAAGATACCCCCCAAAATTTGAAGCCCAATTTCTCCCGATTCAGAAAACACCCCATATGGGGGTGAAAAGTACTCTGCTGGCGAACTACAGGTCTCAGAAGATAAGGAGTCACATTTGGCTTTTTTTTAAGCAAATTTTGCTCTGGGGGCATGCCACATTTAGTAAGCCCCTATGGTGTCAGGACAGCAAAAAAAAAAAAAAAAAAAAAAAAACACATGGCATACCATTTTGGAAACTAGACCCCTTGGGGAATGTAACAAGGGGTAAAGTGAACCTTAATACCCCACAAGGGTTTCACGACTTTGGCATATGTAAAAAAATAATGATAATTTTTTACCTAAAATGCTTAGTTTCCCCAAAATTTCACATTTTTACAAAGGGTTAAAGCAGAAAAGCAGAAAATACCCCCCAAAATTTGAAGCCCAATTTCTCCTGATTCAGAAAACACCCCATATGGGGGTGAAAAGTGCTCTGCTGGCACACTACATGTCTCAGAAGAGGAATAGTCACATTTGGCTTTTTGGAAGCAAATTTTGCTCTGGGGGCATGCCCCATTTAGGAAGCCCCTATGGTGCCAGGACAGCAAAAAAAAAAAACATGGCATACCATTTTGGAAACTAGACCCCTTGGGGAACGTAACAAGGGGCAAAGTGAACCTTAATACCCCACAGGTGTTTCACGACTTTGGCATATGTAAAAAAATAATGATAATTTTTACCTAAAATGCTTGGTTTCCCCCAAATTTTACATTTTTACAAAGGGTTAAAGCAGAAAATACCCCTCAAAATTTGAAGCCCAATTTCTCCCGATTCAGAAAACACCCCATATAGGGGTGAAAAGTGCTCTGCTGGTGCACTACAGGTCTCAGAAGAGGAGTAGTCACATTTGGCTTTTTGGCTTTTCGTCTGAGAAAAAAAAAAAAACATATGTGGATGTACATTGCTCTGTGGACGCACTACAATGCTCAGAATAGAAGGAGTGAAATTTTGTTAAAATCGAAGTCGGGGGTCATGTGCATGTATACAGCCCCCATTGTGCAATAACAGCAAAAAAAAAAAAACACATGTGACACCATTTTAGAAACTACACCCCTCAATGAACATAACAAGGGGTGCAGTGGGAAATAACACCTCACAGGTTTTTTGAAAAATGGCCATAAATTGAAAAATGAGATGTTTTTACACTAAAATGCTGGGGTTACCCAATTTTTAGCATTTTCACAAGGGGTAATATGAGATATTGGGTTACAAATTTTTGAGGGCTTTTCCCCCTGACTATAAAAATACATCCGCATATGGAGTAACGTGCTGGGCGGGCGCACAACAAGGCTCAGAAGTCATAGAGGTCACTTTGTATTTGTGGCCTATGGCATATCAGTAGCTGACGGTTACATACATTCCGAGGAAAATACAAAAATGACACATGTGACACCATTACAGAAAGTACCCACCCTGAGGAATGGGTATAGGGGTAAAGAGGACATTTTTAACGCACAGGTGTTTCCTAAATTTATTTTGCAGGAATGGACGAAGGGTAGTATTTGAAAATTGCAATTTTCAACCTATGCTCTGCTTCATCTTTCTGGGAACAACTAACATTTGACTCTGAAATGTCGCCTGGAAATACTTCAGAGCTCAGCGAGAACTCTTCGCATTTGAGGCGGATGTTTGTTACGGACCTAACAGTTACATACATTCAGAGGAAAATACAAGAAAGGAACACCCACATGTGAGAATACTACAAACAGTACACCCCCTAGGGAAGGTGTATAGGGTGAAGTGGAGATTTGGAACAGACGGGTGTTCCCCTCATATATTTTCCAGGAATGGATGAAATGTACTATGGGGGGGGGGGGGGAAGAAAATTGCAATTTTAATACTGATATGCCAATTATTTTCCCAAAATGATGACCCAGAGTACAGCCAAAAGTAAAAATGATGCCCACCCCAAACCCTATACTCTGAATTATCATTCTGGGAAGGGGATGTGTGGAGCCGTCTCTATTCTGTTACCTCAAATGTGCAACCTGTTCAGCTGGGGAGAGAGAGCGTTGCGCATTTGAGGCAACTGCAAACCTCCAATGCTGATTTTTTAGGGGGAGGAAAAAAAATATTGGGGGATTGGGAAAAAATTTTTTTTTTTTTTTTGGGGGGGGTAGGGTATTTTGGTATAAAATTTGGAAGTCAATGTACCCTGGACTGGTACATTGGAGCCGAATTCTGGGGAATGAAAATTAGGGCAAAGGATGGAAAATGTAGTACTCCATGGAAGTGTGATACTCCCTGAAGCAGCCTATGCAGAGGCCCGGATTATCTGAGCAAGTGTCACACTGAATGGTGGTGTCCCTCCGTCTCCCCTTCCTGTGACACACTCTGCATTTCTTCTGGGTTCATCCCGACCTTCTAGTGTTGGGGATCACACCAGGAAAGTATTGGCCCGGGATGATCCGGGGACCTAAAGTTCCAGAGGTGCTCTGACCCGCTCCTTGGCGGTCACCAAAGATGAGGGCCCTTAGAACGACCTCTTGGAACTGTAGGTATGTCCTTGTGTTGCCAGCGTACTTGTACAGTATAAAAGAGTTGTATATGGCAACCTGTACCATGTAGACCGCAACCTTTTTATACCATACACGTGTTTTCCGCATGGCATTATATGGCTTGAGGACTTGATCAGAAAGATCAACTCCCCCCATATACCGATTGTAGTCCAGAATACAATCAGGCTTGAGGACCGTTCCCGCCGTACCTCGCACAGGGACAGGGTGCTGCCATTCCCATGAATTGTGGTGAGCATAAGGACATCCCTCTTGTCCTTATTACCGGACCAACAACAGGTTCTCATGGGAAAAGGCACGGGACTCACCCCGGGGGATAGGAGCACGTAGGGGATGGGGCGGAAGGCCTCTTTGATTCTTCCGGACTGTCCCACAAGCGACCGTGGATCTGGCGGCGAGGGATGTGAAGAGAGGGATACTAGTATAAAAGTTATCCACGTAAAGGTGGTAACCTTTATCTAGCAATGGGTGCAAAAGGCCCCAAACGATTTTCCCGCTAACAGCCAGAGTGGGGGGACATTCTGGGGGTTCAAAACGAGAATCTCGTCCCTCATACACTATAAACTTGCAAGTGTACCCGAAGGTACTCTTGCAAAGTTTATACATCTTCACGCCATACCGCGCTCGCTTGGTAGGGATGTATTGCCGGAAGCTGAGTCTCCCCTTGAAGCTGATGAGCGACTCATCAATAGAGACCTCCCGCCCCGGGACATAGGCCTCCCAAAATCTGGCCCCGAAGTGATTGATGACCAGCTTGATTTTATACAGGCGGTCATACACAGGATCAGTTCGGGGGGGACATGCCGCATTATCAGCATAATGCAAACATTGCAACGGAATGAATTGACGAGCGATGTGCTGCGATCGCCGACATGGGGGGTCATCATGACCCCCCTGGGCGATATGCCGCGATGCCTGCTGAACGATTTCAGCAGGCATCCGGCACCGGCTCCCCTCCGGCTAGCGGCGGGGGGCCGAGATTTGACAGGACGTACTCAAACGTCCTGAGTCCTTAAGGACTCTGAAAAGGGGCCGTTTGAGTACGTCCTGCGTCCTTAAGTGGTTAATATTTAACCGCCTAAAGACGCAGGGTTTTTTCATTTTTGCACTTCAGTTTCTTCCTCCTCACCTTTTAAAAATCATAACACTTATAATTTTTCACCTACAGACCCATATAAGGGCTTGTTTTTTTGCGCCACCAATTTTATGACATCAGTCATTTAACCACAACATTTATGGCACAAAAACAATTATTTTGGGGGGCAAAATTGAAAAATACAAAATACCATTTTGAAACTTTTGGGCAAAAATGACACCTTATCTTTATTCTGTAGGGTCATACAGTAACAACGATACCCAAAATGTTTATTTTTTTCTTTTACTTCTTTTCAAATTTTTTTACTTTTAGTATGAAAATTAGTATGTTTACAATTGTCCTCTTCTGATCCTGTAAATTTTTTTTTTTCCATATACTGGGTTGTGTGAGGGCTGAATTTTTGTGCCATGATCTGTAGTATCTAACGGTACCATTTTTGTAGCATATTTAGCCTTTTTACAGCCATTCTTAGTGTGTTTCCCTATTTCAGGGGAATTTGCACTACACTCGGATGCGTGATTCTGAGGAGTGAGCTCTTACAGATCAAGTACTTACCGATCTGCACATTTAGGTCGGGTTCACACTTTGGGATTCTTTATTCGGATTTAACATTCTGCTCGGAAATTCCGGAACAGCGGAGTCCCATTGCTGGCAAAGGGATTCCGCTGCACAGTGCACACTGCAGAGTATTAAAGACAGATTTTCCACCCAGAGAATCTCCTCAAAATATGTGCCAGAACATTGAACTTGTTCCGGCTTGATTTTGTCCACCCAGAGATTCCGAAGTGTGAGCCCAGCCTTAAGGGTGTACTCCACTGGAAAACATTTTCTTTTAAATCAACTGGTGCCAGAAAGTTAAACAGATTTGTAAAATACTTTTATTACAACATCCAAATCCTTCCAGTACTTATCAGCCACTGTATACTACAGAGGAAGTTTTTAACTTTTTTGAATTTCCTTTCTGTCTGACCACAGTGCTCTCTGCTGTCACCTCTGTCCATTTAAGGAACTGCCCAGAGTAGGAGAAAATCCCCATAACAAACCTCTCCTGCTCTGTACAGTTCCTGACATGGACAGAGGTGTCAGCAGAGAGCAGTGTGGCCAGGCAGAAAGGCAATTCAAAAAGATAAGCAGTATATAGCAGCTAATAAGTACTGGAAGGGTTGTGATTTTTTTTAATAGAAGTAATTTACAAATCTGTGTCATTTTCTGGCACTGGTGGATATAAAAGAAAATGTTTTCCAGTGGAGTACCCCATTAACCAGTTAACCACCATGGACGTCTATTCCCGTCCATGTGCCTTTAACCGGGTATAGCGTGGGCTCCCAAATTGAGCCCACATCATACCGGTTGGCCCCAAGCTGATTCCTATAGCTGGGGGCCGGCGTTAATAGCCGACATGCGGTGATCGCCGTGAGCGGCTATTAACCCTTTAGATCCACGCTGTCAAAGCTGGCAGCGGCATCTAAAGGTGCATTTATCCAGTCCCTGGAGGTCCAGTGGGGTAGATTACCCCCCCCCCACAGTGCGATCACGCGAGGGGCGGGCGATCCACTGCTGAGGTTGCCTGAGGGCTTACCTCTCCTTCCACGGTGGCTCGTGTGCAGAGGATAAATAAACATAATAAAAATAAACATATGTGGTATCGCCTTGTGTGTAAATGTTCGAACTATAAAAATATATTGTTAATTAAACCACACGGTCAATGGCGTACGCGCAAAAATGTTCCAAAGTCCAAAATAGCATATTTTAGTTACTTTTTATACCATACAAAAATGAATAAAATGCAATCAAAAAGTCTCATCAAAACATATTGCTACATATGGTACCGATAAAAACTTCAGATCACGTTGCAAAATATGAGCCCTCATACAGCCCCGTACGTGAAAAAATAAAAAGGTTATAGGGGTCAGAAGAGGACAATTTTAAATGTATTAATTTTCCTTCTTGTAGTTATGATTTTTTGCTGAAGTACAACAAAATCAAACCTATATAATTAGGGTATCATTTTAATTATATGGACCTACAGAATAAAAATAAGGTGTAATTTTTATCGAAAAATGTACTGTGTACACAAAAATGTACTGCACACACAATGATTTTTTTTTCCATTTTGCCGTAGATTTTTGGGTAAAATGACTGATGTCATTGCAAAGTAGAATTGGTTACGCAAAAAATAAGCCATCATATGTTTTTTAGGTGCAACATTGAAAGGCTTATGATTTTTAAAAGGTAAGGAGGAAAAAAAGAAAGTTTGTTACTATCCTCAGCATTGCAAAAGCTGTATTGTGTGTATTGCGTAAGGATCACATGAGTTAACGTCTAGAGCGGCGATCACATGATCGGCCTAAGACCACATGACTTAATATCTAGAGTGACAAAGACATGATCGGGCGCAGAAGGTCACAGGATGTGACGCTAATGTGCTCTCTGCATGCTAGCAGATCTGTTGTCATGTGAGGGGCATTTGCCAGATCAGTGGTCAGCATGCACACACTTTCTTCCTTTTATACATTTTTTTTTTGCATGTATTTTTTATCTAATTAATAAAAATATTAATTATTTCCTACTTTTTGGGTGTGCAAGCTGAATATGAGGTGTCTGCTGTTTTATTGTTTGTATCGAACCCTTAAAGAGAAAGTACGATGTGCACATGCCCGACCCCTACTGGGTGCACCAGAAACAACAGTACAGGAAGTCAGAGGCCGAGGTAAGCAACTGGACACGCTGTGCGCCGGTGGCTGTCAGCCACCTATGTTAAAGGGGTACTCCGCCCCTAGACATCTTATCCCCTATCCAAAGGATAGGGGATAAGATGTCAGATTCCTGCGGTGCCGCTGCTTGGGAGCTCCGGGATCCCCACTGCGGCACTGCGCTATCATTACAGCACAGAGTGAGTTCGCTCTGTGCGTAATGACGGGCGATACAGGGGACGGAGCCGTGTGATGTCATGGCTCCACCCCTCGTGACATCACGGCCCGTCCCCTTAATGCAAGTCTATGGCAGGGGGCCTGACGACCTCCGTGCCCCCTCCCATAGACTTGTATTGAAAGGGGCGGGCCGTGACATCACGAGGGGCGAAGCCGTGACGTAACGAAGCTCCGGCCCCTGTTTTGCGCGTCATTACGTGCAGAGCAAACTCGCCCTGTGCTGTAATGATAGCACAGTGCCGCAGCGGGGATCCCGGGGATCCCCAGCAGCGGCACTGCGGCGATCTGACATCTTATCCCCTATCCTTTGGATAGGGGATAAGATGTCTAGGGGCGGAGTACCCCTTTAAGTACACAAGCTATTATAGGAAAAAAATTTATGTAGCACAGATCATATTTATATTCGTATATAGTACATACATTTATGTTTATATAGATGATATATGTTTAATGAGATCTTCTTATTTTTATTCATAGACAGTGAAAATTGCCAGAGATGTCCTGAAGATGAATGGCCGAATGAGAAAAAGAACAAATGTGTTTTGAGGGACTATGAGTTTCTCTCATATGAATCTGATGTTCTTTCTATAGTTTTCTCCATCTTCTCCATATTATTCTCTCTTATAACTTCATTTATAATTGGAATATTCACTTTATTCCGGAAATCTCCCATTGTCAGAGCCAATAACCAGAACCTAAGCTTCGTTCTCCTGAGCTCTCTCATGTTCAGCTTACTCTGTGTGTTTCTATTCATCGGTCGTCCAGTGGATATAACCTGCATGCTGAGACAAATCTTCTTTGGGATCTTCTTCACAGTAGCCGTGTCTTCTGTCCTGGCCAAGACCATCATAGTCTGCATAGCATTCGAGGCCACCAGACCAGACAGCTCCTGGAGAAAGTGTGTGGGGGTTAAGCTTCCTTATTCTGTAGTGTTGGTCTGTTCATCTCTTCAGATCCTGAATGCAGTTATCTGGTTGTCATTGTCTCCTCCATATCAAGAGCTTAACCTGGATTATCCTGGGAAGATAATCATTCAGTGTAATGAAGGGTCTGTCTTGGCCTTTTACCTCATGTTGGGTTATATGGGGTTTCTGGCAGCTGTGAGTTTTGTTCTAGCTTTCATGGTGAGGACATTACCTGATATCTATAATGAAGCCAAGTACATCACCTTCAGCATGCTGGTGTTCTGCAGTGTCTGGATCGCTGCCATCCCGGCCTATCTGAGCAGTACAGGGAAACACATGGTCACTGTAGAGATATTTGCCATATTGGCCTCAGGGGGAGGAATATTGATCTGCATGTTTCTACCTAAATGTTACAATATCCTGATGGATACTGAAGTGAACAGTAAAGGACACTTGTCCCAGAGACGCGTTATGTGAATGATTCTCTGAGCTGAATTTCTTAGATGTTTTTTTCACTGTCCAGTTTGTATATTATCGGGATTTATCAGGAAAGATATGAAGTCCATATATTATTCTGCAAATATATCTGATTCTGTGTCATATGTTATTCAAATGATATAATTTCTATGGTACAACTATATATTTTGAAGGTTTTCTTCTCTATTGTAATGTGTTGGGCTGTGTTAGTATCAATTTACCGTTTAGGTCCTCTATAGATTGTTTATTGCTGGTATCTATAAATATAAGAATAGGTATTACTTATTTCTACTTCACCCACTATTACTGGGACGACAAGAAATACTGTGGGTTATTAGCACTACTAATACTGTAAGGCACATAAAGTTCCTTCCTAGGAAATTTGGGTACTATTTATCATTGTTGTCTTTAAAAAGTGAGTTTTGAAGTCATTTTTTTCTGCTTTACTATCACAGGTGGTAGAATAATTTGGCTCACACCTCAGTAAAAGAGTTCAAAGATGCATTTTTGGAGAATAATAACATCACTGGTTATAGATACTAGATTTATAGGGACAGAATGTTGATCCAGGGATTTAGGATTTATTCTGATGCCATATTTGGAGTCGGGAAGGAATTTTTACCTCTAGTATGAGGGTTTTTTGCCTTCCTCTGGATCAACTCAGTAGGGACTCATTAGGGCTGTAGGTTGAACTTGATGGACTCTGGTCTTTTATAAGCCTTATGAACTATGTTACTATGTGATTATTGAGCAAGGAGGGAAGGAGTACAGTTCACGTACTGTTAGCAGTATGGATGTTCTTCTTGAAGATGAGTTAAATGAGGAAGTTGGACCGAGGAGTATTTGGAGGTGGAATCTGTAAAGGGATAGGGGACGAGCAACCTACACAAGGTGGCAGTAATGATGATGGATGGTGGCCAGCCTTGGCAGATTGAGGAAAGGCAGAACCAGCTGGCCCTCAGAAAAGCTGGCAAGGATGGCAAACTGTATGCCTTCTTGCTTTTGCACTGAGAGATGTATTGTGCTCTTGAAGGAGAGAGATGAGTACTGGGTAACCACACTCTTAGACCCTCGGTATAAAGCCAGAATGGGGGATTTTTTTTCATCTTCCAAGAAGCAGCTCCACTTCTTCTGCAAGAGGCAGCAGCACCTTCACATTGGAGTAAATGATAAAAAAAGTTTATACATTTGTTATTTAAACCTGATATGGAAACTTTACCAAAGGGATGCACACGAATAACTGAACAATCGATATTGGTGTACATCCCTATTGGGGCGCAGAGCATCCGATGCTTCAAGACTCCGCATGAGAAGATCCTGAGGACGTCATTGTACATGACAGAAATGCGTCAGAAAATGCTGGATTGCTGCCACTCTACACCACCTAGGTTTTCTACATTCTATAATATGTATGTTCGGTGTAACCAGTAACTGATAACTGGCATTTTATTGGTGTGGGTTCACTACACATTTACTTTTGGTGAGTCTTTTTAGTAATCTTCATGAAAAGTTGTGTTTTTAAGCATTTCCTCTTACACCTTTATGTATAACCAGGTTGATGCCTACCTAAGCTGTGCTCTTTCTCTGACACCATAAGCCATGACACCCTGGACTTCTGGGTCCCCAGAATAGACCATTAACAGAACCTGCCCAGTTTACCATTGATGTTTTGTCTTGTGCCACCTACAGTGTAATAACTGTGAAAGTGTTCAGCAAAGCAGGAGTCACCATCACCCCTAAACAAATAAGATTGTCTGCCACCATCAATGTGGAAAAACTCACCTTTTTTAAAATGAAAAAGCCATGGATAAGTGAGGAATTTAACCCTCCTGTACCAGATAACCCTGATTAGACACAACTACCACCACCACTGCCTACTCTCCACTGGCTACAACTACCACTAGTCCACCATCCTTGCTGCTATTACTAGCAGCCATGCCTTTGGATACTTCAGTGCAGGCACCTGCCAACGAAAAATTATACTTTATGTAGTTTGGTTTTAAACAAGCTTTTAGTTACTATGGGTTACCACATGTTGCCCAAACTTTGACTTTAACTTAGTTTTAAAACCACTTATAAACTATTTAAAAACATTCCTATGGTATTATATAGGGCTTTAAAGCTCTTTTTGAATGAGTTTTATGGGTCCGATGAACCAAAGTTTTCAAAAGCTTACTCATCTCAAGTCCAAACCACTCAATTGTCAATGAGGAGATCATGTAGGTTCATTGAGGACAGTTGTAACCTAACACAGTTGTAAAAGGGGTGTGAACATGAGTGCCCTATCCAAAGAGAACTAAGTGATGTTGCCCCTCAGATGATACTCTAGGTCACCATTAGAAGATCAGGTGCTAAAACTGGAGTCAGTACCACATGGACAATAAAAAGACCATAGGATTGATTGTCGATTGGTATTGATTGTACAAAAGGCCCCATACAGTTGTAAACCGTTAGGTGGGGTCCATTTTTATGGTTATTTGAATGTATGTAATACATCGTACTAACTTTATGGTTTGATCATATTTAAGGGTTACTTTTTATTTTCTTGTTTCTTAAATCAGACAGAAATTGGTTTATTTGAAGTGTAAATTCTAGTTTTCCTGATTCAGTGCTCGGTGCTCCCTGGAGGTTGTGACTTTTCTGACTTTGTGGTTTATATCAATGATCTGCATTTTATTTATTTTAACCCCTTCAGGACCAAGCCCATTTTGGCCTTAAGGACCAGAGCGTTTTTTGCAATTCTGACCACTGTCACTTTAAACATTAATAACTCTGGAATGCTTTTAGTTATCATTCTGATTCCGAGATAGTTTTTTCGTGACATATTCTACTTTAAAATGGTGGTAAATTTTTGTGGTAACTTGCATCCTTTCCTTGTGAAAAATCCTAAAATTTGATGAAAAATTTGAAAATGTTGCATTTTTCTAACTTTGAAGCTCTCTGCTTGTAAGGAAAATGTATATTACAAATAAAAAAAAAAATTATTCACATTTGCAATATGTCTACTTTATGTTTGCATCATAAAAGTGACGAGTTTTTACTTTTGGAAGACACCAGAGGGCTTCAAAGTTCAGCAGCAATTTTCCAATTTTTCACAAAATTTTAAAACTCACAGTTTTTCAGGGACCAGTTCAGGTTTGAAGTGGATTTGAAGGGTCTTCATATTAGAATTACCCCACAAAAGACCCCATTATAAAAACTGCACCCCCCAAAGTATTCAAAATTACATGAATAGAAGCAAAGTGAAGGAGAAAATTCACAATCTTCATTTTTACACTCGCATGTTCTTGTAGACCCAATTTTTCAATTTTTACAAGAGGTAAAAGGAGAAAATGTATACTTATATTTGTAGCCCAATTTCACTTGAGTAAGGACATACCTCATATGTCCATGTAAAGTTTTCGCCGGGCGCAGTAGAGGGCTCAGAAGGGAAGGAGCGACAAGGGGATTTTGGAGAGTACATTTTTCTGAAATGGTTTTTGGGGGGCATGTTGCATTTAAGAAGCCCCTATGGTGCCAGAACAGCAAAAAACCCTCTAATGGCATACCATTTTGGAAACTAGACCCCTTGAGGAACGTAACAAGGAATAAAGTGAGCCTTAATACCCCACAGGTGTTTCACAACTTTTGCATATGTAAAAAAAAATTTTTTTTTTCACTAAAATTTGCGTTTCCCCCCCAAATTTCACATTTTCCAAGGGTTCATAGCAGGAAATACCCCCCAATATTTGTAACCTCTTCTCTTCTGAGTATGGAGGTACCCCATAAGTTGACCTGAAGTACACTACGGGCGAACTACAATGCTCAGAAGAGAAGGAGTCATATTTGGCTTTTTGAGAGCAAATTTTGCTCGGGGGGCATGTCGCATTTAGGAAGCCCCTAAGGTGCCAGAACAGCAAAAAAAAACACATGGCCCACCATTTTGGAAACTAGACCCCTTGAGGAACGTAATAAGGAATAAAGTGAGCCTTAATACCTAACAGGTGTTTCACGACTTTTGCATATGTATAAAAAAAAATTTTTTTCCACTAAAATGTGTGTTTCCCCCCAAATTTCACATTTTTGCAAGGGTTAATAGCAGAAAATACTCCCCAAAATTTGTAACCCCATCTCTTCTGAGTATGGAGGTACCCCATAAGTTGACCTGAAGTGCACTATGGGCGAACTACAATGCTCAGAAGAGGAGTCCTATTTGGCTTTTTGAGAGCAAATTTCGCTCGGGGGGCATGTCGCATTTAGGAAGCCCCTAAGGTGCCAGAACAGCAAAAAAAAAAAAAACACATAGCATACTATTTTGGAAACTAGACCCCTTGAGGAACGTAACAAGGGGTACAGTGAGCATTTGCCCCCCACTGGTGTCTGACAGATCTTTGGAACAGTGTTCTGTACAAGTTTTCATTTTCACGGACCACTGTTCCAAAGATCCGTCAGACACCTGTGGGGGGTAAATTCTCACTGCACCCCTCATTACATTCCGTGAGGGGTGTCGTTTCCGAAATGGGGTCACATGTGGGGTTTTGTTTTTTTTGCGTTTGTCAAAACCGCTGTAACAATCAACCACCCCTGTGCAAATCACCTCAAATGTACATGGTGCACTCTCCCTTCTGGGCCTTGTTGTGCGATCCCAGAGGACTTTACGCCCACATATGGGGTATCTTCATAGTCAGGAGAAACTGCATTACAAATTTTGGGGGGCTTTTTTCCCTTTTACCTCTTGTGAAAATGTAAAGTATAGGGCAACATCAGCATGTTAGTGTAAAAAATTAAATTTTTTTACACTAACATTCTGGTGTAGACCCCAACATTTCCTTTTCATGAAGGGTTAAAAAAGAAAAAGCCCCGCAAACCTTGTAACGCAATTTCTCCCGAGTACGGTGATACCCCATATGTGGCCCTAAACTGTTGCCCTGAAATACGACAGGGCTCCAAAGTGAGAGCGCCATGTGCATTTGAGGCCTAAATTAGGGATTTGCATAGGGGTGGACATAGGGGTATTCTATGCCAGTGATTCCCAAACAGGGTGCCTCCAGCTGTTACAAAACTCCCAGCATGCCTGGACAGTCAACGGCTGTCCGGCAATACTGGGAGTTGTTGTTTTTCAACAGCTGGAGGCTCTGCTTTGGAAACAGTGGTGTACCGGACATTCTTATTGGGGCAGGGGGGCTGTGTAGGGGTATGTGTATATGTAGTGTTTTTAACTTTTTATTTTATTTTGTGTTGGTGTAGTGTAGTGTTTTTAGGGTACAGTCACATGGGCAGGGGATTACAGCGAGTTTCCCAGCGCAAAATTTGCTGCATCTCAGACTTGCAGCGAGAAACCCACTGTAAAACCCTCGTCCATGTGAATGTACATTCACGGGGGGGTGCACCAGCTGTTGCAAAACCACAACTCCCAGCATGCATGGTCTGTTAGTGCATGCTGGGAGTTATAGTTTTGCAACAGCTGGAGGCACACAGGTTAGGAAACACTGAGTTAGAAACAGACAATGTTTCCCAACCAGTGTGTCTCCAGTTGTTGCAAAACTACAACTCCCAGCATGCCCAGACAGCTGAAGGGCATGCTGGGAGTTGTAGTTCGGCAACATCTGAAGGGCCAGATGTTGCTGAACTAAAACTCCCAGCATGCCTGGACAGTCAGTGCATGCTGGGAGTTACAGTTTTGCAACAGCTGGAAGAGCACAGATTGGAAACCATTATACAATGGTCTCCAAACTGGGACCCTCCAGATGTTGCAAAACTACAACTCCCAGCATGCCCAGACAGCCAAAGGCTGTCTAGGCATGCTGGGAGTTGTAGTTTTCAGACTCCTAGAAGCAGCAGTGAAGATCTTCACTGCTGCTTCTGAGGATCACATACTTAACTGCCGGTCCCGTCGCTGCTCGTCTACGTGGCCGGTCCCGCGCTGCTCCTCGGTCCCGCCGCTGGTTCGGGTAAGTCCGCCGGTCCCCACGTGTTCCCCCACCTATGCCGCGAGCCCCCGCAGCCGTCGTCCCCCGTTCTGCCTGACTTCCAGGGGCGGGCAGTGCGGGGGATCTGAACTTTCACCCCAGGTCACTGTGATTGGTCACAGTGATTGCTGACCAGGACCATCAATGGATGGTCCTGGGGGTGAAGCAGAAGTTGTCCCCTGCTGGAAACAGCGAGACTTCTGCTGGTTAACCCGTGCGATGCTGCGCATCGCCGGGTTAACTGAATGTCATTTATAAACGCCGGGATGCGCGAACGCACTGCACAACCCGGCGTTTATATATGACATTCTGCGGGAAGGGGTTAAAGTTAAATTCATTGAATCTGGTTATATAAACCTCTCCCTGCTACAACCTCTGCAGTAGAGATGAATGAATCCTTGTGTGTCTGTGCTGTTGGTCCTGATACATCTGCTGGGACATCGGAGGGTGCACACTGTATACATCTTCTGTTATCTTGTACTAAACATGTTGTTATTATTATCAGTTCTCTGTGTGACCTTCTGCATCTCTGAGATCCAGGACCCTGCAGCTCAATGTCATCTTACAATGAAGAATTATACATTTGAGTATAAATATTCTCAGGAAGGAGATATCATCATCGGAGGGATCTTCACTGTACATTCCTGGGTGAAACTGTGGAGAGAAAAAGGGAAAACTTTTTATAACAAGATGTGTATAGGGTAAGTAGGAATGAACATATATATGAACAATCAGTTTTCTACAAATCAGTATTTTCAGAAAATAAGACAATGAACTTCTGGTGTCTTTTATGCTGCTAATATGTCTCCTAAATCAGAAATGTTCCTGCTGTGTGTCAGGGGTTATGGTAAAGCTCTGTTGACAGTAGCTATATGTGTTGGGCAGGTTAGCATGGTCATATAGGGTGACTAGAGATCATGACCCCTATAAATGGTCAAGCTCGCTAGTCTGGTGTACCCCAGTGGGTATCATTTTAATTGTTTTTAGTACATGTATATATTTTCCTCTGTGCATGATTTCTTTTTGTTATTGTGAGTTGTCTGGTCATGAGGTTCACTTGTTGCACCCTTATAAGTATGTTATGATTATGATACAATATCGAGGACATTTCCTAGGACTTTTCAATAGCCAAAGAACATTTAAAGGGGTACTCCGGTGGAAATCTTTTTTTTTTTTTTTTATCAACTGGAGCCACAAAGTTAAACAGATTTGTAAATTAAAAATACACTGATATATTAAATAGTCTCTACATAAAATATTCAATGCATAAAATATGGCAAATAATTATTTAAAACTAATAAAATACATAAAATGAAAAAAACGTTACAATTATTCGCTAGGTGTCCACACAGTCTGTAGAAATAATGCAGGTAGGTAATGGGAATCAATATCTCAGTTACGATATTTATTCACATTATCTACCTGCATTATTTCATTATTTCTACAGACTGTGTCGACACTTAGCGAATCATTTTAAAGTTTTTTCATTTTATGTATTTTATTAGTTTTAAATAATTATTTGCCACATTTTATGCATTGAATATTTTATGTAGAGACTATTTAATATATCAGTGTATTTCTGCTGACCCACAAGGGCCCTGTGGGTCAAAAGACACAACTATTACGAATATCTTATTATCAATAAATTAATTTGTATATAACATTCATGACTCTGAGCCCCAATTTTTCTGTATATTTTGTACAATTTTTGGCGCCTTGGGTACAGATGTTATTTGGGCAGCCCGAGTCACAGGTTGTCTGGGACATAAGAGCCTCTCTAATATTTCTTCAGATTTGTAAATTACTTCTATTAAAAAATCTTAATCCTTTCAGTACTTATTAGTTGCTGAATACTACAGAGGAAATTATTTTCTTTTTGGAACACAGAGCTCTCTGCTGACATCATGACCACAGTGCTCTTTGCTTAATACTCTGTCCATTTTGCTCTCTGATGACAGAGATATTATCAGAGAGCACTGTGGTCGTGATGTCAGCATAGAGCTCTGTGTTCCAAAAAGAAAATAATTTCCTCTGTAGTATTCAGCAGCTAATAAGTACTGAAAGGATTAAGATGGTTTAATAGAAGTAATTTACAAATCTGTTTAACTTTCTGGCACCAGTTGATTTAAAAAAAAAAAGTTTTCCACCGGAGTACCCCTTTAACCCCTTAAGGACCAAGGACCTATGAGTAAGTCCTTGGTCCCGCTCCCGTGATATAACGCGGGGTCCCACGGTGACCCCGCATCACATGACGGCGGGCTCCACGTGAAGCCTGGACCCGCCTCTAATAGGGCACGGCACTGATCGCGGTGCCGCACGCTATTAACCCTTTAGTCGCGCGCTCAAAGCTGAGCCACTCGGCTAAAAGTGAAAGTAAAAGTGCCCGGCTAGCTCAGGGAGCTGTTCGGGATCGCCGCGGTGAAATCGCGACATCCCGAACAGCTGTACTACAGGAGGAAGGTCTCTTACCTTCCTTCCTGCAGTCCGATCGCCGATTGAATGCTTCAAACCTGAAATCCAGGCTTGATCAATCAATCGCCGAAAACCCTGATCAATGCATCCCTATGGAGATGCATTGAACACAGTTAAAGATCAGTATATGCAATGTTATAGCCCCCTATGAGGGCTATAATATTGCAAAAGAAAAGTGTAAAAAAATCATTAACCCTTTGAATTATCCCTTCCCCTAATAAAAGTTTGAACCACCTGGCATTTCCAATAATAAAAAAAAAAACATAAACATAAACATATGTGGTATCGCCGCGTGCGGAAATGTCTGATTTAAAAAAATATACCTCTAATTAAACCGCACGGTCAATGGCGTACGCGCCAAAAAATTCCAAAGTCCAAAATAGCTTATTTTTGGTCACTTTTTATACCATAAAAAGATAAATAAAACGCAATCAAAAAGTCAGATCAATGCAAAAATGGTACCGACAAAAACTTCAGATCACTGCGCAAAAAATGAACCCTCATAGCGCCCTGAACACAGAAAAATAAAAAAGTTATAGGGGTCAGAAGATGACAATTTTAAACATATACATTTTCCTGCATGTAGTTATGATTTTTTCTGAAGCAATACAAAATCAAACCTATACAAGTGGGGTATCATTTTAACCGTATGGACCTAGAGAATAAAAATAAGGTGTCATTTTTTCTATTTTGTCGCACAATGTTTTTTTTTCCCGTTTTGCCGTAGATTTTTGGGTAAAATTACTGATATCATTACAAAGTAGAATTAGTGGCACAAAAAATAAGCCATAATACAGATTTTTAGGGGCAAAATTTTAAGAGTTATGATTTTTTAAAGGTAAGGAGGAAAAAATGAAAGAGCAAAAACCGAAAAATGTCTGGACCTTAAGGGGTTAAGGACCAGGGGTTTTTCCGGTTTTGCACTTTCGTTTTTTCCTCCTTACCTTTAAAAAATCATAACCCTTTCAATTTTGCACCTATAAATCCATATGATGGCTTATTTTTTGTGCCACCAATTCTACTATGTAATGACATCAGTCATTTTACCCCAAAATCTACGGCGAAATGGAAAAAAAAATCATTGTGAGACAAAATTGAAAAAAATGCCATTTTGTAACTTTTGGGGGCTTCTGTTTCTATGCAGTAAATTTTTCGGTAAAAATGACACATTCTCTTTATTCTGTAGGTCCATACGATTAAAATGATACCCTACTTATATTGGTTTGATTTTGTCGTACTTCTGAAAAAAATCATAACTACATGCAGGAAAATGTATACGTTTAAAATTGTCATCTTCTGACCCCTATAATGTTTTTATTTTTCCGCATATGGGGCGGTATGAGGGCTCATTTTTTGCACCGTGATCTTGAAGTTTTTAGTGTACATAAACTGTACAGTGCGCACGCAGGGGCATAGCAAAAAGATATGAACATCAATGCCTTAGCAATCCGGAATACACCTGAGGAGCAATAATAACACAAGCGTGCTTTTCGCTACTGAACTGAGTTAGAACTAGAACTAGTCCGATTAAAGACACATGAGGAGGGACGGGTAAGGGGGAGGGAGAGGAATAGTAGGGCAACATCAGAGCTTCAGGTCACCTAAGTGGATTAAAGTCAACCTCGACTGAAGGCAAGACCGGTCCTTTATCTAAGGCACTAAAAAAGAGAGAGAGAAGAGAAATGAAAGCGGGGAGCTCGCCAGATATAATAACTGCAGGCAGAAATAATAGGACATGTCTGGGCCATGAGGAGAGGAGATCCAGGGGTCCCATATTTTCTCAAACACCAACATAGCGTCCGCTCTTAAGGCATTCAATCTTTCCATAATCATAATATTGTTAACACGGGAAATTACCATAAACAGCGAAAGGACAGGGGATTTCCATTTAGATGCAACATGTAAGCGAGCAGCCAATAAAATAAACTGAATCAATCAGAATAAAGCATTAGGTATCCCATTCGGTTTATGCCCTAGGAGGCACACTGCTGGTTCACAACTAAACGCACGATTCGTTATAGAAGAAATTAAATCAATTACTTGGTTCCAAAAGACGGAGATCTTGGGGCACGTCCACCAAATGTGTAGCATGTCTTCAATCTCTGAGCAACCTCGAAAACAGTGATGGGAAACTGAGGGAAATATAGCGTGGAGCCTGGTGGGAACATAATATGTGCGATGCAATATTTTCAAAGCAGTTTCTGGCAGAGACACTTGCCAACTACCCTTGCTCAGACGTGTACAGCAATCATGCCCCAATGACAGAGTGAGATCAATATTGAAATCCGTCTCCCATTGTGACATAAAGGGGAGTTTTGTATTATGTGGAGGCTTGTTGAATGTAGAATAGAGAAGGAGAGTGAGCCTGAACGGAGAGGAGAGTAAATAGCCATGGCTTCGTAAGAAGTGGGGGAAATAAGCATGTTAGAGGGTATTAAGGAGCGATAGAAGGACAGAATTTGAGAGAGATGAAATGATTCTTCAGGGGGAGGATGGTGTCTGGCCATGAAGTCAGATGGGGACAACAGCTTCTTTCCCATCAAGAAGTGATGTAAAAGGAAAATATTCTGAGAAATCCACCATGAGAAGTCAGCCGGACGGAGGCCAGGCGAGAAAGCAGGATTTCTGAGAAAATATAGAGCCAGAGAGCCTGTAGATTGGAGAGACAGTTTAAAGCGGGTAGAGGGCCACAGGAGGAGGGAATAGAGAGTGATGGTAGCAACATAAGGGACGTAAGATGATACCTATTGAGTAATCCACATGAGGGAAGACAGAGAGTGAGGGGCCAGGAGAGAATTTTCAAGTGTTATCCATCTGGGATAAGCTGACTGAGCATTACACAATAACAATTGAGCTATCCTGGCCGCCTTGTAGTATTTCACAAAATTGGGTACAGAAAAGCCTCCCATTCTCTTGTGGTAATACATCACTGACTTGGGGATACGGGAGGGTCGATATCGCTATATGAAGTGGAAAACATCTGCCTGGAGTCTATGTAAATCTAACATGGGTACTGGTATTGGAAGAGTACGGAATAAATACAAAAGCCTGGGAAGTACCACCATTTTGATCGAATGAATCCTTCCTAACCAGGATATATGTGGGAGATCCCACCTGACAAGGTCTTCCCTAATCGATCTATAAAGGGGCCTAAAATTTAGTTCATACAAGTCCGACAAGGAGGAAGAAAGAAAGACACCAAGATACGGGAAGAGGAAGGGATTAAGGAGAAGTTTCTAGAAATAATGTCCTGCACAGTCCGAGGAGTGTTACAAAAGAGAACCTCAGATTTAGATCTATTAATCACCATGCCAGATACTTTAGAGAATGTATCTAAAATATGAAATAGGTTGGGAAGGGACACTAGTGGGTTAGTTACCGTAAGGAGTAGATCATCAGCTAATAGATTGACTAAGTATTCGTTGGATCCAATATTCGCACCAGTAACATCTGGAGTAGCTCGCAGGGCACACGCAAGGGGCTCCATAGCAAAAGCAAATAGAGCTGGGAATAGAGGACACCCCTGACGTGTACCCCTGCTTATAGTTTTCGGGGAGGCCTTGGAAGTTGGTAATTTAAGATATGCTACTGGAGAAGAGTATAGAGATTGTAGAGCATTGGTAAAAGCACCGGAGAAACCCATTACTCGCATTACTTCAAAAAGATAAGTCCAAATAACTGTATCAAAAGCCTTATCTATATCCAATCTGAGTAGAGTAAGGGGGTATTTGTGGCTGAGGCCCAATGAATAACATTAAGGACTTTGTGGATATTGTCGGGCGCTTGTCTGCCAGGGATAAAGCCCACCTGGTCATTGTGGACAAGACTCGGCAATATGGCATTGAGACATTTGGCTAGGATGGAGGTGAAAATCTTGGAGTCCAGGTTAATAAGGGAGATGGGTCTATAGTTGGATGGGACAAGAGGATCCTTTTGTGGTTTTGGGATGACCACTATGGATGCATGTAAGAATTCGGGGGGCATTGGGGAACCTGAAAGAAGTTTGTTACAATAAGAAATAATGTGGGGGTGAGAATAGATTCAAATTTCTTAAAATAGATAGCCGAAAGGCGATCTGGGCCTGGTGCTTTACTTAATTTTAGGTTTGAGATAGTAGCAGTAACCTCCTCGGCTGTAACAGGGGAGTTGAGAGAGTCTCTAGCTGAAGGAGAGATCATGGGAAGGGATAGAGAACATAAATAGTCAGAGATGAAGGCAGGGGAAGGAGGAAAGTGCGGTGCTTTGTAAAGGGAAGAGTAGAAGGAGTGGAAGACATCATAGATTTTAGAAGGATCAGAGGTGGGAACCACAGGACAAAGCTGTACTTTATGTACCCTATTAAGTTTTTGTTTCTGTTTTAGCATGGAAGCTAAAAGTTTATCGGGTTTATTAGCCCATTTGTAGTATGATGCCTGGGTCTACCTGAGCGCCTTTTCCGTGCGATCAGACAAGATTGCATCCAGTTGCAATTTTGTGGATCTGAGCGCCTGGAATAGATATGGAGAGGGAGACAGTTGGTGTGCTGTAGCTATTCTTGATAACTTATTCTCCAAAGTGGCCTGTGCTCAAGTCCTTTCTCGCTTCAGTTTAGAAGAGAGTGCGATTAGTTTCCCTCTGATAAAAGCCTTGTGTGCCATCCAGACCCAACCTGTGTCAGCTGTAGGTGTAGAGTTTGAGGAAAAGTAGTCAGTCAGCTCAGAGGCTATTTGGTCTCGGAGGTGAGGATGGCACAACAAGGATTCATTGAGTCACCAAGTATAAGGAGTAGAGCAGGGTCCACCAAACTGAAATTGCGCATATACCATATCATGATCAGACCATGTGCAGGGTATGTGCCTAGAATATAAGAGTGAGGAGAGTGAGGTGGCATTAGTTAGTATCCAGTCTATACGGGTATATCAGCAGTGTGAGGGGGAGTAATAGGAATAACCCCTTTGAGTTAAATTATGCTCCCGCCATACGTCCGCCAATTCAAGATCAGCAAATTGTTGTAGAAGTGTGCGTTGTTGCAAACCTGACCTCCTGAAATCAGCAGTGTGCGACCTGTCCAGCATTCCATTGACCACCATATTGAAGTCTCCTGTCCAGAGCAAAACGTCATACTGAGCGAAGAATGTCCCAGACAGCAGGTCAATGAGACATATACCAACAGGTAAACTGAATGGAACATAAAAATAGAATAAACAGTCCATCAACTACAACGAGGGTACATCTTGGCCCGTTCCATATAACATGGCGATATAGAAGTCCAAGAGATCTGAATAGTGCAAAATCAAACCTTCATTTCGGGTGAGACAGTTAGTCAACCAGGCTTCTGAGAGTGGGTGCGATGCCGCTTGTGGGGAACCTCTGCCCTCTGCCACTTTCGCTTCAGGGCAGGCGATATAAAAGAAGGAGCAACATGTTCATCAAACGGAATATTCTCTCTGTGCCGGATCTCCATCGCTTCTGAAGGGGTGCGTAAGATAAACAGCTGAGATCGAATCTGGAATTGCAGGTTAAAGGGGAATCCCCACTTATAGCGAATTTGCGCCTTTTGCAGAGCCAAAGTGACAGGTCTCATGTTGCGTCTCCTCTCCAGTGTAGAAGGGGCTAAGTCTGCATATAGATGAACTGAAGGCGGAAAGCCCGGGAGAGGGGACACGTTACGGGCCAACTGCAATATTTTGTCCCGCATTTCTGGATAGTGTAGGCTAAGCACTACATCCCTAGGGATATCTGGGCCTTTAGGCAGACCCAGACCTCTGTGTATGCGGTCCATCCTCAGCATAGAGGCATCTACCTGAGGTAAGAGGCGTGTGAATAAGTCCAGAGCAGCAGCGGTGAGGTCTGTAAATGACTCTGGCAGGCCGTGTATTCTGATATTAGCCCTACGCGACCTATTTTCTAAATCTTCTATTTTCAGCTCAAGTAGGTCAAGGCGTTCAGTGTGGTCTGCAATCACCGTACGATCACTTTCAATGGCGTCTGCCAGATCATCTGCTATCAGCTCCATGTCAGACACCCGTTGTCCCAGCTCATCCACCTGTTTGGTAAAGTCGGCCACTGCTTTCCCCAATTCCGTCTTGAAGAGTACTTGTATGGAGCGGTACAGTTCTGCAGGATTTAGCGGTTCGTCAGGTATGGGTACGAGCGGTGTGGAGTCCGCGATGTCATCATCCTCAGCTGGAGGCGAACTCAAGGAAGGAGTCGGCACCATGTTAGATTTAGGCCCCGTTCTGAATATCTCCGGGATAGTCTGAGATAACGATCTCTGGGAACCTCCTAACTTGCTCTTGTCCATCTCTGATGGTTAAGGTAACAGTTCGGAGCAGATTCAGGTCAGTGGAGCTGTGATATCAGCGCTGACGAAGCTTTATCCCAGCCGGTGGCGCGGAGCTCACAGAGGATCCGTCCTTCCTAGCGAGTCGCCCGCATGCGCCCCCCTGATCTGAAATTTTTAGTGGTACCCTTTTTGTATTGATCGGATTTGTTGATCACTTTTTATTCATTTTTTCATGATATAAAAAGGGACCAAAAATACACTATTTTGGACTTTGGAATTTTTTTGCGCGTACGCCATTGACCGTGCAGTTTAATTAACAATATATTTTTATAATTTCCGCACGCGGCAATACCACATATGTTTATTTTTATTTTTATTTACCAAATATTTTTTATTAAATGGGAAAAGGGTGGTGATTCAAACTTTTAATAGGGGAGGTGTTAAATGATCTTTATTCACTTTTTGTTTCACTTTTTTTTTTGCAGTGTTATAGCTCACATAGGGACCTATAACACTGCACACACTGATCTTTTACATTGATCACTGGTTTCTCATAGGAAACCAGTGATCGATGATTCTGCCGCTTGACTGCTCATGCCTGGATCTCAGGCACTAAACAGTCATTCGGTGATCGGACACCAGGAGGTAAGGTAGGAGATCCTCCTCCGGTCCTGCAGCTGTTCGGGACTTGGCGATTTCTCCGCGGCGGTCCCGAACAGCTCCCTGAGCTAACTGGCATGGTTCCACTTTCACTTTAGACACAGCGTTCAACTTTCAACGCCGCGTCTAAAGGGTTAATAGCATGCTCGCTATTAGCCACTGGTCCCGGCAGTTGTTAGAGGCCGGGCCCAACCCGCTATGACGCTGGGCCACGTCGTGGCCCCGCGTTATAGAAAGGGAAAGGACTCAGGACGTACCGGTATGTCCTTGGTCCTTAAGGGGTTAAGGACTCAGCGTTTTTCAGCTTTTGGATTTTCATTTTTTCCTCCTTAAAAGTAAAAAATCATAACCCTTTCAATTTTCCACCTAAAAATCCATATTATGGGTTATTTTTTGCGCCACCAATTCTACTTTGTGGTGACATTGGTCATTTTACCTAAAAATCCATGACGGAACAGGGAAAAAAAAAACATTGTGTGCCACAATTGAAGAAAAAACGCCATTTTGTAAATTTTGGGGGCGTCTGTTCTACGCAGTGCATTTTTCGGTAAAAATGACACCTTATCTTTATTCTGTAAGTCCAAACGGTTAAAATGATACCCTATTTATATAGGTTTGATTTTGTCGTACTTCTGGAAAAAATCATAACTACATGCAGGAAAATGTATACATTTAAAAATGTCCTCTTCTGACCCCTATAACTTTTTTATTTTTCCGTGTACGGGGCGATTTGAGAGCTAAATTTTTGCGCCGTGATCTACAGTTTTTATCGGTACCATTTCTGTTTTGATTGGACTTTTTGATCGCTTTTTATTAATTTTTTAAAGGTATAAAAAGTGACCAAAAATACGCTATTTTGGACTTTGGAATTTTTATTACTTGTACGCCATTGACCATGCAGTTTAATTAACGATATATTTTTATAGTGAGGACATTTATGCACACAGTGATACCACATATGTTTATTTTTATTTTTAGTTACACAGTTTTTTGATGGGAAAAGAGGGGTGATTCAAACTTTTATTAGGGAAAGGGATAAATCACATTTATTAACGATTTTTTTTATTTAATTTTTTTGCAGTGTTATAGCTCCCATAGGGGGCCATAACACTGCACACACTGAACTTTTACACTGATCACTGGCATGTCTTAACATGCCATTGATCAGTGTTATCATCGCTTGACTGCTCCTGCCTGGCTCTCAGGGACAGAACAGTCATTCGCCGATCGGACATCGAGGATGCAGGTAGGGATCCTCCCGCTGTGCTGTAAGCTGTTTGGGATGCCACGATTTTATCGCGGAGGCCCTGAACAGCCCGACTAAGCTCACAGTTACTTTCACTTTCAATTGAGACACGGTGGACATTTTTGATCGCCGCGTCTGAATGGTTAATACAGGGCATCAGCGCGATTGGTGATGTCCTGTATTAGCCGCGGGTCCCGGCCGTTAATGGCCGCCGGGAAAGACGCAGGACATAAATATACGTCCTGTGTCGTTAAGGGGTTAAGACTAAAGATCTACCACAGACTGAGGGAAACACATTAGGAGCTTGATAGAGTCAGTGTTTTTCATGATTTTTAAAGTGTACCTGTCGTTAACAAAAAATGTTGATATAATGTAGATAAAACTATTATATGTATATTTGTAATATAGATTGATTACCTCTTTTTATATTTTTAGGTGAAAAAGTGCTGTCCCTGCAGCTATTGCCTGTGTGTCCTTATGAAGAGTCCAAATACAGGAAGTGTGGGCAGGACAAGCAGGGCTCTGTGCAGGCTGCTGACTTGTCAATCATCCTGCTGTGTGAGCTGAGAGCATTTCATAGAGCCTCACTGCAAAGAGCCCTGTTTTTCCTCAGTGTATGGAGCCCTCCTTGTCCTCAGTGTATAGAGCCTGCTTGTCCTCAGTGTACAGAGCCCTGCTTGTCTTTAGTGTACAGAGCCCTGCTTGTCCTCAGTGTACAGAGCCCTGCTTGTCCTCAGTGTACAGAGCGTTGCTTGTCCTCGGTGTGCAGAGCCCTGCTTGTCCTCAGTGCACAGAGCCCTGCTTGTCCTCAGTGTACAGAGTCCTGCTTGTCCTCAGTATACAGAGCCCTGCTTGTCCTCAGTGTACAGACCCCTGCTTGTCATCAGTGTACAGATCCCTACTTGTCATCAGTGTACAGAGCCCTGCTTGTCCTCAGTGTACAGAGCCCTGCTTGTCCTCAGTGTACAGAGCCCTGCTTGTCCTCAGTGTATAGAGCCCTGCTTGTCCTCAGTATACAGAGCCCTGCTTGTCCTCAGTGTACAGAGCCCTGCTTGTCCTCAGTGCACTGAGCCCTGCTTGTCTTGAGTGTACACAGCCCTGCTTGTCCTCAGTGTACAGAGCCATGCTTGTCCTCACTGCACAGAGCCCTGCTTGTCCTCAGTATACAGAGCCCTGCTTGTCCTCAGTGTACAAAGCCCTGCTTGTCCACCCTCACTTCCTGTATTTGGTCTCCTCCCAGAGACACACAATAGCTGCAGGGACAAAAACATAAAAAAAAAAAATGTAACCAATGCATATTACAAATATACATATATTGGTAATATCTACATTATATAAAACGTTTTTGTTTATGACAGGTACACTTTAATTCTTTTACACGTCACCATTATTATAGTGGATAAATACATTAAATTTTTTCCGATATTCCAGAAAATCAGGTTTATGCTTGGTGTCAAATATGGATTTAAAAGAGTTTGTGGGGAGGATGTCTGCAGTGATCTCCTTTAATTATTTTATTCATAGATTTATTATCCAGTTCTCTGGTTCAAATACCGTATTTATCGGCGTATAACACGCACTTTTTATGCTAAAATTTTTAGCCTAAAATCTATGTGCGTATTATATGCCGATACACCCCCAGGAAAGGCAGGGGGAGAGAGGCCTTCGCTGCCCGCTTCTCTCCCCCTGCCTTTCCTGGGGTCTAGAGCTCTGCTGCCGGCCCTTCTCTCCCCCTGACTATCGGTGCCGGCGCCGATAGCCAGGGGAGAGAAGCGGCGCCGACAGCCAGGGGGAGAGAAGGGGCAGCGGCACCGATTGCCCAGTTGCCTCCCCCCATCCCCGGTGGCATAATTACCTGGGTCGGTTCCGCGCTACTGCAGGCCTCTGGCATGCATCCCCTGCGTCGTTGCTATGCACGGAGCGGTGCACTGACGTCATGCGCCGCGCCGTGCAGCGCATAGCAACGACGCACGCTGGAGGCCTGCAGCAGCGCGGACCCGACCCCGGCAACAGGTAATTATGCCACCGGGAATGGGGGGAGGCAACGGGGCAGCGGCGCCGGCAATGGGTGCCGCTGCCCCTTCTCTCCCCCTGGCTGTCGGCGCCTCTTCTCTCCCCCTGGCTATCGGCGCCGGCAATGGGGCGCCGGCACCGATAGCCAGGGGGAGAGAAGGGCCGGCAGCAGGGCTCTAGACCCAAGGAAAGGCAGGGGGAGAAAAGCCGGCAGCAATGGCCTCTCTCCCCCTGCCTTTCCTGGGGGTGTATCGGGGTATACACGCGCACACACGCACCCTCATTTTACCATGGATATTTGGGTAAAAAACTTTTTTTACCCAAATATCCTTGGTAAAATGAGGGTGCATGTTATAGGCCGGTGCGTGGTATGCCCCGATAAATACGGTAGCTAATTTCCCCCTATAGTTTATTCTTCCTTATTATAACACAATTGCTGCTGTATGTATCTAGTAACACAGTTGTCTTGTATTGTTCCATAGTGCTCACCCCCGAGAATATACACATCTGAGGGCTTTTCTCTCTGCTATAGAAGAAATTAACAATAGTTCAGATATCCTTCCCAATGTCACCCTGGGATATCACATATATGACTCTTGTGGACATGAGAATAAAGTTATAAAAGATGTTTTGCAGATACTGTCTGGACACACAGTGACAGCTCCAAACTATTCCTGTATGGAGAATGATGCAGTGGTCGGTTTTATTGTGTATTTACAGTCTGGTACTACTCTTACTATGGCCCAGCTATTAAGCTTATATGGATATCCACATGTGAGTAAAGAAAGTATCTAAGTGTAAACATGTACATACTGTATCTGCATCTAATCATTGATACCCATATTGGCCCTCATTTACTATTGCAAACCCGACATGTTTTGTCGGGTTGTGCGCCAGATTCTGTCGCATTGCGCCAGAAATTCTGTCTGTGCCAGAATTTGCACCAGAATTGAAAAAACCCTGACTAACTCTCCATAATAAAACCTGAAAAAGGGGCGTGATTACCAAAAAGGGGCGTGTTCCCGACATTGTCACACAAAAAAAAATGTATTTACTAAGGTTTCCACAGAAAATGTGGTGGATTTCAGCTGAGGAAAACCCTACAGATAAGAACATGTGTAAAAAGAAAAAAAAGCAAAGTGTAGGGAAAGTGGAAAATGTAGGGAAACCTTAGTAAATACCGTGGAAAATAAATTTTAGGGAATTGAAACCCACAAAGAAACCTACACAACACTCTTAGTAAATAAGGGCCATTATGTCTATCTGAGTTAGTTTACTTGGTTAGATCACCAGATGTCAGTCTCATGTCTGTCTTGTGAGCAGCAGCCAGTACTCAGTGAAACATTGTTGTCTTTATTGAAAATGCCTACAAAACAGCTAAAGAAAAGTGTTGAGCTTGAATATTCCTAATGCAAATTTTTATCGCGAATATCCGCACTTTGCGATTTCGCAAATATTTAGAATATAGTGCTATATATACGTGAAGACGAATATTCGTTTTTTTTTTTTCACAAGAAAATTATTATGTGAATTGTTATTGCAACTTTTTCATGCAAATTTTCAATTTGCTTTGTTTTTTTTCACATACAAATTTTTATGCAAATTGTTATGCAAATTTCCGCATGGAAAAAAATGAAGATAGCGAATATGCGAATTTCACAAACAAAGGACGAATAATCGTCAATATACACAGAGAATAGCAGCAAAGCTATTAAAGTGTGGGAGAAACTCAAACCTGACATGTTGGATCTACATGATCTTTACTCTTAGATAAAGAAAACATAGTAATTTTTTTTTTTGTATCTAAAAGTGAGGTCATGTACATCTGAAACAGGTCAGGTTTGCTATTTTGTATTTTTTAGCAAGTCCTTTGCTGTTTTTATAGGCATTTCCAATAAAGAAGACATTTTATTGACTGCTATACACTTTGTTTATTCTATTTGGAACAGGGCCAGTTTTAGACTGTGTGGCCCTGGGCAAAAATGTAAAATGTGGCCCCCAGACTGTGTGACCAAAGAACACCATGTTTCGCTCCATGCATCTCAGTTGATGTGAGGAAATGAGATTGTGCTGCAAACCCCAAGTGGCTGTGACTACAAGATGAATTTGAAGGATGAATTTGTGGCTGCGGTAATTCGGGGGTCGCAATGTGCTGAGCTCCCCCCTTTGTAAGAACTAAGTGCACGGACAGGTGTGGAGGACACACAGCTTGTAAGGACACATGTAGAGAAATATGGCGCAAAACGGCGCCATAAAATGTATGTATGCTATGTTCACATGATGGAATGTCCACACGGAGAATCTCCATGCGGATATTCTGCAAACTGTGGGGGTGCCGTCTCAAAGACATCTATGCATTCTGTGCGTACTCCTCACAAAGAAGGAATGTGATCATTCTGTGTGCGGACACAGAAAATAGAATTTCTGTGCCGGAAACATCTGGCACGGAAATTCTGCTGTGTGCATAGAGCAGAAGAATCCTGTTGAATTCAATGTGATTCTCTGTGTTGATGTGAGGTGCAGAATTGCGTCCTTTGTAATTCTGCATTTGCCCCTCCCCTCAGCTGTCCAGAGAAGCAGAAGTAGCTGTCCGGGGAAGGCAGAGCTCGGCAGGACGCAATTCTGCACCTCGCTCAGCCCCGTACACAGCTCTCTCCTCCTACCTCCCTCAGGAGGAAAGGAGAGACGTAGATTTATACAGCCCGCTCCTGTCAGCAGGAGGGACTTAAATTTTAACAGCCCAGCTCACACGGTGCATACGGGGCTGTGAAAACCTACGTCCCTCCTGCTGACAGGAGCGGGGCTGTGAAAATCTATATCCCTGAGCAGGGGTGAGGTGACAGGAGCGGGGCTGTGAAAATTTCCGTCTCTCCTGCTGGAGCTGTGTGCGGGGCTGATGGAGGTGCAGAGTTGCACCCTGCCCAGCTCTGCCTTCCTGCTTTATTTTTGGAAATATCCTGACAGCTGAGGTGAGGGGTGAACATGGAACTGCATAGGACACAGTTCTGCACCTCACACCGGATTCCAATGCAGAATCCGCCACAAAAATTCTGATGTGTGAACATGGCCTAACAGTGATCTTCTCAGTGCTGCCTGTCAGTTATAGCGCCCACATATACTATAACAGTGATCTCCTCAATGCTGCCTGTCAGTAATAGCTCCCACATATACAATAACAGTGATCTTCTCAGTGCTGCCTGTCAGTAATAGCCTCCACATATACAATAACAGTGATCTCCTCAGTGCTGCCTGTCAGTAATAGCCTCCACATATACAATAACAGTGATCTTCTCAGTATTGCCTGTGCGTAATAGCGCCTACATATACTATAACAGTGATCTCCTCAGTGCTACCTGTCAGTAATAGCCTCCAAATATACAATAACAGTGATCTCATCAGTGCTGCCTGTCAGTAATAGCCTCCACATATACAATAACAGTGATCTTTTCAGTACTGTCTGTCAGTAATAGCTCCAACATATCCTATAACAATGATCTTCTCAGTGCTCCCTGTCAGTAATAGCTCCCACATATACTATAACAGTGCTCTCTTCAGTACTGCCTGTCAATAATAGCGCCCACATATTCTATAACAGTGATCTTTTCACTGCTCCCTGTCAGTAAAAGGGCTCATATTATTCTTTACACAGTAATAGTTTTTCTTTCAATGCCCCAAACTATACAAATGCCCCTTTTCTGCTCCATACTGTGTAATAATGCCCACCGTCATGGTGTAATAATGCCCACCATCATGCTCTTTACTGTACTATAGATCACGGCACAAAATAATAAGCCCTCATACATCCCTGTATATGGAAAAATTAGAACATCATAGGGGTCAGAATAGGGAGATTTGAACTCCTTGGGGACGGAGCCCATTATAACCCTAAGGACGGGAGCATTTTTTGCACATCTGACCATTGTAACTTTAAGTATTAATAACTCTGGGATGCTTTTACTCTTCATTCTGACTCTGAGATTGTTTTTTCGTGACATATTCTACTTCATGTTAGTGGTAACTTTTTGTTGATACTTGCATAATTTCTTGGTGAAAAATTCCAAAATTTGATGAAAAAATTGAAAATTTAGCATTTTTCTAACTTTGAAGCTCTCTGCTTGTAAGGAAAACAGACATTCCAAATAAATTATATATCGATTCACGAATACAATATATCTACTTTATATTTTCATCATAAAGTTGAAATGTTTTTCCTTTTGGAAAACATTAGAGGGCTTCAAAGTTCAGGAGCAATTTTCCAATTTTTCACAAAATTTTCAAAATCGGAATTTTTCAGTGACCAGTTCAGTTTTGAAGTGGATTTGAAGGGCCTTCATATTATAAATAATCCATAAATGACCCCATTATAAAAACTGCACCCCTCAAAGTATTCAAAATGACATTCAGAAAGTGTGTTAACCCTTTAGGTGTTTCACAGGAATAGCAGCAAAGTGAAGGGGATAATTCAAAATCTTCATTTTTTACACTCGCATGTTCTTGTAGACCCAGTTTTTGAATTTTTACAAGGGGTAATAGGAGAAAAAGCCCCAAAAAATTTGTAACCCAATTTCTCTCGAGTAAGGAAATACATCATATGTGTATGTCAAGTGTTCGGCGGGCGCAGTAGAGGGCTCAGAAGGGAAGAAGCAACAATGGGATTTTGGAGAGTGAAATTTTTCTGAAATGGTTTTTGAGGGGCATGTCACATTTAGGAAGCCCCTATGGTACCAGAACAGCAAAAAAAACAAATATAAAAAAAAACCACATGAGTAGTGAGGAATAGATATTTCTCGTCATACTGTCACCGGAAGTTGGTTGACAGGTGCCACGCCCCTTTCCACGCCCCCCTTACAACACGTCAGCCGTCCCCTTCCGGGGATGTTTGACATGTACCACGCCCCTTACTACGTGTATTAACAACGCCCATTACTTGTCCCATGTCTCCCACGACCACCCCACCCCCACCTCTAACAACAGATGTCACTCTGCTATGAAAACTACATTCCAGCCCCCACCATCTCCTCAGCTTCTTACACACAATTACATTGACAGAAAAAAAATAATACAACCGCTTTTCATTTATACCAAAGTAAATCATGCAACAACATACACACATTATACCACATAGCAAATTATAATATGACTATGTGGTATATTAAAAAAAAAAATACTGACACTAACTCACAGATATACAATGCATATTTAATATACTGTAAAAAGCAATTCACAGACACGCAGCTATATGTCTAAAAAGAACCCTAAATCTACTAACCTTTTTAGGGGGTGAGAAGACTATACGGGCTGCTACTCGCAGCGATGAATCTTTCTGAATGAACTGCATAGCTTTCATGGGGTGCGCTTTGTGTAATAGTAGGATGTGGCTAAATTACGTATATTTCTACGCGGCCCCCTATGCAGACAAGTCCGGACATGTTTTGGGTAATAACATCCCATATTTGTGACGTGTGCAGGAGAACTTCCCATATCTGTGACGTGTGCGGTATTCTATGTCTAAACATGTTAGGGCATGCCTGAAAGTTCAAGCCGGCAAGGACCGACCCATATACGTATAACCTTTATACATAATCAAACGGACCAGTAGTGCAAAGTTTAAAAAGCTTTATTGAAGAGATAAAATACATAATCATATAAAAGTATATAGTAGATATAATATTTATTTACAAAACAATATAGTACATTAATATTTCAAATATTCATAGAGTTAACCAGGCAGTTTGTAAAATTGGTGGGGTCCTTTTTTTAGGAAGCAGACTTCCACGTGTCAGTATCGGAGGCCTAGAAGGTGTAATATACATTTGGCGTTTAGGGGTTGCGGTTCCTGTAGGATTATGTAACTCCATTTTTATTCCATCCAGAATCTCTCTAGTGCCTGAATTACCCACAACACTAGATGGTATGTTTAATTCAGCCATGGCATGGATAAATGTTTCCCATCCTGGAGGTATTTTGTTTTTAAGCAAACCATGACTTTGTGTTGTGTTACGCACCAAGTCCACCATATTAGATCCTGGAAGCACATTACCCTTGTAAATAAATTCACCTTTATCACTCCATGCCGTAACGTCTTTGTTCTGGACCAGCCTGCTTAACAACAGCTCTGCGTTTCTTTTAAACCGGGGATTGACATTATTCACAATCTCAGCCACATCATCACCGTTATCAGCACTGGCAGTTGTCAATTGTTGTGGACCAGGAGGAGGTGCCGTAAGGAGGTTTAAAGAAGTTTCCTCTTTTGCAGCCTGTCTAGCAAGAACCAAGTATCTTTGTAGTATATCTGTGTATCTTTTAATTTTCATGTCATCAGGTAAATCACTCCGCTGTAAAACATCACTAATCTCGCTATCTAATCGCTGTATTACACTCTGTCGTATGCTAGCTGTAGGTGTAATGTACTGATTTATCTTGTTAAGTTCGTGTTTGGGCACCAAGTACATTTTCTCCACATGCTCCATTATTTGTTAAAAAGCAGGCTTGATATTAAAGGAATTGCAAATCCCAACAGCGGACCTATGAACCCTCCGGTTTGACTCACTAAGCGCTTCTTTTTCTTTATGGGGAGTGTCTTATCACTCAGCTTTCTTATAGCTTTACGCCACTTCTTTAGTATATTTTTCTGCCGCTCTTTTAGGGGAATACGGCCTTTTAAGATGTTTAAAGCAATTTCCCCTATGGCAGTTATTAAATCATCACTAGCGTTACGCAAGATAGATTTTCTGACTGAAGGAGTGGATTTCACTAGAGTTTTTAAGAGATCCCAATTACGTCTTAATCTTTCCGACATCTTACCGCTACTATGTACATCGCATAGAATGCGATGCAGTGTGAAAGCATTACTTTTTTGAGCTATTTTTCTTTGGTATATACACAGCTGGTAAAGCTGGTGGGAAGAACCCTGACCTTAAACGATACTGTTCTGGGGTAATGCTTCGTAAATCAACTAGTAAGTGCCCGTAAGGCTCACGTGTGGCATCCTCAAAGGCCTCTAAAAAGAAATGAGTTTTCCCGGGGTACATTTGTCTCGCTAATGTAAGAATTTGCAATTTATCACGCGGGTTATTAAAAAAAACCATGTACTTGGTATTTCAATTTATGGTTCTGCTCTTTTTACCCTGGCAAAATATGTTCTGCACTAAATATAATATACTTAGATTTCTGTGATGAACATACTTGGTAAATGCTTTTTCGATTTCGTTATTCTCGCTAGCGCTCTCCATGAGGTCATCAACAATTGTCAAATTTACCTTGTCTGGTGGAAACAGATCATCGTCAATAAATGTATGCGGCAGACCTTCAATAAATCTAATATTAGGGAAAGAATGAGAGAGGTCATCGTACAATTTTTGCCAACACGCATAAAACCAAACAATATTTTCGGGGGTTTGTGAAATGTGTGTTTTAGCATTATAAAGCAGCTGTTTTACAAAATAACTCTTTCCAGAGTTGGAGGGGCCCGCTAAAATACATGAAAAGGGATGTTGTAGGCGGCTGTCCATGCTCATTACCAAAGAGTGTTTAGAAACCGAAAGGTAGTGTTGTATATTCGTCTAAAAACTGACTCTTTGTATAAACCCCTTCCGGCTCACTGATTCTGAGCTTCTGAAAAATAGCTGTAACTTCAGGTTCGTGGATCCTGAGCTTCTTAAAAAGTTCTTCAATCGCGTCTGAAACAGAGGGATGTAGCTGTGTGAACCCTGCATTAAATACCAAAAGGTAATGTTGTGAAATCATCGAAATTCACTCTCTTTGTATATACACACCTCTGGGTCTTACGCACAGGCCTCGTTTCAATTTCCCAGAGCATCTTATGCCTAACAATACCCGGTTGTTCCAGTGTTATACATTTTTGGTTTTCAGGATCTGGGTTACGGGTAAATTCTAAAACTAAGTCCTTAAGGCTTTCAAAATTGATGTATTCTGTATTTGCAACATTTAATGTTATGCCCTTAACCTTTAGGACTGTTTTACCGGTATTCAGTTTGTACCCGTAGGTTTTTGGACCAGCAGATACAAACTCTGTGATGTAAGTACCATCAGGGATTTCACTGGTTAATTCCCCCAAGTAATCACCTAATGGCGGGTTCCACTCACCCTCTTTATGGACAAAAATTACAGAATCTGTGTCGTGATAAAGGCACCTGTCCTGTAGTCTGTCCAGAAGCATGTACAACTCTAGTCTGGCATAGGCAGTAGTAAAGCAAGCTATAAAAATGTTTGTGTTTTTATTGACTGTGTGGTGGCCGTCTGCGTATTTCCAGTTCACAGTTGCTGTTTCATCGTCAATAAAATTTAGCCAAGAAACCTCATAGTAAGGTACAAAGACATATTTAAAGAGCTCATCAGGGTTATTCACAATACTGGTGCAGGGCAGATTAGATCTCTGTGCAAACTTACCCCATAAAGAATTTAAGAAAAGTTTGGAGATCTGTCTTTTAGCTGGGTTCACAATTATATTTGCAGCATCTAATTGCACACCTTCTTTCTCAAGAAAAGCGTCAATGTATTGCTGTTTTTTATCATCATCCGTGCACCAGCTAGGGTAACCTGACGCCTCTTGCTTGTCCCTTAAATGAAGTTTAATGTAGGGTGCAAAGAGGTCTTCTGTAGTTTCAGGGAAATGCCACACTTCATAGATGTCAGTGATCCTGTACCCTTTTTCCAGAGCCATCTCTAGTTCAATTGTACACCATGTACCTGTCAGAGAGCGCTCCTCAACACTGTGCATACATTCAGTTGATTGAGTGTTTACAGCACATGTATAGCAAAGGGGAAACATCAATTTTTTGTTAATTTTTACAGGGAGGACTGGGAAAAACAAATCTCTTGGGGGGTGGACCTTAACTCGGGCAATGCCAAAGTAGTTTTTGATGTGATTAAAATTTTCATATATGATGTGTGGGTGACCTACAGGATACATTTTTGTTTTGTTGACAAATGGGTACAGACTTGTAAAATCATAGTAATGTATCGTCTCACCATCATCCTGTTTGTGATAGAGCTTTATGGCGTTAGTTCGCCCGCCATAAAGAGCATCACGAGGATCGAGCGGCTTTGGAAATTTCATTTTATGGAGAAATGCTTGGAGATTAGAATCTTCTTTAAGCATTTCATTCCACTCATGTTCCCACAAAACACGTACTTCGTACCAAAGAGTCAGTTTTTAGACGAATATACAACACTACCTTTCGGTTTCTAAACACTCTTTGGTTATGAGCATGGACAGCCGCCTACAACATCCCTTTTCATGTATTTTAGCGGGCCCCTCCAACTCTGGAAAGAGTTATTTTGTAAAACAGCTGCTTTATAATGCTAAAACACACATTTCACAAACCCCCGAAAATATTGTTTGGTTTTATGCGTGTTGGCAAAAATTGTACGATGACCTCTCTCATTCTTTCCCTAATATTAGATTTATTGAAGGTCTGCCGCATACATTTATTGACGATGATCTGTTTCCACCAGACAAGGTAAATTTGACAATTGTTGATGACCTCATGGAGAGCGCTAGCGAGAATAACGAAATCGAAAAAGCATTTACCAAGTATGTTCATCACAGAAATCTAAGTATATTATATTTAGTGCAGAACATATTTTGCCAGGGTAGAAAGAGCAGAACCATAAATTTAAATACCAAGTACATGGTTCTTTTTAATAACCCGCGTGATAAATTGCAAATTCTTACATTAGCGAGACAAATGTACCCCGGGAAAACTCATTTCTTTTTAGAGGCCTTTGAGGATGCCACACGTGAGCCTTACGGGCACTTACTAGTTGATTTACGAAGCATTACCCCAGAACAGTATCGTTTAAGGTCAGGGTTCTTCCCACCAGCTTTACCAGCTGTGTATATACCAAAGAAAAATAGCTCAAAAAAGTAATGCTTTCACACTGCATCGCATTCTATGCGATGTACATAGTAGCGGTAAGATGTTGGAAAGACTAAGACGTAATTGGGATCTCTTAAAAACTCTAGTGAAATCCACTCCTTCAGTCAGAAAATCTATCTTGCATAACGCTAGTGATGATTTAATAACTGCCATAGGGGAAATTGCTTTAAACATCTTAAAAGGCCGTATTCCCCTAAAAGAGCGGCAGAAAAATATACTAAAGAAGTGGCGTAAAGCTATAAGAAAGCTGAGTGATAAGACACTCCCCATAAAGAAAAAGAAGCGCTTAGTGAGTCAAACCGGAGGGTTCATAGGTCCGCTGTTGGGATTTGCAATTCCTTTAATATCAAGCCTGCTTTTTAACAAATAATGGAGCATGTGGAGAAAATGTACTTGGTGCCCAAACACGAACTTTACAAGATAAATCAGTACATTACACCTACAGCTAGCATACGACAGAGTGTAATACAGCGATTAGATAGCGAGATTAGTGATGTTTTACAGCGGAGTGATTTACCTGATGACATGAAAATTAAAAGATACACAGATATACTACAAAGATACTTGGTTCTTGCTAGACAGGCTGCAAAAGAGGAAACTTCTTTAAACCTCCTTACGGCACCTCCTCCTGGTCCACAACAATTGACAACTGCCAGTGCTGATAACGGTGATGATGTGGCTGAGATTGTGAATAATGTCAATCCCCGGTTTAAAAGAAACGCAGAGCTGTTGTTAAGCAGGCTGGTCCAGAACAAAGACGTTACGGCATGGAGTGATAAAGGTGAATTTATTTACAAGGGTAATGTGCTTCCAGGATCTAATATGGTGGACTTGGTGCGTAACACAACACAAAGTCATGGTTTGCTTAAAAACAAAATACCTCCAGGATGGAAAACATTTATCCATGCCATGGCTGAATTAAACATACCATCTAGTGTTGTGGGTAATTCAGGCACTAGAGAGATTCTGGATGGAATAAAAATGGAGTTACATAATCCTACAGGAACCGCAACCCCTAAACGCCAAATGTATATTACACCTTCTAGGCCTCCGATACTGACACGTGGAAGTCTGCTTCCTAAAAAAAGGACCCCACCAATTTTACAAACTGCCTGGTTAACTCTATGAATATTTGAAATATTAATGTACTATATTGTTTTGTAAATAAATATTATATCTACTATATACTTTTATATGATTATGTATTTTATCTCTTCAATAAAGCTTTTTAAACTTTGCACTACTGGTCCGTTTGATTATGTATAAAGGTTATACGTATATGGGTCGGTCCTTGCCGGTTTGAACTTTCAGGCATGCCCTAACATGTTTAGACATAGAATACCTCACACGTCACAGATATGGGAAGTTCTCCTGCACACGTCACAAATATGGGATGTTATTACCCAAAACATGTCCGGACTTGTCTGCATAGGGGGCCGCGTAGAAATATACGTAATTTAGCCACATCCTACTATTACACAAAGCGCACCCCATGAAAGCTATGCAGTTCATTCAGAAAGATTCATCGCTGCGAGTAGCAGCCCGTATAGTCTTCTCACCCCCTAAAAAGGTTAGTAGATTTAGTGTTCTTTTTACACATATAGCTGCGTGTCTGTGAATTGCTTTTTACAGTATATTGAATATGCATTGTATATCTGTGAGTTAGTGTCAGTATTTTTTTTTTTAATATACCACATAGTCATATTATAATTTGCTATGTGGTATAATGTGTGTATGTTGTTGCATGATTTACTTTGGTATAAATGAAAAGCGGTTGTATTATTTTTTTTTCTGTCAATGTAATTGTGTGTAAGAAGCTGAGGAGATGGTGGGGGCTGGAATGTAGTTTTCATAGCAGAGTGACATCTGTTGTTAGAGGTGGGGGTGGGGTGGTCGTGGGAGACATGGGACAAGCTATGGGCGTTGTTAATACACGTAGTAAGGGGCGTGGTACATGTCAAACATCCCCGGAAGGGGACGGCTGACGTGTTGTAAGGGGGGTGTGGAAAGGGGCGTGGCACCTGTCAACCAACTTCCGGTGACAGTTTGACGAGAAATATCTATTCCTCACTACTGATTGGTTTTATTTTATTTGATAGATATTATTGTATTGATACTGGCGTTTTGTATATACATATTTTATATCATGTGTTGTCTTATGTGGGGATGTGTCACTTCCTGTCCTATTTAAGCAAGTCGGCTAGCGTCACTACTCCAGCGTCAGTGACACGAAACAGACTGTTGTTCAGATAGACGCCCCTGCTGATAGCTCTGTGCCGGCCTCCCTCCCTTTACCGGGTGTTATTCATTTTTCCCATGATCTATGGGTGAATACATTTTTGGGTTCCCATTGGTTCAGTTTGCGGCTCGGCATTATGTGTTGCAGTGCCCATTCACACCGCTTGCAGTAACAAGATTGGAATATTTATTTATACTGATATCACAACCATGGTTTATCTTTTATAGCTATCACACTATATAAAAGAAGATAATATTTTATTAAATGAAAATGGAGATTGGATAACACCGCTCCATATTATGAATTGGGTAACAAGAAAATACAAAGAAGATAAAATAATGTTTAGAACGGTTGTTGGAAGATTTGATGCATCTTTTCCAGAAGATAAACAGCTGGATATTAATCCCCAGATTATAACATGGAGCCATAACTCAGTAGGTTATCATGAAGTCCTTTATCAGTATATAACATATTTTCTAAAAGATCAACCACAGAAATATGTTAGAGAAACGTATTGATTAACTAAAGGGCTGTAATAGAGGCTTTTCAGACACTTTATAATAATGCTAAAATATTGAAGAATGTCCCAAGCTCAGGGCTCCTTGATTATTTGAGCCTCCTTTACATTTGGAATCTACAATATTCCAGAATAAGAGTGTTATGATTGTCTAAAGGTGTTGTATATTGTTAAATACTGTGTGTGTGTGTGTGTATATATGTCATAGTTAAAACTAGTTTTTAGTGAAAACTATTTTTCACTGAACCCTAGAATTGCCTGCTTTTTCCTCGTTAAAACCAGTTTTTACTAATCTACTGATTGCCTTTGTTGAAACACCAGTATTTACTGTATGCCTTCCTACACACTAGAATATTTACTGAACGCTTTTGTAAAACTAAAATTTATTTCAATGACAGAGGTCAAACGGTTTCTTTAAAACTACGTTCACACGTCACTGCCTCCTAAACGGACCATACTACTATCGGATGCAAACTGATGCAAACGGATGACATTCTGTGGCATCCTTTTGCATCAGTTTTTCAACCATTAGTATGAAAAGTCAGCTGCCTACAGACTCTTGCAGCCAAGACTACTACTACTCCCATCATGGAACAGAGTCTGTTCCATGTTGGGGGTAGTAGTACAGGGGCTGAGGGATTAATCACACCAGATCTCACTTCAGAGATCCCATATGATCTGAAGTTATTAAGCATGCTCCACTCCTCTGCGATGTATATACTGTGTTTTTACTTTCATTTTTAAATTCCCCGCTGGAGGCTCTGAATGGTAGATACCGAGGAGCCATTCAGGGCTCCCGATGGGGTTTTTAAAATGAACATTGTGAGTGGCAGTAGGGGCCATATCTATATTAAAAGTGCTGTGGGGGGCAAGAAATATAGTGCTGCAGAGGGCAGACATATAGCGCTATATATCTAGCACCCCCAGGGCATTTATAATGTGCCCTCCACAGCACAGTTTTTAAAGATATGACTACCGCCAGCGTATTTATAAATATATACCCCCTGCCGGCGCATTTATAAATATATATCCCTGCCTGCGCATTTATAAATATATACCTCTCGCCTGCGCATTTATAAATATATACCGCCTGCCGGCGCATTTATAAATATATACCCTCCGGAGCGCATTTGTCAGAATATGCCACGGCAGCGCTATGTATGAAAAGTATTCTATCAGCAGTGCATCTGCCAGGGAAGACGGCTGGCTGCTGACCCGATGCGCTGCTTATAGAATACTTTTTACATATAGCATTGCTGTGGTATATTATGATAAATGCAATGCGGGGGTAAATATTTATAAATGCGTTGGGGGGGTATATGTTTAAAAACTGTGGGGGGAACATTATAAAAGCGCTGGGGGGGCAAGATATATAGTGCTATATGTCTGCTCCCCCTGCAGTGCAATGTATCTTGCCCCCCCCACAGCGCTTTTAAATTGCCTCAAATGTTCATTTTTAAAACTATGTCGGGAGCCCTGAATGGCTCCTCGGTACAGGCCATTCAGGGTTCCCGGCGGGAGATTTAAGAATGAAAGTAAAAACACTTCACATTGCAGAGGAGCGGAGCATGCTGCCTGCTTCCCTGCTTAATGACTTCTGATCGCATGGGGTCTCAGAAGCTAGACCTGCTGCGATCAATCCCTCAGCCCCTGTACTACTGCCCCCAACATGGAACAGACTGTGTTCAATGAGGGGTGTAGTAGTACAAGCACTTATGTAGTCTCCCCCGCTACCCGCAGACAGCTGGGGACCAACAACCCCCATAATGGAAACAAGTATGTTCCATGATGGGAGTAGTAGTAGTCCCACAACACTGCAGGAGTCTGCTGATTTAACCTCTTCTGAGCATGCTCAGAAGTAATAACAGATAACATGAACCAGGTGCAAACTGATGACAATAAAGGCTCATCTGTTTGCCATAGACTTCAATGTTAGATTTATAATATCTGTTTCTATTTCTATTCCGTTATTTTTGATGGGAGAAAAAAAACTGCATGCGCCATCTTTTCTCCAGTCAAAAAAAGGAACATCAAGCAAACGGGTGCAAACGGGTGATAAAGGATTGTAAAAAAAAAAAAACTCCCTTTAGCATCAATGGGATTATTTTACAGCTGCTTGCTACCCGTTTGAAAAATTATCCAACGGCCATTTATTAACTGGAGGCAGGTAGAACAAAAAGACCCCAATAGGCGCTGCAGATTCCCACGAAGTAAACCAAACCAGAGATGAAGTGGTAATAGTGCAAAACACTGGAAGGTTTATTGTAGTAAAAACAATAAAATACAGATTACGCATTTCGGGGGAGCCACCCCCTTCTTCAGATCAGAGTATGTACAACAAGATGCAGACAGGGTTTAAATACATGGAGACTAAGCGCCAACCACTTAAGTGGGAGGAGCTAGTCCTACATGCATCACATGGTACATTGTGTGAAAATATAAATAAACACAAAAAAACAGAAATGAGCAATTGATAACTTAAATGTAATGACAGTGAAAAAAGATTGCTGTCTGTTCTGTCATGTTACTAACAGAAAAATATACAAAAACATAAAATAAGTACATAGAGAAAAAATGAAAGCATCCGGACTATAGAATATAAACATCCGGGCTGTACTTCATACACCGCTCCCGACAGTATCCGGAATGAGGAAAGTAAACATCCGGGCCGTACTACGAACGGACTGCCGTCAGGAGCGGTATGTCATTGAGCACCGGATCAACTGGTGCAGTTGTCTGTAAGTAAACACTGCTGCTACGGACGCATCGCTATGGAGCGCCCGTCACGTGATAGCAGATAGCAGTGAACCAATGGACATGTGGTCACGGACGCGTCGCTAAGGAGCGGCCGTCACGTGACTACAAGGAGCCAATGAACATGCAGAGATGTCGGCATGATCGTTCTAAGCTATCAGAAGATGTTGATAAGGCTCTATCATATATAAGAAAATCAGACTGTAGCGTAAATCAATGGGGCCACAGATAGGTATGCTAAATGCATACCTATCTGTGGCCCCATTGATTTACGCTACAGTCTGATTTTCTTATATATGATAGAGCCTTATCAACATCTTCTGATAGCTTAGAACGATCATGCCGACATCTCTGCATGTTCATTGGCTCCTTGTAGTCACGTGACGGCCGCTCCTTAGCGACGCGTCCGTGACCACATGTCCATTGGTTCACTGCTATCTGCTATCACGTGACGGGCGCTCCATAGCGATGCGTCCGTAGCAGCAGTGTTTACTTACAGACAACTGCACCAGTTGATCCGGTGCTCAATGACATACCGCTCCTGACGGCAGTCCGTTCGTAGTACGGCCCGGATGTTTACTTTCCTCATTCCGGATACTGTCGGGAGCGGTGTATGAAGTACAGCCCGGATGTTTATATTCTATAGTCCGGATGCTGTCATTTTTTCTCTATGTACTTATTTTATGTTTTTGTATATTTTTCTGTTAGTAACATGACGGAACGGACAGCAATCTTTTTTCACTGTCATTACATTTAAGTTATCAATTGCTCATTTCTGTTTTTTTGTGTTTATTTATATTTTCACACAATGTACCATGTGATGCATGTAGGACTAGTTCCTCCCACTTAAGTGGTTGGCGCTTAGTCTCCATGTATTTAAACCCTGTCTGCATCTTGTTGTACATACTCTGATCTGAAGAAGGGGGTGGCTCCCCCGAAACGCGTAAACTGTATTTTATTGTTTTTACTACAATAAACCTTCCAGTGTTTTGCACCATTACCACTTCATCTCTGGTTTGGTTTACTTCGTGGGAATCTGCAGCGCCTATTGGGGTCTTTTTGTTCTACCTGCCTTAAGTTTCATCAGGATTGGTTGACTTTCCTTCCCTGTGACGTCCGGCTCGGCAGCAGTCCTACCATCTTTGCCACTTCTGGTAACCCCATTGTGGGTTGATACGCAAGTTTCCACTTGCTCTCAGGTGAGCAGCCACTACCTAGGGGTGTGTCTTAACCGACCCCCAAGTTTTTCATGTTGCTTACCCATACGGTATCACACGAGGCGCCTCCCTCCGGTCTCTCTTTTTTCTCTTTTACATGCTATTTATTAACTGGGGCAGACAGCCATGTGAAGAAGCCCTAAGTCTTCTCAAGATTTTGGCTGACATTTTGGCCCATTCATCCATGCAGATCTCCTCTAGAGCAGTGATGTTTTGGGGCTATTGCTGTGCAACACAGACTTTCAACTCCCTCCAAAGGTTTTTTATGGGATTGAGATCTGGAGACTGGCTAGGCCACTCCAGGACCTTGAAATGCTTCTTATGAAGCCACTCCTCTGGGCAGTTCCCGAGACAAGCATATATGTCAGCAGAGAGCACTGTTGCCAGTAAGAAAAGATCAACCTCAACTTCAGCAGCTGATAATTATTGGAAGGATTAATATTTTTTTAATAGAAGTAATCTTTTTAACTTTCTGGAGCCCCCCTGGAATACCCCTTTAACCTGTTCAGGACCCAGAGCGTAATTTTACGCCCTGGCGCTCCTGGTACTTAAGGACCCAGGGCGTAAACTTACGCCCTGGCGTTTTCCGGTCCCTGCCGCGCACCGGGCAGAGATCGGAAGCGGATACCTGCTGAAATGCTTCAGCAGGCATCCAGGGCAAACACCGAGGGAGGCCATGTCTGACCCCCATGTGGGCGATCGCCGCAAATCGCGAGGGAAATCGCCCCTGCAATCTGCGGCGATACTGAGCTGATCAGGTCTCTGGGACCCGACCGCCCGGTAATTTTGCATGATCCCGGTTGTCACAGACAGCCAGGATCATGCTGAAGTATAGGAGCGAGGTGGCAAGCCTGCCACCTCCTCCTATCCCCTGCGATTCTTCGGTTAGCTAACCGACCAATCGCAGGGGGGAGCGGTTACTCTCTCCTGCCCTGCCCGGCCCCTGGAAGTCCGTAGAGAATGGGAGGAAGACCAAAGGATGTGGCAGGGGACGGGGGAGTGCTGGGGACCCACCCCGGTACTTAACTCGTCCCTGAAGACCCTGATTCCGGCGGTGATAGTGACAGGTGAGCGGATCTTCGGCGGCGTTGCAGGACCATTGCAGCAGTCCAGACCGCCGTAAAGCGATCTGGACTGCTCCATCTGGTCCCCTTACACTACAACTCCCAGCATGTCCAGACAGCCCTTGGCGTCTGGGCATGCTGGGAGTTGCAGTTTTGCAACATGTGGAGGTCTACAGTTTGGAGATCACTGTGCCCTTCCAGATGTTGCAAAACTACACATCATCAACATGCCCTTACTGTCCAGGCATGCTGAAAGTTGTAGTTCTGTAACCTCTGGCCCTTCAGATGTTGCAGAACTACAACTCCCAGCATGCCAGGACAGTTTTGGCATACTGGGAGTTGTAGTTTTGCAACATCTGGAAGGGCACAGATTGAGAACCACTGTATTAGGGGTCTGCAAACTGTAGTCCTCCAGCATGTTGCAAAACTACAACTCCAAGCATGCTGGGAGTTGTAGTTCGGCAACATCTGGCTCTAAAGATGTTGCCGAACTACTACTTCCAGCATGCCTGAGAATGATTGGGAGTAGTGGTTTTCAACAACTGGAGACACACTGGTTGGGAAACATTGTCTGTTTCCTAACTCAATGTTTCCCAACCCATGTGCCTCCAGCTGTTGCAAAACTATAACTACCAGCATGCACTGATAGTCTGTACATGCTGGGAGTTGTAGTTTTGCAACAGCTGGAGGTCCCCCCTCCCCCCTGTGAATGTACAGGGTACATTCACATGGGCAGAGGGCTTACAGTGAGTATCAGGCTGCAAGTTTGCGATGCAGCAAATTTTGTGTGGCAGCTCAAGCTTGCAGCGGGAAACTCGCTGTAATCCCCCGCCCGTGTAACTGTACCCTAAAAACACTACACTACACTAACACAAAAGAAAATAAAAAGTAAAAAACACTACATATACACACACAGCCCCCCTCCCCAATAAAAATGAAAAACGACTGGTACGCCACTGTTTCCAAAATGGAGCCTCCAACTGTTACAAAACAACAACTCCCAGTATTGCCGGACAGCCGTTGACTGTCCAAGCATGCTGGGAGTTTTGCAACAGCTGGAGGCACCCTGTTTGGGAACCACTGGCGTAGAATACCCCTATGTCCACCCCTATATATCCCTAATTCAGGCCTCAAATGCATATGGCGCTCTCACTATGGAACCCTGTCGTATTTCAAGGCAACAGTTTAGGGCCACATATGGGGTATTGCCGTACTCGGGAGACATTGCCTAACAAATTTTGGGGGGCTTTTTCTCCTTTCACCCCTTATGAAAAAGTGAAGTTGGGGTCTACACCAGCATGTTAGTGTAAAAAACTACAAAAAAAAAAAAAAAACACATGTGACCCCACCCATCACAGAATGTAATGAGTGGTGCAGTGAGAATTTACACCCCACTGTTGTCTGACAGATCTTTGGAACAGTGGGCTGTGCAAATTAAAAATTTTGTACAGCCCACTGTTCCAAAGATCTGACAGACACCAGTGGGGGGTAAATGCTCACTGTACCCCTTGTTATGTTTCTCAAGGGGTCTAGTTTCCAAAATGGTATGCCATGTGTTTTTTTTTTTTTGCTGTCCTGGCACCATAGGGGCTTCCTAAATGCAACATGCCCCCCGAGCAAAATTTGCTCTCAAAAAGCCAAATAGGACTCCTTCTCTTCTGAGCATTGTAATTCGCCCGCAGGGCACTTCAGGTCAACTTATGGGGTACCTCCATACTCAGAAGAGATGGGGTTACAAATTTTGGGGGGTATTTTCTGCTATTAATCCTTGCAAAAATGTGAAATTAGGGGAGAAACACACATTTTAGTGATTTTTTTATTTTTTTTTTACGTATGCAAAAGTCGTGAAACCCCTGTGGGGCATTAAGGCTCACTTTATTCCTTGTTACGTTCCTCAAGGGGTCTAGTTTCCAAAATGGTATGGCATGTGTTTTTTTTGCTGTTCTGGCACCATAGGGGCTTCCTAAATGCAACATTCCCCACAAAAACCATTTCAGAAAAACGTACTCTCCAAAATCCCCTTGTCGCTCCTTCGCTTCTGAGCCCTCTTCTGCGCCCGCCGAACACTTTACATAGACATATGAGATATGTGCTTACTTGAGAGAAATTGGGCTACAAATATAAGTATAAATTTTCTTCTTTTACCCCTTGTAAAAATTCAAAAATTGGGTCTACAAGAACATGCGAGTGTAAAAAATGAAGATTGTGCATTTTCTCCTTCACTTTACTGCTTTTCCTGTGAAACATTTAAAGGGTTAAAATGCTGACTGAATGTCATTTTGAATACTTTGGGGGGTGAAGTTTTTATAATGGGGTCATTTGTGGGGTATTTCTAAAAAGAAGACCCTTCAAATCCACTTCAAACCTGAACTGGTCCCTGAAAAATAGTGAGTTTGGAAATGTTGTGAAAAATTGGAACATTGCTGCTGAACTTTGAAGCCCTCTGGTGTCTTCCAAAAGTTAAAACTTGTCAACATAAAGTGGACATATTGTATATATGAATAAAAAAATGTATTTAGAATATCCATTTTCCTTACAAGCAGAGAGCTTCAAAGTTAGAAAAATGCAACATTTTCAAATTTTTCATAAAATTTTGGGATTTTTCACCAAGAAAGGATGCAAGTTACCAAAAATTTTTACCACTATGTTAAAAAAGAATATGTCACAAAAAAACAATCTCGGAATCAGAATAATAACTAAAAGCATTCCAGAGTTATTAATGTTTAAAGTGACAGTGGTCAGATGTGCAAAAAATGGCCGGATCCTAAGGTGTAAAATGGCTGGGTCCTTAAGGGGTTAAGGACAGAACAAATTTTAGATTTGCATTTTGTTTTTTTCCTCCTCGCATTCTGAAAATCATCTCTTTTATATTTCCATCAACCGACCCATAAGAGGGCTTAATTTAGCGTGACCAATTTTACTTTATAATGACACCTTTTATTTTACCATAAAATGTGTGTTGAAAATGTCAGGGGTCAACCAGGGGACAGGGAGAGTGTGCCCTAAGCTTTCCCTAAAGCAACTCTCCCTGCTTACTTGCCCATCCACCCTAAACAGTGGATCGACAACTGGGCGCCGGTCCCTCCCTGAACTAAAGTGCAGTGGTCTTAAAAACACATACTAATAAACAGTCAGTAACAAGCTAGAAACATAACAGGAACATAGGACTCTATAATTACTGAACTCAGATGACAAGCACAAAACAGATTACGTTCAGCGGACACAGATCAGTGAGCAGCACAGAGGACATTTTAGACCAATGGTAAAGCACAGAGGAAAACACTAGGTAAGTGACCATGTAATCTATGATCAGTGCATGTACAAAAACTCCAAAGATCTGAATAATAATAAATCTGAATAATAAACAGAGTTCAAAACACCAGACAAAGAGATGGATGAGTCAACATAGATTTCAGAAACAAGCAGGAATATACAATCCACCAAAAAACCTCCAGTTGGAATATCTTGACACCAAAACTCAATCTTCCAGGAGTCCAGGATTGAGCACAGAGATATATTGTATAAATTCCCCAGAGTGTCCATGGAAATGTTACAGGGATGCCTAGTTACAACTCAGAAAAACGGATACAACAGGAAATAATTATAGAACACTGTTCACACTGAACACAAGACAGGAAAACGGATGAGTCTGAACTCCGGGAACAAACAGGAATAAGCTTAATCCCCTAGAAAACCTCCAGTAAACACAGGAATAGCAATACCCTCTGACTCCCAGGTAAATGGAATCTATTGCTAAACAGAAATAATCACAATCCCTCAGAACCTCCAGTAGACACAGCAATGCCTTGTCACTAAAACACAATCTCCCAGAGTCCAAGAAGGAGCACGGATATATCTTGTAATAATTCTCCATTCCATAGAGTCCCCATGGACCGGTAACAGGAATAGCTAGTTACAGAAACATAGAAAATGGATACAAGAGAGAACACAGTGTGAACAGATACATAGCAGACAGGATATACAAATCCTAAAACCGACTATACAAACACAGATTAAAATCTACTATGAGCATGCTATCTAACCATGGGTAAAAGCCCAGAACAGATCAAAGATTAATGCAAGGTGCATGCTAAGACAGAGATAGTAAAATGTAAGCACAACCAACCAAGCAGTGTTTCACCAAAATCTCCATAGCAGCATGTCAGGCATGAAAAGATGTCAGGAAGTCAAGATGTTAGTCACCAGCGCAGAAGCTAAACTGAGCTGAACTTATCTAGACACACCCTAAGAGCTATCGGATAGAAATCCAAAGGCTTTAACTATTCCCTGACCGGGGAACATATCACTGTAAATACACAGCCAAATCCAATAGCCATGTCTGAACACAGACCAAGACAGACATGACAGGAAAATTTAAATGAAAGCTGCAATTTTTCCCATTTTCGAGGTTTCTTTTTTATGGTAAAAATGACATGTTTTCTTCATTCTGTGGTTCAATACAATTAAGATGATAACCATGATTACATACTGTTCTATTATTGTGCTGCTTTAAAAAAAAAAAAACTAACTAGTATATTTAAAATTGCCTTATTTTGACCACCTATAAGTTTCTATTTTTTGGGTATACGGGGATGTATGAGGGCTCATTTTTGCGCCATCATCTGTAGTTTTTTAGGTACCAGTATTGCATATATGTGATATAATATTAGTTTTTTATAATTTTTTTTAAAGGGGTTATCCAGGAAAAAACTTTTTCATATATATCAACTGGCTCCAGAAAGTTAAACAGATTTGTAAATTACTTCTATTAAACAATCTTAATCCTTTCAGTACTTATGAGCTTCTGAAGTTAAGGTTGTTCTTTTCTGTCTAAGTGCTCTCTGATGACACGTGTCTCGGGAACCGCCCAGTTTAGAAGCAAATCCCCATAGCAAACCTCTTCTAAACTGGGTGGTTACCGAGACACGTGTCATCATAGAGCACTTAGACAGAAAAGAACAACCTTAACTTCAGAAGCTCATAAGTACTGAAAGGATTAAGATTTTTTAATAGAAGTAATTTACAAATCTGTTTAACTTTCTGGAGACAGATGATATATAAAAAAAAGCTTTTTTTTCCTGGATAATCCATTTAAATATGATGTGACAAAACAAAAGCAACAATTTTTGGAAATTGTTTTTTCTTTACGTTTATGCCACTCACCGTACTGGATCATTATCATAATATTTTGCTAGTTCAGACATTTTTGCATGTGGTTACACCAAATATGTTCATTAATTTTCAAGGTTAGAAAGAGGACTGGTTCTCTGCAGCGAGACAAGGAAGCCCATGTATCCGGAACAGAGTGCACCTTTCCTGGGTAGGCCTGTGCAGAAGGTCCCTGGTAAGGCCTCCAAAGGGACTTTTAAAAATCCATGAGGCCTGATTCTCTGCTGGGGGCCCAGCAGTGAAAGTACCTAGGCCTGGGCACACTTGTGTGGAAAAGGTAGATGGAAGGCAGGCAGTACCCCAAAGTGGCCACGCTCTGAATGGTCCCACTTTCAGAGAGGGGGGACTAGGTAGCCCCAGTTCCTGTGCTAGAGTGCTCCCTGCCTGGGTACACTTGTCTAGGAGGTCCCGGTTAGACCCCTAGAGGGACGTGTTAAAAAATCCCAGAGGCTTGGTTCTCTGCAGGGAGATAAGGGGACCTATGCACCCGGGCCAGAGTGACCCTTTCCAGGGTAGGCAAGTGCAGAAGAGGTAGGTAGATGGAGAGCATGCTGTACCCTAAAGTCCCCACCTGGTGGTGCCAGCGCTCCGATTGGCCTCAATTTCCGAGAGGAGGGCTTGGCAGCCCCAATGCCACGGCCAGAATGCACCTTTCCCAGGTAGGCCTATGCAGAACGTTAATGGTGAGACCTCCAGAGGGACTTGTAAAAATCCATGAGGCCTGGTTTTCTCCAAGGGGACAAGGCTGCCCCAGTGCCAGAGCCATTCCCCAGTCGCAGACACCCTTGGATGTATGTGGCTGAGGTCTCTTGGGGGAAGGAGGTTGGGGCCCCTCAATCTCGTTGCATATGTAAAACAGGGTGGACTTCACTTAATGTGCCCTGACCACGTTGCACCTCACCCTCTCTGTCCCTTGCAGGCGGGGACTGTGGTGAAATGAAGGTGGGATCCAGGCAACATATGCACCATCGGCTCGATTCACTTGCCCCATTGGGGAGGTGGAGCATGAACATGCGCGATAGGACGCGATATTCTAGTTTGTATAAAAGTGTTAACTAAATATTCTAGTTTGTATGAAGGCGTTCAGTAAAAATGTGTTTCAACAAAAGCAATCAGTAAAAATTGGTTTTAGCTTGGAAAAAGCAGTCAATTCTAGTTTTTACAAAGACATTTAAACAGTTTTCACTAGGGAAAATCAGTTTTAACAAAAAACTAGTTTTAACTGTAATATATATCAAAATCATACAATGTGATCTTTGGGATTTTTATTTTAGATTCCATCTCTCATAGTTGAAGAGTACCTGTGATAAAAATTACAGACCCCTTCAAATTTTGTAAGTAGGAAAACCTACAAAATCGGCACCTCCTGTTCTCCCTAAAAAAAAATTATATATATATATATATATATATATATATATATATATATATATACATATATATATTGTTACGCTATGCGCTCCGGCCTCACACGCTGGCCGTGAGCACATGGTCCCCTTACCTTCTGCTGCCGACGGGGCTGGGACTTGCATTGCGGGACGCACCCGCATGCGTGCCCCAGTCCGTCACTCTCTGGGTGTTTCTCCTTTCTCTGCTTCCTCCTCTCTGCTCCGGAGCTTTAAGATTTAGAGGACCAGTACGCTCATTAGTGTAACTGCCTGTGTCTTGTTGATAAATTCCTCCACCCTCCTCAGTTCTCTGCCGGATCTTTGTTGCCTTGTGCCTAGTGAAAGCGGTCCATAGTATTGCCTTGCCGTGTACCAAGTCACCTGCTCTTGTGACTCGACCTTGCTTCTCTGCCGCCTGCCTACTCAACTTCTGCTACGCCCCAACTATGCTACTGTGCCGCCTATCCTGACCTACAGCTATCCTGACTACGGGTTGTCTCATCCCTGCTGTGCTTCGCACCTCCTCAGCCGCCTGTGTGGTCGAGCCGTGCCGGGGGTAGCGACCTGGGTGTCACCTGCAGCTGCAAGCCCATCCTGCTTTGCGGCGGGCTCTGGTGAAGACCAGCGGCACCTTAGACTCCGCTCCCTCTCATGGTCCGAATCATCTGCTATAAAGGTCCAGCGGATCCACATACACCGGAGTTCCTGTCTTCAGAAACGTGAGTGTTACATATATATATATATATATATATATATATATATATATATATATATATATACACACACAGACTGGCTAGGTTAACACTCAGGGAGCTCCAGCCATAAAAAGATTCCATCTGGAGATTCTGAGTGCACCCAGTGCTGACTTGAATAATTTGGCACCAGGACAGCACAGACATTGCATTTCCCTCAGACCGCAATGTCTGGCCTCAACCTTTTAGATGCCTTTGATCAATGTAGTTCACAGCATCCATAGGGGAAATGGAGATGCCGGTGTGTTTAGCGGGGCTTGTCAGACCCCTGCAGTGTGATTGCAGGGGTCAGATGAGTACAAATGGTGGCTGGATGTCTCTTATCCTCCTCTGGCATTCAGGATCTCCAATCTGCTTGTGTGGACTTTCTAGTAAGGTTGTACAAGATTGTTGATAGTACTGATTAGTACTATATAATTCCATAGTTCTGAACAGTACATTGCAAGCTAGTGATTGCATATAAAGTTCCCCTATGGGTGCTTAAAAATTTATAAATTAAATATTTAAAAAAGTTTTTAAAAAATGTCCTAATAAAAATCATCCGTTTTGTCTATAAAAAAATATGTCTAAACCATTAAAATATAATGTTTATGATGCTACACAGTAAACGGCATAAACATAAAAAATACCAAACGCCAGAACTGATTTTTTGTCACATATTTTATTTTGTCAGAAAAAAAATGAATGAAAAGCGAGCAGTCTTCATACATCTCCGTATTCATGAAAACAAAAAAATGATAAGAGTTTGAATAGAATACCATTTAAACAATACATATCTGATTAAAAAGTTTAACTTTTTTCAAAGTAGTACGGTATTTTAACCCCTTAAGGACTCAGGGTTTTTCCGTTTTTGCACTTTCGTTTTTTCCTCCTAACCTTTTAAAAATCATAACCTTTTCAATTTTCCACCTAAAAATCCATATTATGGCTTATTTTTTGCGTCACCAATTCTACTTTGCAGTGACATTAGTCATTTTACCCAAAAATGCACGGCGAAACGGAAAAAAAAATCATTGTGCGACAAAATCGAAAAAAACCCCGCCATTTTGTAACCTTTGGGGGCTTCCGTTTCTACGCAGTGCATATTTCGGTAAAAATTACACCTTATCATTATTCTGTAGGTCCATACGGTTAAAATGATACCCTACTTATATAGGTTTGATTTTGTCGCACTTCTGGAAAAAATCATAACTACATGCAGGAAAATTTATACGTTTAAAAATGTCATTTTCTGACCCCTATAACTTTTTTATTTTTCCATGTACAGGGCGGTATGAGGACTCATTTTTTGCGCCGTGATCTGAAGTTTTTATCGGTAGTATGTTTGTTTTGATCTGACTTTTTGATCACTTTTTATTCATTTTTTAATGTTATAAAAAGTGACCAAAATACGCTTTTTTGGACTTTGGAATTTTTTTGTGCGTACGCCATTGACCGTGCGGTTTAATTAATGATATATTTTTATAGTTCGGACATTTACGCACGCGGCGATACCACATATGTTAATTTTTTTTTTTTTACACTGTTTTATTTTTTTTATGGGAAAAGGGGGGTGATTCAAACTTTTATTAGGGAAGGGGTTAAATGACCTTTATTAACACTTTTTTTTTACATTTTTTTTGCAGTGTTATAGGTCCCATACGGACCTATAACACTGCACACACTGATCTCCTATGCTGATCACTGGCTTGTATTAACACGCCTGTGATCAGCATTATCGGCGCTTGACTGCTCCTGCCTGAATCTCAGGCACGGAGCAGTCATTCGTCGATCGGACACCGAGGAGGCAGGTAAGGGCCCTCCCGCTGTCCGATCAGCTGTTCAGGACGCCGCGATTTTACCGCGGCGGTCCCGAACAGCCCGACTTTGCAGCCGGGTCACTTTCAGTTTCTCTTTAGAAGCGGCGGTCAGCTTTGACCGCCGCTTCTAAAGGGTTAATACCGCCCATCGCCGCGATCGGCGATGTGTGGTATTAGCCGCGAGTCCCGGCCGTTGATGAGCGCCGGGACCGACGCGATATGATGCAGGATCGCGGCGCCATCCCGCTTCATATCGCGGGAGCCGGCGCAGGACATAAATATACGTCCTGCGTCGTTAAGGGGTTAAAATGCTATGTAAATTTAGGTATTATTTAATCGTGTTAACCCACACAGTAAAGATCTATTGTCCAATTAGTTAAAATTAAATCCCAAAATTCTCTAAATTGATGGTATTAATTCCACATTTCTTTTTTCACTTAGATTCATAATGATCGGTGTAATAACCTCTGTCCACCAGGAACCAGAAAAGTCCTCAGAGAAGGATATCACATCTGCTGTTATGACTGAATCCCATGTCCAGAAGGGGAATTTACAAATCATTCTGGTATTTTTTATATTTACCTTTTATATAAGTTTTATTTAGAGAACTTTAGGCAGGGAGCCCTCAACTTTGCAAGTAAAGGGTGTTAAGTGATGAAGTATAGTTGTAATGGGTCTGTCTGAACCTGGTTCTTGCAACAATTTAACCTCTTCTGTGTTCAGCTGGGGCATCACCTGTTGCTTCTCAGGCCATTCAGGGGGTGTGGAAGACGGGAGGACGAGCCATTGGCATCTAGCCTTGGCATCCATGCCATCCACGATATTGGATATTGAAACCTCAGTATACCTCTACACATTTGGGGGATATTTATTAAATCCTGTATAGAGGAAGAGAGGGGACGGGGTGGAGATCATTGCTTCTTTCATTTTTCTCAGGCCTCTTATAAAATGTAAGAAGCGATCTGATTGCGATCCGGTTGCTATGGGCAATTGCACCACTCTTCCTCTACACAGGTTTTGATAAATTTTGTAAATTGTCTGTTATAGAGGTTCCTCCTTTCACTGGTTCTGGATCTACTGTGTTACTGTGACTTCTCTTTTGCTTTCTAATTCTGTACCTCACCGCTATTTTAATTTGACTTGGCTTGTCTGAGTTAGTAACATAGTAACATATTTCATAAGGTTGAAAAAAGACCAGAGTCCATCAAATTTGACATATAACCCTAATATGTCCCTACTGAGTTGAGTTGATCCATAGGAAGGCAAAAAACCCTCATACTAGAGGTAAAAATTCCTCTCTGACTCCAAATATGGCATCAGAATAAATCCCTGGATCAACTTTCTGTTCCTATAAATCTAGTATACATAACCAGCAATGTTCTTACTCTCCAAAAATACATCCAGCCCCTTTTTGAACTCTTTTACAGAGTTCACCATGACCACCTCCTCCGGGAGAGAATTCCACAGTCTCACTGCTCTTACAGTAAAGAACCCCCGTCTGTGCTGGTGTAGAAACCTTCTTTCCTCAAGACGTAGATGATCATGGGAAAGATCTCTGTACTGTCCCCTGATATATTTATACATAGTTATTAGGTCGCCTATAAGCCTTCTTTTTTCGAAACTAAATAACCCTAATTCTGATAATCTTTTTGGGTGCTGTAGTCCTCCCATTCCCCGTATTACTCTGGTTGCCCATCTTTGAACCATCTCCAGCTCCACTACATCTTTCTTGTACACTGGTGCCCAGTACTGTACACAGTATTCTATGTGTGGTCTGACTAGTGATTTGTACAGCGGTAGAATTATTTCCTTGTCGTGGGCATCTATGCCCCTATTGATGCACCCCATGATTTTATTTGCCTTGGCAGCAGCTGCCCGACACTGGTCACTACAGCTAAATTTACTGTTAACTAAGACTCCTAAGTCTTTTTCCATGTCAGTCGTCCCAAGTGTTCTCCCATTTAATACATAATCCCAGCCCGGATTTTTCCTCCCCATGTGCATTACCTTACATTTATCAGTGTTGAACCTCATCTGCCACTTCCCAGCCCAAACCTCCAACCTATCCAGATCCATTTGTCACAGTGCACTGTCCTCAATTGTGTTTACCGCTTTACAGAGTTTAGTATCATCTGCAAAGATTGCTACTTTACTATTCAACCCCTCTAAAAGGTCATTAATGAATATATTAAATCAAACAGGACCCAAGACTGATCCCTGTGGTACCCCACTAGTAACAGTCACCCAATTAGAATAATTACCATTAATAACCCCCCTCTGTTTCGTATTACTGAGCCAGTTACTTACCCACTTACACACATTCTCCCTCACCCCAATCCCTCTCATTTTATGCACCAACCTTTTATGTGGAACCATATTAAATGCTTTGGAAAAATTCAGATATACGACATCCAGCTATTGCCCCTGGTCCAGTCTGGAGCTCACCTCCTCATAAAAGCTGATCAGGTTAGTTTGACATGACTGATCCCTCAAAAATCCATGCTGATACGGAGTCATACATTTATTTTTATCAAGATATTCCAAAATAGCACCTCTTAGAAAACCCTCAAACAATTTACATACAACCTAGGTTAAACTAACAGGTCTATAATTCCCGGGGTCACCTTTTGACCCCTTTTTAAATATTAGCACCACATTTGCCATGCACCAGTCCTGGGGAACAGTTGCTGTCACTATAGAGTCCCTGAATATTAAAAATAGTGGTCTGTCTATTACATTACTTAATTCCTTTAGAACACGGGGGTGAATGCCATCTGGACCTGGTGATTTGTCTATTTTGATTTTCTGTAGGCGGCACTGTACTTCTTCCTGGGTTAGACTGGTGACCTGTACTGCGGAGTTTACCTTATCTCGCTGTATTTCCCCTGGCATTTCATTTCCTCTGTGAATACAGTGGAGAAGAATTTGTTTAATATATTTGCTTTTTCCTGATCCCCATTTATAATTTCTTCCTCATCATTTTTTAAAGGGTCTACACTTTCATTTTTGACCTTTTTGCTATTTATATAGTTAAAGAACATTTTGGGGTTAGTTTTGCTCTCTGTAGCAATGAGTCTTTCTGTCTCTATTTTTGCGACTTTTATCTGCTTTTTACATATTTAAATTTTCCTCTATAGCTTTTTAATACTTCTTCACTGCCGTCCTGTTTTAGTAATTTAAATGCTTTATTTTTGTCATTTATTGCTCCCTTAACATTTTTATTCATCCATATTGGTTTTCTTTTATTTCTGACCCTTTTATTTCCATAAGGTATATACATCTTACAGTGAGAATTTGAGATATTTTTAAGAGTCTCCCATTTAGTGTCAGCATTGTTCTTTTTGAGGACATTATACCATTTTATATTATATTTTATATACAGCTTCTCTGAGTTGATCGAACTTTGCCTTTCTAAAGTTCATTGTTTTTGTGGCCCCTCGAGAGATTACCTTATTGAAGTACAATTTATAATTTATTATATTATGATCAGGAAGTGAAGTTGACACAGCTCACCCTTGTGCCCTCGCCACGACACGGACATGACCGGATCCCAGTCCGTTGATAATAGAGCAAATGAAGAAAGAGTCCAGCGTGGCATTTCAAGCAATGCTCAAGACTTTATTCAGCAAGCAGCGAACATGGAAGACAGGTGACGCGTTTCGGCCACAGTGCGTAGCCTTAGTCGTACTAAAAACAGACATAGGTGAATGTTATTTATAGAGGAAGGGGTGGAATCACCACATAGGGCTTGGTCCAGGTCTTTAACCCTCTCCCTCCCTAACATACGAGATAACACTAAAAACGCAAGATAACAATATCTTGCAATGTGAATACATGTGTACATGTATAAACAAATTAAGTATAAAATCGGATTTCAAACATCAAAGTTATATATGTTATCTTCATACTTGAATGGTCGATCTAGATGTAACATCTGGCACAATCTTGAAGTTTTCTCTCTGTCTTTTCGTTATCGCACATGAGCATATATAATGGTACATAATGAAGAAAAATACAAATACAAAAAATAAGTATAATTATATAATTTATAACAATATATAACCGGGAAAAAATTTCCAAAAAGCTCCATATAAAAAAAGTCCAGGGGTAATATGCCCATGTTTATATGGAGCTTTTTGGAAATTTTTTCCTAGTCATATATTGTTATAAATAAAGGATAAAGGATGCCCTTAATAATTTCACATGGGCTACTTCAAAGGATTTTGGATTAACCCCTTAAGGACCAGGCTATTTTACACCTTAGGACCAGAGCGTTTTTTGAACATCTGACCACTGTCACTTTAAACATTAATACCCCACAGGTGATTCCCGACTTTTGCATATGTAAAAAAAAAAAAATGTTTTTCCCTAAAATGTTTGCTTTCCCAAAAATGTAACATTTTTAAAAAGGGCAATTGCAGAAAATACCCCCCCAAAATTTGAAGCCCAATTTCTCCCAATTCAGAAAACATGCCATATGGGGGTGAAAAGTGCTCTGCTGGCGCACTACAGGTCTCAGAAGAGGAGTAGTAACATTTGGCTTTTTTAAAGCAAATTTTGCTCTGGGGGCATGCCGCATTTAGGAAACCCCTATGGTGCCAGAACAGCAAAAAAAAAAACACATGGCATACCATTTTGGAAACTAAACCCCTCGGGGAACGTAACAAGGGGTAAAGTGAACCTTTATACCCCACAGGTGTTTCACTACTTTTGCATATGTAAAAAAAAAAATAATAATTTACCTAAAATGCTTGGTTTCCCAAAAATTGTACATTTTTAAAAAGGGTAATAGCAGAAAATACACGCCAAAATTTGAAGCACAATTTCTCCCGAGTACGGCGATACCCCATATGTGACCCTATACTGTTGCCTTGAAATATGACAGGGCTCCAAAGTGAGAGCGCCATGCGCATTTGAGGCCTAAGTTAGGGACTTGCATAGGGGTGGACATAGGGGTATTCTACGCAACAGGGTGTTTTACTAAACTGGGTGCCTCCAGCTGTTGTAAAACTCCCAGCATGCCTGGACAGTCAGTGGCTGTCTGGCAATACTGGGAGTAGTTGTTTTGCAACAGCTGGAGGCTCCATTTTGGAAACAGTGGCGTACCAGACGTTTTTCATTTTTATTGGGGAGGGGAGGGGGGCTGTGTAGGGGTATGTGTATATGTAGTGTTTTTTTTTACTTTTTATTTTATTTTGTGTTAGTGTAGTGTAGTGTTTTTAGGGTACAGTCGCACGGGTGGGGGTTCACAGTAGTTTCTCGCTGGCATTCTGACCTGCGGCAGAAAATTTGCCACAGCTCAAACTTGCAGCCGGATACTTACTGTAAACCTCCGCCCATGTGAGTGTACCCTGTACGTTCACATTGGGGAGGGGGGAACATCCAGCTGTTGCAAAACTACAACTCCCAGCATGTACAGTCTATCAGTGCATGCTGGGAGTTGTAGTTTTGCAACAGCTGGAGGCACACTGGTTTGCTACTTAACTCAGTGTTTCACAACCAGTGTGCCTCCAGCTGTTGCAAAACTACAACTCCCAGCATGTCCGGTGCATGCTGGGAGTTGTAGTTTGCAACAGCTGGAGGCACAACGGTTGTAAAACACTGAGTTAAGTAAAAAAAAAAAAACTGTGTTTCACAACCAGTGTGCCTTCAGCTGTTGCAAAACTACAACTCTCAGCAGTCACCGACAGCCAACGGGCATGCTGGGAGTTGTAGTTATGCAACCAGCAGATGCACCACTACAACTCCCAGCATGCACTTTAGCTGATTGTGCAAGCTGGGAGTTGTAGTTATACAACAGCTGAAGGTACACTTTTCCATAGAAAAAATGTGCCTCCAGCTGTTGCAAAACTAAGTCCCAGCATGCCCATAAGGCAATGCTGGGAGTTGTGGTGGTCTGCCTCCTGCTGTTGCATAACTACAGCTCCCAGCATGCCCTTTTTGCATGCTGGGAGCTATTGCTAAGCAACAGCAGGAGGCTGTCACTCACCCAACTGCTGATCCACGCTGCAGGTCAGTCCCTCGTCCCAACGTTGACGCCGGGGATCGGGGTCCCAAGCTCCCAGGGTCTTCTTCCCGCTCACGTCCTCCGGAAGAGGGGCGGAGCGTGTTGCGGGAGTGACACCCGCAGCAGGTGCCCTGATTGGTCGGCCGGTAAACCGTCCGACGAATCAGGGCGATCGTGAGGTGGCACCAGCGCCACCTCACCCCTGCTAGCTATGGCTGTTCGGGGCCGTCAGAGTAATTCCGGGTCACCAGGTTACTGGAGCCCCGATTGACCCAGAATCCGCCACAGATCGCTGGGCTGAATTGTCCAGTGATCTGCGGCCATCGCCAACATGGGGGTCATCATGACCCCCCTGGGCGATATGCCGCGATGCCTGCTGAACGATTTCAGCAGGCATCGGGCACCGGCTCCGCTCCAGATGGCTGCAGGGGGGCGGGAAAGCACATGACGTTCTCATACGTCATGTGTCCTTAAGGACTCGGAAATGGAGACGTATGAGAACGTCATGTGTCCTTAAGGGGTTAAATGAAGTTGGTGGACTATTTGGTCCACCATTGTATTACCATTGTAATATCATTGTATTTACAGATTTTTAGCTCATATGGTCTCTTTACCGGGCATTGAACTCGCTTCTCTGGAAATGGACATTGGCAACTTGCAAATTAATACCTGATCTTGTGTGTCTTCTCAGGGGCTCGTCAGAATCCCGTGGACTTCTTTACAGCCTATAAAGTGGGATGGCTTCTGACCGATCCTGGTCTCCTTTTCTTTGCGTTTGCAAGTCTGTTTTTACTTATCTTTATGTGAAAATATTCTATTCCATTTATCATGCTTTTATCTTATACCCCCCATGTGTACCTGCATGTATATTATATGCCCTTGACATGCATACATATGTATAACTATGTGATATATGTTTGGGATTTTGGCATACTTTAGGGACTAAAGCAGCCATTGTATATTTGATACATTACAACTACATGTATACAGTTATGAATATATTGTTTTGTCCCTGCAGGTGTTGTGCGGTCATGATCCACAACTATCAATACTGTATTATAGTATTTTTATATTTTTCTTACCCTACTTGTATATTATTTATCTCATGTTACTCTACATTTTAGATACATATTAGGGATTGAAAAAAAAAACTATAGCGCTGCGTAATTGGGATAATCTTGGATGATGGTGTTCAGTTTCCACTCTAAGGTTGTGTCCTTTGAGTGCTTTACATAATGTGTTGGATATATGGGTTTGTGGTGTTTTGGATACTATTTAAATGATGATTTGGGTTTATGTTTCATACATTTGTTATTGGGTTTGTTTTATATTTTATATTATGTGTCTGTAACACTCACGTTTCAGAAGACAGGAACCCTGGTGGATGTGGATCCGCCGGACCTGTGTAGCAGATGATTCAGACTGCACCAGAGAGCGGAGTCTAAGGTGCCGCCGTTTTTCACCAGAGCCCGCCGCAAAGCGGGATGGACTTGCTGCAGCAGGCGGCACACAGGTCGCTACCCCTAGCACATCTCGACCAAACAGGCGGCTGAGGAGATGCGCAGCACAGGAGGGATAAGGTAGCTCGTAGTCTGGATAGCAGAAGGTCAGGGCAGGCGGTGGGGTTGCATAGTCAGGACGTAGCAGGAGGTCAATAGGCAGGTGGCAGAGAAGCAAGGTCGGATCACAAAGCGAAGGTAGATATATGGCAAGGCAGAGAAAGGAATACTTTCTCTCAGGCTTAAAGCAACAACGATCCGACAGGGGAGTGAGGAGGGTCGAGGAATATATAAATGAGCCACAGGGGAATCACACTATGAACACACTGGCCCTTTAAATCTTAAAGCTCCGGCGCGCACGCACCCTAGGGGACGGGGACGGGGACACGGAATCCTTATGGTTATATGAGAATTCATCCCAGTGAAGAAGGTCGACCCAATTGTCTTGGCGAGCTGAAACAAAATGCCTAAGGAAAGTCTCTAGGATTTGATTAACCCTCTCCACCTGTCCGTTGGACTAAGGGTGGTAGGCCGAGGAGAAGTTCAGATTGATGTCCAAAAAGTTACAAAGGGCTCGCCAGAACTTAGAGACAAACTGCACACCTCTGTCCAAAATGATATGCTGAGGAAGACCATGTAAATGATAGACATGCAACAAGAAGTACATCGACAGCTGCGGGGTAGAAGGAAGACCTGGTAGAGGAATGAAATGACCCATCTTGGAAAACCGATCTACAACAACCCAGATGACAGTGTTATTATGAGATGGTGGCAAATCGGTGATGAAATCCATGGCCATATGAGACCAGGGAGTCTCTGGAATGGGTAAAGGCTGTAAGAGTCTGGCAGGTCTCTGTCGAGGAGTTTTGTCGTAGACACAAGTTTCACAGGAACGAACAAAATCAGAAACATCACGTTCAAGATTGGGCCACCAGTAATGCCGGGAGATAAGTAGTAGAGTCTTGCATATTCCAAGGTGTCCTGCTGTCAAGAAAGAATTACCTCATTTCAGGACCTTGCTTCTCAATCTGGTGGGCAGAAAGGATTTTCCTGGAGGAACTTGCTGAATCTCGGCAGGTACTGCAGGAATCAAACAGTCAGGAGGAATAATATGCCTAGGCGTGGAGTCCAAACCAATGACCGCTGACCGCTGCGTCTGAAGCAAAAGTGAAAGTATCCCGGCTGCTCAGTCGGACTGTTCGGGACTGCCGCAGTGTAATCCCAAACAGCTTACAGGAGACCGGGAGGGACCTTACCTGCCTTCTCGGTGTCCGAAAGGCGAATGACTGCTCTGTGCCTGAGATCCAGGCAGCAGCAGTCAAGCTCCGATAACACTGATCACAGGCATGTTAATACACGCCAGTGATCTGTGTAAAAGATCAGTGTGTGCAATGTTATAGGTCCCTATGGGAGCTATAACATTGCAAAAAAAAAGGTTAAAAAAGTGTTAATGAAGATCATTTAACCCCTTCCCTAATAAAAGTTTGAATCACCCCCCTTTTCCCATAAAAAAAATAAAACAGTGTAAATAAAAATAAACATATGTGGTATCACCACGTGCGTAAATGTCTGAGCTATAAAAATATATCATTAATTAAACCCCACGGTCAATGGCGTACATGTAAAAAAAAATCAAAAGTCCTAAAAAGCGTATTTTTGGTCAATTTTTATACCATAAAGAGATGAATAAAAAGTGATCAAAAAGTCAGATCAAAACAAAAATGGTACTGATAAAAACTTCAGATCACGGCACAAAAAAATAGCCCTCATACCGCCCTGTACATGGAAAAATAAAAAAGTTATAGGGGTCAGAAGAGGACATTTTTTTAACGTAGAAATTTTCCTGCATGTAGTTAGGATTTTTTCCAGAAGTACAACAAAATTAAACCTGTATAAGTAGGGTATCATTTTAACCGTATGGACCTACAGAATAATGATAAGGTGTCATTTTTACCGAAATATGCACTGCGTAGAAACGGAAGCCTCCAAAACTACAAAATGATTTATTTTTTCCATTTCACCATTTTGAGTAAAATGACCAATGTCACTGCAAAGTAGAATTGGTGACGCAAAAAATAAGCCATAATATGGATTTTTAGGTGGGAAATTGAAAGGGTTATGATTTTTAAAAGGTAAGGAGGAAAAAACGAAAATGCAAAAACTGAAAAACCCTGCGTCCTTAAGGGGTTAAGTGCAATTTGCACTGCACTCGGATGCCCTTGAATTTGTGATTCTGAGGGAGGAGTGAGCTCCTACAGATCATGTGCTTACCAATGTGCAGACTTAGGCCAGGTTCACACTATGGGATTCCTTATTCAGTTTTAAAATTCTGCTCAGAAATTCTGGTGCACACTGCAGAGTTTTCAAGGCAGATTTTCCACCCAGAAAATCTCCTTGAAAAAATCTGCCAGAATATTGAACTTGTTCTGGTGGATTTTCACTCCACAGACATTGCAGTCTATGTAGAAGGCAATGTCTACTGGTCGGTGCTGGCTGCACTCGAAATCTCCGGCTGGATTTTGTCCGGCCAGAGATTCCGAAGTGTGAGCCCGGCCTTAAATACACACCTCTCCCGCCCTTAAAGGGGTACTCTGGCCCTAATACATCTTATCCCCTATCCAAAGGATAGGGATAACATGTCAGATCGCGGGTGTCCCGCCGCTGGGGACCCTCCCAATCTGTCATTGCACACCCACCTTTGTGAGCTCTCCGAAGCGCTGGAGGCTCCAAGTGTGTAGCGTGATGACCACGGGGCCAGAGTATCATGATGTCACAATACTCCGGCCCCGTGGTCATCACGCTACACACTCGGAGCCTCCAGCGCTGCAGAGAGATCACAAAGGTGGGTGTGCAATGACAGATTGCAGGGGTCCCCAGCGGCGGAATCCCTGTGATCAAACATTTTATCCCCTATCGTTTAGATAGGGGATAACATGTATTAGGGCTGGAGTACCCCTTTAAACAAATTTCCAAGCTCCAAGCTTTAAACAGTTCTGTATCTTTCCTTTCCCCTTGCTCACATTGTGTGAGTTCCCGGCATGAGAAGGTGGGCATTCCCCAGCAGGTGCAATGTCACTGAAGTCTGTGAGAGCTGTGCCTCGCCATACCCCGCACGCACTTTCTGAGTTTGGTCTCCTGCCAGGCCGGGAGGAGACCAAACTAACTTGACTTGCAACAGGGAACAGAACAGATCGATTCAAATATAAAAAGATCACACTTTACAACATTTTTCTGTTTCTTATGCTCTCTTTAGTTAGTTAACTCTTCATATACAAATGACCACCAATCTTCAATAGTATCAAAACGATAACAATATTGTTACGCCGAGCGCTCCGGGTTCCCGCTCCTCCCCGGAGCGCTCGCTTCACCTCCTCCGCTGCAGCGCCCCGGTCACGTCCTCTGACCCGGGGCGCTGCGATCCTGCTGCTAGCCGGGATGCGATTCGCGATGCGGGTAGCGCCCGCTCGCGATGCGCACCCCGGCTCTCCTACCTGACTCGCTCCCCGTCTGTTCTGTCCCGGCGCGCGCGGCCCCGCTCCCTAGGGCGCGCGCGCGCCGGGTCTCTGCGATTTAAAGGGCCACTGCGCCGCTGATTGGCGCAGTGGTTCCAATTAGAGTTATCACCTGTGCACTCCCTATATTACCTCACTTCCCTTGCACTCCCTTGCCGGATCTTGTTGCCTTAGTGCCAGTGAAAGCGTTCCTTGTGTGTCCCTTGCCAGTGTTTCCAGACCTTCTGCCGTTGCCCCTGACTACGATCCTTGCTGCCTGCCCCGACCTTCTGCTACGTCCGACCTTGCTTCTGCCTACTCCCTTGTACCGCGCCTATCTTCAGCAGCCAGAGAGGTGAGCCGTTGCTAGTGGATACGACCTGGTCACTACCGCCGCAGCAAGACCATCCCGCTTTGCGGCGGGCTCTGGTGAAAACCAGTAGTGGCTTAGAACCGGTCCACTAGCACGGTCCACGCCAATCCCTCTCTGGCACAGAGGGTCCACTACCTGCCAGCCGGCATCGTGACAGTAGATCCGGCCATGGATCCCGCTGAAGTTCCTCTGCCAGTTGTCGCTGACCTCACCACGGTGGTCGCCCAGCAGTCACAACAGATTGCGCAACAAGGCCAACAGCTGTCTCAACTGACCGTTATGCTACAACAGTTGCTACCACAGCTTCAGCAGTCATCTCCTCCGCCAGCTCCTGCACCTCCTCCGCAGCGAGTGGCCGCTCCTGGGATACGCTTATCCTTGCCGGATAAGTTTGATGGGGACTCTAAGTTTTGCCGTGGCTTCCTTTCCCAATGTTCCCTGCATCTGGAGATGATGTCGGACCTGTTTCCCACTGAAAGGTCTAAGGTGGCTTTCGTAGTCAGTCTTCTGTCCGGAAAAGCCCTGTCATGGGCCACACCGCTCTGGGACCGCAATGACCCCGTCACTGCCTCAGTACACTCCTTCTTCTCGGAAATCCGAAGTGTCTTTGAGGAACCTGCCCGAGCCTCTTCTGCTGAGACTGCCCTGTTGAACCTGGTCCAGGGTAATTCTTCCGTTGGCGAGTATGCCGTACAATTCCGTACACTTGCTTCAGAATTGTCCTGGAATAATGAGGCCCTCTGCGCGACCTTCAAAAAAGGCCTATCCAGCAACATTAAAGATGTTCTGGCCGCACGAGAAATTCCTGCTAATCTACATGAACTTATTCACCTAGCCACTCGCATTGACATGCGTTTTTCTGAAAGGCGTCAGGAACTCCGCCAAGATATGGACTCTGTTCGCACGAGGCGTTTCGTCTCCTCGGCTCCTCTCTCCTCTGGTCCCCTGCAATCTGTTCCTGTGCCTCCCGCCGTGGAGGCTATGCAGGTCGACCGGTCTCGCCTGACATCTCAAGAGAGGACACGACGCCGTATGGAGAACCTCTGCCTGTACTGTGCTAGTACCGAACACTTCCTGAGGGATTGTCCTATCCGTCCTCCCCGCCTGGAAAGACGTACGCTGACTCCGCACAAAGGTGAGACAGTCCTTGATGTCTACTCTGCTTCTCCACGTCTTACTGTGCCTGTGCGGATGTCTGCTTCTGCCTTCTCCTTCTCTACAGTGGCCTTCTTGGACTCTGGTTCTGCAGGAAATTTTATTTTGGCCTCTCTCGTCAACAGGTTCAACATCCCAGTGACCAGTCTCGCCAGACCTCTCTACATCAATTGTGTAAATAATGAAAGATTGGACTGTACCATACGTTTCCGCACGGAGCCCCTTCTTATGAGCATCGGATCTCATCATGAGAGGATTGAACTTTTGGTCCTCCCCAATTGCACCTCGGAGATTCTCCTTGGACTTCCCTGGCTTCAACTTCATTCCCCAACCCTGGATTGGTCCACTGGGGAGATCAAGAGTTGGGGGTCCTCTTGTTCCAAGAACTGTCTAAAACCGGTTCCCAGTAACCCTTGCCGTAACTCTGTGGTTCCTCCAGTAACCGGTCTCCCCAAGGCCTATATGGACTTCGCGGATGTTTTCTGCAAAAAACAAGCTGAGACTCTACCTCCTCACAGGCCTTATGATTGCCCTATCGACCTCCTCCCGGGTACTACTCCACCCCGGGGCAGAATTTATCCTCTCTCTGCCCCAGAGACTCTTGCCATGTCCGAATACGTCCAGGAGAATCTAAAAAGGGGCTTTATCCGTAAATCCTCCTCTCCTGCCGGAGCCGGATTTTTCTTTGTCTCCAAAAAAGATGGCTCCCTACGTCCTTGCATTGACTACCGCGGTCTTAATAAAATCACGGTTAAGAACCGCTACCCCTTACCCCTCATCTCTGAACTCTTTGATCGCCTCCAAGGTGCCCACATCTTCACTAAATTGGACTTAAGAGGCGCCTATAACCTCATCCGCATCAGAGAGGGGGACGAGTGGAAAACGGCATTTAACACCAGAGATGGACACTTTGAGTATCTGGTCATGCCCTTTGGACTGTGCAATGCCCCTGCCGTCTTCCAAGACTTTGTCAATGAAATTTTTCGTGATCTATTATACTCCTGTGTTGTGGTATATCTGGACGATATCCTAATTTTTTCTGCCAATCTAGAGGAACACCGCCGGCATGTCCGTATGGTTCTTCAGAGACTTCGTGACAACCAACTCTATGCCAAAATTGAGAAATGTCTGTTTGAATGCCAATCTCTTCCTTTTCTAGGATATTTGGTCTCTGGCCAGGGACTACAGATGGATCCAGACAAACTCTCTGCCGTCTTAAATTGGCCACGCCCCTCCGGACTCCGTGCTATCCAACGCTTTTTGGGGTTCGCCAATTATTACAGGCAATTTATTCCACATTTTTCTACCATTGTGGCTCCTATCGTGGCTTTAACCAAGAAAAATGCTGATCCCAAGTCCTGGCCTCCTCAAGCAGAAGACTCCTTTAAACAACTCAAGTCTGCCTTTTCTTCGGCTCCCGTGCTCTCCAGACCTGACCCTTCCAAACCCTTCCTATTGGAGGTTGATGCCTCCTCAGTAGGAGCTGGAGCTGTTCTTCTACAAAAAAATCCTTCCGGGCATGCTGTCACTTGTGGTTTTTTCTCTAGGACCTTCTCTCCAGCGGAGAGGAACTACTCCATCGGGGATCGAGAACTTCTAGCCATTAAATTAGCACTTGAGGAATGGAGGCATCTGCTGGAGGGATCAAGATTTCCTGTTATTATCTACACCGACCACAAGAACCTCTCCTACCTCCAGTCGGCCCAACGGCTGAATCCTCGCCAGGCCCGGTGGTCTCTGTTCTTTGCCCGATTTAATTTTGAGATTCACTTTCGTCCTGCCGATAAGAACATTAGAGCCGATGCTCTCTCTCGTTCCTCGGATGCCTCAGAAGTTGATCTCCCTCCGCAACACATCATTCCACCTGACTGCCTGATCTCCACTTCTCCTGCCTCCATCAGACAGACTCCTCCAGGAAAGACCTTTGTTTCTCCACGCCAACGCCTCGGAATCCTCAAATGGGGTCACTCCTCCCATCTCGCAGGTCATGCGGGCATCAAGAAATCTGTGCAACTCATCTCCCGCTTCTATTGGTGGCCAACTCTGGAGACGGATGTTGGGGACTTTGTGCGAGCCTGCACTATCTGTGCCCGGGATAAGACTCCTCGCCAGAAGCCCGCTGGTTTTCTTCATCCTCTGCCTGTCCCCGAACAGCCTTGGTCTCTGATTGGTATGGATTTTATTACTGATTTACCCCCTTCCCGTGGCAACACCGTTATTTGGGTGGTCGTTGATCGATTCTCCAAAATGGCACATTTCATTCCTCTTCCTGGTCTTCCTTCTGCGCCTCAGTTGGCTAAACAATTTTTTGTACACATTTTTCGTCTTCACGGGTTGCCTACGCAGATTGTCTCGGATAGAGGGGTCCAATTCGTGTCTAAATTCTGGAGAGCTCTCTGTAAACAACTCAAGATTAAATTAAATTTTTCCTCTGCATATCATCCCCAGTCCAATGGACAAGTAGAAAGAATTAACCAGATCCTGGGTGATTATTTGCGACATTTTGTTTCCTCCCGCCAGGATGACTGGGCAGATCTCCTTCCATGGGCCGAATTCTCGTATAACTTCAGGGTCTCTGAATCTTCCTCCAAATCCCCATTTTTCGTGGTGTACGGCCGTCACCCTCTTCCCCCCCTCCCTACCCCCTTGCCCTCTGGTCTGCCCGCTGTGGATGAAATTTCTCGTGACCTTTCCATTATATGGAGAGAGACCCAAAATTCTCTCTTACAGGCTTCTTCACGCATGAAGAGGTTCGCGGATAAGAAAAGAAGAGCTCCCCCCGTTTTTTCCCCTGGAGACAAGGTATGGCTCTCCGCTAAATATGTCCGCTTCCGTGTCCCTAGCTACAAGTTGGGACCACGCTATCTTGGTCCTTTCAAAATTCTGTGTCAAATTAATCCTGTCTCTTATAAACTTCTTCTTCCTCCTTCTCTTCGTATCCCTAATGCCTTTCACGTCTCTCTTCTCAAACCACTCATCCTCAACCGTTTTTCTCCCAAATCTGTTCCTCCCACTCCTGTTTCCGGCTCCTCGGACGTCTTCTCGGTCAAGGAGATTTTGGCTGCCAAAAAGGTCAGAGGAAAAAATTTTTTTTTAGTAGACTGGGAGGGTTGTGGTCCTGAAGAGAGATCCTGGGAACCTGAGGACAACATCCTTGACAAAAGTCTGCTCCTCAGGTTCTCAGGCTCCAAGAAGAGGGGGAGACCCAAGGGGGGGGGTACTGTTACGCCGAGCGCTCCGGGTTCCCGCTCCTCCCCGGAGCGCTCGCTTCACCTCCTCCGCTGCAGCGCCCCGGTCACGTCCTCTGACCCGGGGCGCTGCGATCCTGCTGCTAGCCGGGATGCGATTCGCGATGCGGGTAGCGCCCGCTCGCGATGCGCACCCCGGCTCTCCTACCTGACTCGCTCCCCGTCTGTTCTGTCCCGGCGCGCGCGGCCCCGCTCCCTAGGGCGCGCGCGCGCCGGGTCTCTGCGATTTAAAGGGCCACTGCGCCGCTGATTGGCGCAGTGGTTCCAATTAGAGTTATCACCTGTGCACTCCCTATATTACCTCACTTCCCTTGCACTCCCTTGCCGGATCTTGTTGCCTTAGTGCCAGTGAAAGCGTTCCTTGTGTGTCCCTTGCCAGTGTTTCCAGACCTTCTGCCGTTGCCCCTGACTACGATCCTTGCTGCCTGCCCCGACCTTCTGCTACGTCCGACCTTGCTTCTGCCTACTCCCTTGTACCGCGCCTATCTTCAGCAGCCAGAGAGGTGAGCCGTTGCTAGTGGATACGACCTGGTCACTACCGCCGCAGCAAGACCATCCCGCTTTGCGGCGGGCTCTGGTGAAAACCAGTAGTGGCTTAGAACCGGTCCACTAGCACGGTCCACGCCAATCCCTCTCTGGCACAGAGGGTCCACTACCTGCCAGCCGGCATCGTGACAAATATGTAGTATATAATCACTGGTGCAGGGATGGTTCCCTTTTAGGCAGCCAAGATACAACAATAAGGGTCCTGGCTGGGGCCCAAAAAAAGGAATAAACTCAAGGATAAATTATATTTGTGTATCAGCGCACATAAAAGGAACACACATATGGGAACAAACTTACTAATGCAGTTGATTTATTAGCATCTGTATAGGATAAGAAGATTCTGAGGAATGAGCTGGTATTGGTTTCGTTCACTAGGCAGAGAAAATAAAAAACGGCTTTTGAGTAAACAATCCAGGTACTGTGTCTATGTCATAGGCTTGTATCGATTTTGTACTGCTAAGTACTGTAGCAAGAGAACTTACTTTTATCTTGTTAGGGTTGAACTATGATGAAGATAGGTGCCGACCCCCCACCTCAATGACCGTAGTTGACGGAAAAATTCTGTCTCACTCACTACATATATTTGTAAAATAAATATGATTAAGTGATTTGTATATAATACAATGTGCTTACATGTAAACAGTAATAGTAAGGTGTAAATCTGTATATGGTACCATGTATTAGGCGCTGTAAGTGGTCAAAGGTACCTGTGGTCTGAAAGCTGGTTTGCACAGATTGATCCACGGAGCGTTGTTTGTCCTGAGTTGCGGTGAAGGATGCCAGTATGCACGATACAATCCACTGAGCGTTGTTCCTCCAAAGGTATGGTGTGGGTGCTAAACACAGTCCCTCCAGGAGCCCCCAGAGAGATGATATGAAAGACAGTCCAGGTGAACAGCGGGTGAAGGCGCCGGGAGATCTGCTCCGGCCGTGAGCGTCTCACCGGTGCGACCACGCTGTGATAGTTTGCACGGAGATCTGATTACTGAACGTGACGTCACCATTGCAGCTACAGCAAGGCGCAGGAGCCAAAGAATCATCTAACGCGTTTCGGTCAGTACGCTGACCTTCGTCAGAAATGAAGTGTCACTATTGGCTCCTCAAGTACCTGGATTGTTTACTCAAAAGCCGTTTTTTTATTTTCTCTGCCTAGTGAACAAAACCAATACCAGCTCACTCCTCAGAATCTTCTTATCCTATACAGATGCTAATAAATCAACTGCATTAGTAAGTTTGTTCCCATATGTGTGTTCCTTTTATGTGCGCCGATACACAAATATAATTTATCCTTGAGTATCAAAACGATATTGAATACAAAAAGTAATATCACCCTTGGTGCACAACTAGATGACAGTCCTCAGCAATCAGATTTATTTCACCCTTTCTTCGGGCATCCTGTAGCTAAAGCACCTTTCTCTCACAAAGGGACAGGCGGTTCAACCGCCTGTCCCTTTGTAAGAGAAAGCTGCTTAAGTTACGGGATGCCCGAAGAAAGGGTGAAATAAATCCGATTGCTGAGGACTATCAAGTGCGTCTCTGCGCTCTCTGCATGCTAGCAGATCTGTTGTCATGTGAGGGGCATTCGCCAGATCAGTGGTCAGCACCCACACCTGCCAGGTATCATCATTTGTTTGCTTTAGATGTGTATATAGAACGATAATTGTAACAGACCCCTGTTTCCACCCCTGAGGATGTTGCCATTTTGGCAACAGGTGGGGAATTCATGTGGGCACTTTTTCATCCAATTTATATGATGTCACTTTCTGTACCCCCGTCTTTATCCTGCCTCGTTCCGTGATTTCTGGCATTAAGCATATATATTGATATCCCTTATTTATGTATTCATAGTATTATACGGTATTTGTTATACTGTTGGGATTATTCACCATTATATATAGCCATTGTTGTATTATTGGATTTCAGTGGGACTGTGGGCCTTCTATCATCTGTTGTAAGTTATTACAACATACTGAAAACATTTTCTTTATGCTTTACATCGGCATAGGAAATCATTGCCACTTGAGGGTGTGCTGTTCAGCCCCCTCTAGTGGTTGGTAGGCCTGGACATAAATGGGCTTTTTAAGTGTTTTTAACTCGTCCTGTTATACATTTTCTGTTTTTTTTTTTTGCATGTATTATTGGTCTGATTAATAAAAAATAATCATTGTTTCCTACTTTTTGGATGTGCATGCTGAATATGAGGTGTCTGCTGTTTTATTGTTTGTATTGAACCCTTAAAGACAGTACATGCACATGCCCGGCCCGTTCTGGGTACACCGGAAATTGTTTCGAACAGTAGAGCAGAGGAAGTCTGAGGCCGAGGTAAGCAGCTGGACACAAGCTGTTATAGGATAAATCTTTATTTAGCACAGATCTTTATAACCATATATAATACATGCATTTATGTTATGACAATATAGGGAAAATTGCCAGAGATGTCCTGAAGATGAATGGCCGAATGAGGGAAAGAACAATTGTGTTGTGAGGGATTATGAGTTTCTGTCATATGAATCTGATGTTCTTTCTATAGTCTTCTCCATCTTCTCCATATTATTCTCTCTTATAACTGTATTTATAATTGAAATATTCACTTTATTCCGGAAATCTCCCATTGTCAGAGCCAATAATCGGAACCTAAGCTTCGTTCTCCTGACCTCTCTCATGTTCAGCTTACTCTGTGTGTTTCTATTCATCGGTCGTCCAGTGGATATAACCTGCATGCTGAGACAAATCTTCTTTGGGATCTTCTTCACAGTAGTCGTGTCTTCTGTCCTGGCCAAGACCATCATAGTCTGCATAGCATTCAAGGCCACCAGACCAGACAGCTCCTGGAGAAAGTGTGTGGGGGTTAAGCTTCCTTATTCTGTAGTGTTGGTCTGTTCATCTCTTCAGATCCTGAATGCAGTTATCTGGTTGTCATTGTCTCCTCCATATCAAGAGCTTAACCTGGATTATCCTGGGAAGATCAGCATTCAGTGTAATGAAGGGTCTGTCTTGGCCTTTTACCTCATGTTGGGTTATATGGGGTTTCTGGCAGCTGAGAGTTTTGTTCTAGCTTTCATGGTAAGGACATTACCTGATATCTATAATGAAGCCAAGTACATCACCTTCAGCATGCTGGTGTTCTGCAGTGTCTGGATCGCTGCCATCCCGGCCTATCTGAGCAGTACAGGGAAACACATGGTCACTGTAGAGATATTTGCCATATTGTCCTCAGGGGGAGGAATATTGATCTGCATGTTTCTACCTAAATGTTACGATATCCTGATGGAGCCTGAAGTGAACAGTAAAGGACACTTGGTACAGAGACGTGTAAATGTAAATGATTCTCTGAGCTGAATTTCTTAGATGTTTTTGTCACTGTCCAGTTATTTTTATTTTGAAAAGTATTTATCTGAAACATATAAAGCCCATATATTATTCGGCAAATATATCTGTTCCTTTGTCATCTTATTCTAATGATAACATTTCTATTGTAGGACTATATTATTGAATGTTTTCTTCTCCATTGTAATGTGCTGTGTTGCGCTATTAAGTAAAAATTAACCGTTTAATGCCTCTGTAGATTGTTTATTGCTGGTATGTATAAATATAGGATTAGGTATTATTTATTTCTACTTCATCCACTATTACCGGGACAATAAGAGGATTATTAGCACTACCAAAATATAGTAAAGATGTCTAAAGCTCCTTCATAGGGAATTTGTCCATTACTAATACACTGGAAGGGCCATTTTCCCAAATTTGCATATGCATTTATAGTAAAAGTGTTCAGATCTCTGCTATTTTGTATTGAATCACACACCCAGTAAGAACCTTTACTACTAGTGATATCTACATTGGAGAGAAGCCTTCTGATATGATTCCCCATAAAGATCTGATAGAGAAGTTAGTGAAAATTAGACCTAATTCCCGGACAGTTGGCTAAAGGATAGATATCAGAGGGTTGTTGGTAATGGTGTATATTCTGTAAAGAGACGGGTTACAAGTGGTAGCCACAATAATTTTTTTCTAGGTCCTCTACTGTTTAATATGTTTGTAAGTAACATAGGAGAGGATTTGGTAGGTAAGGTTTGCCAATTTGCCGATGGCATAAAAGTGTACAATGGGGTGAATTTTCCTGGAGGTGTCTGTAATGTAGAAAATGATTCAGCTTTACTAGATAAGTGGTCAGAACAATGGAAACTGCAGTTTAATGTTTCCAAATGTAAAATAATACACTAGGGGAGAAGGAATCCTCTTTCTGAGTATTATATCAGCAGTTCTGTGTTAGTAAAAACTTCAGAGAAGGGTTTTGGATTAGGAATTTCCTATGGCCTTAAAATGATTCAACAGTGTAGCAAGGTGATGAGGAAAGGCAATAGGATGCTTGGCTACATAGCCAGAGGTATAACCAAAAAGGACATTGTGATCCCACTGTATAGAGAGCTAATGTGACCACATCTGGAATACTTTTTCCAGTTCTGGATACCTCCTTTACAAAAAAAATTAATAAATTGATAACATAGAATGGATCCAAAGACGGGCTACAAAAATGGTGGAAAGTCTTCAGCATAAAACTTATCAAGAAAGACTTAATTAACCCCTTAACAACATAGGACATTAATGTATGTGTTGGTGCCTTGGAACTTACTGCACCAGGATGTATGTCCTTATGTCCTATACAGGCGAGCGGCGCTCCCATCATGCATAGCAGGTACAAGCTGCTATCAGCAGCCAGGGACCTGCCGGTAATGGCGGACATCAGCAATTGCGCTGATGTCTGCCATTAACCCCTCAGATGGCGTAATCAATACTGATTGTGGCAATGTAGCACTTGAAAGAAAACATGTCAGTTTTACCGTAAAGTGTACAGCGTGAGGGTACATTCCCACACGGCGTATTTGCTGCGTATTTGCTGCTGCGTATTTTATTTTCTCTGTTGAAGTCAATGGGTAGGAAAATACGCAGCACCAAATACGCAGCAAATACGCAGCAAAATACGCTGTGTGGGAACGTACCCTGAAAGTGAAACCTTCCAAAATTTGCTAGGAACTGCATTGATTTGTCCATCTTAAAAACGATACCAAGACACTTTAAAGAAAAACATAATTGTGACCCAAACGGGTTAAAAATAAAAGGTATAGAAAAAATTCAAGGTAATATTCGTGGTGGTAATTTGAAAAAATTTTTGGCGCAAAAGGAGTGCCGCTGGATCATTATGCTGGATACGATGGTCCCTAATGGACTCAATGAGCAATTGAGCTTTTCCCCTTTTTTATAGCATAAGAATTATTATTATTATTCTTAGATATTGAGACTCTATAGTAGCATCTCTCTCCCAGTGGTAGATGGTCTTGTTTGTACTCTCTTGGCTTGCAGTTTAAAATCTCCATATCTATTAGTCATAGTAAATTTATGGCCGATTCAATTCCCTAGATAGGGTATACTGGGGGGGTGAACTCTCTACTTTTTAATTTCTCTCCCTCCTCATGTGGTTTAGATTTTTTGATTCAACCCCACACTCTGTATACCCCAGGATACTATTGGGGTGTTACGTATTTTAGCACGGGATCTATTGTGCTGCGTCCCTTACTTTAAATATATAGGCAAACTATATCCGTCTGTCTCCAATATTATTTTTAATATTTTTTACCATGTGTGTTCAATTTTAACAGTTTGTTTGTTAACAGAACATTCTTGAGTTTATTTTCTAGGACCCATCTCACATGGTTCTACATGGTGTCTTGGTTTGGTTTAGATGTTGGCAGTACTGTATTACCCATTTGGTCCATAAGGAACCATCAGTGGATATGAAAATATTATATTCCCTGCATCCACCCTCTTTTTCGCTTGCAGCTTGGTGTATTCACGGTACACATTCATTTCACCAATTATTATAATATATTTTTCACTAGTCAGCTACATATATGGAAAGGCCTGCGCAGCTGGCCTGTAATTGTGGGAGGAGCGGGATGACTATAAAACTCACGGCTCTCCTCCCTTCAATGACGCCGTGGGTTCTTTGCTTGAGGGTGTCACGTGATGTCGGCAGGAAGTGGAGTCACGTTCCCACCGGTCAGCTGACTGCACGAGTCAGCTGACAGGAACCTCGCTTCAGCCGGCATGGTGGTGGTAAGTGGCTGTGGCTGACCGGGGGTAACGCTGGCGGTTCCCGGACTCCGGAGGTGAGCCGGAGTTCAGGGAAACCCTTGGTCAGCCCGGCCCCAGGTTATTGTATTATATATCGGCATTCGGCATTCGCCGGTAGCATTTTACGGTTTTCAGCTGCATATGGTTACTTACGGCTTGCTGCGCATGTATATGGCTACTTTGTTATGCCAACAGCCTCCTGCACGAGCATATCATTACCGCATTAGGTGTACGGCTTGCTGCGCATGTATGTGTTTTCTTATGGCTTGCTTTATTATGTGTTCAGCCTCCTGCACATGTATATCATTACCGCACTATGTGAACAGCCTCCTGCACGTGCATATCATTACCGCACTATGTGAACAGCCTCCTGCACGAGCATATCATTACCGCATTAGGTGTACGGCTTGCTGCGCATGTATGTGTTCTCTTATGGCTTGCTTTATTATGTGTTCAGCCTCCCGCTCGTGCATATCATTACCGCACTATGTGAACGGCTTGCTGCACATGTATACGATTACTTTGTTATGTGAACAGCCTCCTGCACGTGCATATCATTACCGCACTATGTGAACAGCCTCCTGCACGTGCATATCATTACCGCACTATGTGAACAGCCTCCTGCACGTGCATATCATTACCGCACTATGTGATCAGTCTCCTGCACGTGCATATCATTACCGCACTATGTGAACGGCTTGCTGCACATGCATACGATTACTTTGTTATGTGAACAGCCTCTTGCACGTGCATATCATTGCCGCGCCATGTGAACGGCTTGCTACGCATGTATATGATTATTGCATTGTGTGAACAGTCTCCTGCACATGTATATCATTACTGCACTATGATTACTGCATTGTGTGAACAGTCTCCTGCACATGTATATCATTACCGCATTATGTGTTCGGCCTCTCGCACATGTATTTGATTGCTGCATTATGTGAACAGTCTCCTGCACATGTATATCATTACTGCACTATGTGTTAGGCTTCTTGCACATGTATATCATTACTGCACTATGTGTTAGGCTTCTTGCACATGTATATGATTACCGCACTATGTGTTAGGCTTCTTGCACATGTATATGATTACCGCACTATGTGTTAGGCTTCTTGCACATGTTTATCATCACCGCACTATGTGATCAGTCTCCTGCACATGCATATCATTACCGCACTATGTGAACAGTCTCCTGCACATATATATCATTATCACATTTTGTACTTCTGTGCTGCTGGGAGGATCTATATGTGTCTCCGGTATACTGAGACTCGCACACCTTTACACTCAATCGGACTCACCGCTCCGCCCCACCCTGTGGGCTTATGTTTCACCCCCCACAGCTGCCAATCTGGTTAGTCTTAGGCACGCTACACCAACAGCTGCGCTCACTTCCAATCTTTGTCTCTTAACTAACTTCCTCACAGTTTACTTTTCATTTATTTATATTTCTGTGTTTCCGGGCGGTGTGCCTCCAGCTGTTGTGAAGCTTCGATTCTCACTTATAGGAATCATGCCGTAGGGTTCATGCTGTACACATCCTGGTACCCATACACGTTGGTAGGATTCATGCCGGTAACATTTATACGCCACACACGCTTATAGGGTTCATTCGTTCTCTACGCACTTGTAGTTTTATACCGTACACACGCTTTTAGGGTCATACTGTACACCCCCTTTGTAAGGTTTATACTGCACACACGCCTGTAAGTTTCATACAGTACACACTTGTAGAGTTTATACCGTTTACTTGCCTACAGGTTTCATACTGTACACCCGCTTGTAGGATTATATTGTACATTCACCCTTAGGGTTCATGCTGTACGCTTGCTTGTAGCATTCATACTGCACTCACACTTGCGCATAGTTCGGGGGTGCATGCTTGTAGCATTTACTCTATACACACGCTTATACATACTTATAGCATTATGCTGCGTACACACTAATAAGATTCATGCTGTACACAGTACACACTGTACACACGCTTGTTGGATTCTTACTTTACACGCGTTAGGATTATGCAGTACATTCGTGGTAGCTTTTATACGGTACACTCGCTTGCATAATTCATAAAGTTCATGCGGTGCATATCAATGTAGCATCCATTCTGTACACTTGCTCGTAGGTTTACGTGGTATACACGCTTGTACTCGCCTGCAGGGTTCATACTACACACACTCTTGTAGAAGTCATGTTGTACACACTCATAGGATTCATACTTTGTACACGCTCATACGAGTCACACTGTACGCACGTTTATAGTATTACATGGCCCACGCTCATAGAATTACTACTGAGCATGCACTCATAAGGTTCGTACTGCATACCCGCTCGCAGGACCTGTATCACGCGTGTTTGGAGGGTTATATTACTCGGGTGCACGCGGGAATCAGGCTGCGTGTGCACTCGTGGCATGTGTTCTGTACATGCACTTGCGCTATTTGTGAAGTTCGTACGCCCGCAGTTTTGTGCAGCGCACATGCTCATACAGCACATGGGGTGTGGCCCTGTACGCAGGTATGTGGTTATAATAGTTACTACTTGCCGGCATATTCTCTGCCATCAGGTCGTGGTTAGCTTCAGGCATTCACTGGTGGTCTATACGCGTTTATGGTTGGCCCGAGTATAGGTTCATCAAGTTGGTGGTATAGCCATGCTTAGTGGTTCACGACAGTTTCACACGTAGTCGTTCTGCACGCATCTTTATATAGGCAGGGTGATACATAGCAGTTGTCGCTGCTGACACATATTCAGAACGACTATTACACGACGCACAGGCGGGGCTGACCCAGTAAACCGTTGCAGACGGGGTAAGTCTCATTATCGTTGGTACTGACATGCCTTCTGAACGACACTGACACTACGCATAGGTGGTATTTACCTGTTAAGCCTGTCATGTTACAGAAAGGGTACGTCGCATAATTGTTATGACTGACACGCCACACATAGGTGATGTATACCCATCATGCCTCCCACGCCTGCAGGGAGTACGTTGCACGGTTGTTACTGACACGCCTTCAGAACAGCAATAACGCCACACGTAGGGGATAAGATTTGTTTTATTATCCAAGTAATCACCTCAGGAACCTGACACGGCTTCAGGTTGTGTTTACTTGTGTCGTCGGTGCACCTCTTTTATGATTTAGTCACGTTCTCAAAAACGGAATTCACGATGTTTTGGGTTGTAATGGTACTCGTATGAACTTTCGCACTTACCACTGGGCTCACACTTATCTAGACTCAGTTACGCATATAATTCTCGTCCGACACGTCTTCGCATACTTTCCCTCTCTCCTGGTTTAAAGAGTTTCTTATTGTTGTCCAAGTAATCACCTCATGAACCTGACACGCTTTCAGGTCGTGATTGCTTGCGTTGTCGATGCGCTCCTTTCTCTGTGTAGTCATGTCCCAAAAATGTACTTCATGGTGTTCTAGGTTGATATGGTACTCGTTTAACGTTTCGCATTTGTCACCGGGCGCATACTCGTTTAGACCCGGTTACGCATACGATTCTCGTCCGACACGTCTTCGCATACTTTCCCTCTGTTCTGGTTTAAAGTGTCGTACATTGTTCTCCAAGTAATCACCTCATGAACTTGACACGCTTTCAGGTTGTGATTGCTTGCGTTGTCGATGCGCTCCTTTCTATGTGTAGTCATGTCCCAAAAAATGTGCTTCATGGTGTTCTAGGTTGATATGATACTTGTATAACGTTTCGCACTTGTCTCCGGGCGCATTCTCGTCTAGGCCCGGTTACGCATACGATTCTCGTCCAACACGTCTTCGGATACTTTCCCTCTGTCCTGGTTTAAAGAGTTGATTATTGTTGTCCAAGTAATCACCTCATGAACCTGACACGCTTTCAGGTTGTGATTGCTTGCGTTGTCGATACGCTCCTTTCTCCGTGTAGTCTCGTTCCTAAAGATGCTTTTCAGGGTGTTCTAGGTTGTTAAGGTACTTGTATAACGTTTCGCTCTTGTCACCGGGCGCATACTTGTCTAGGTCCAGTCACGTATACAATTCTCATCCGTCACGTCTTCGGATACTCTCT